>NC_069504.1:107310972-107679722 GCF_027579735.1 Bombina bombina
CAGAAAAAGGGTGGGTCTCATGGACTCTTGCCAATATGAATGAAATGAATTTATCAGGTAAGTTCTTACATAAATTATGTTTTCTTTCATGTAATTGGCAAGAGTCCATGAGCTAGTGACGTATGGGATAGAAATACCCAAGATGTTTAAGTCCACAGAAGAGTCACTAGAAAGGGAGGGATAAAATAAAAACAGCCATTTTCTGCTGAAAAAAATTGAATCCACAAAAAAATAAGTTTTTCTCATAAATTTAAAGAAAAAAAATTTAAAACATAAGCAGAAGAATCAAAGTGAAACAGCTGTCTGAAGAACGTTTCTACCAAAAACTGCTTCAGAAGAAGCAAATACATCAAAATGGTAAAATTTAGTAAATGTATGCAAAGAAGACCAAGTTTCTGCTTTGCAAATCTGATCAACTGAAGCTTTATTCTTAAAAGCCCAAGAAGTAGAGACTGATCTAGTAGAATGAGCTGTGATCCTCTGAGGCGCCGACTGTCCCGCCTCCAAATAAGTTTTATGAATCAAAATTTTTTAACCAAGATGCCAAAGAAATGGCAGAAGCTTTCTGACCTTTTCAAGAACCAGGGAAGACAACAAATAGTCTTTCTGAAATCTTTAGTAGCTTCAACATAATATTTCAAAGCTCTTACAACATCAAAAAAATGTAAAGATATTTCAAGAGTATTCTTGGGATTAGGACACAAGGAAGGAACAACAATTTCCCTACTAATGTTGTTAGAATTCACAACCTTAGGAAGAAATGTAAACAAAGTCCGCAAAACAGCCTTATCCTGATGAAAAAATCAGAAAAGGAGATTTACAAGAGAGTAAGACAATTCGGAATCTCTTCTAGCTGAAGAGATAGCCAAAAGAAACAACACTTTCCAAGAAAGTAGTTTAATATCTAAAGAATGCATAGGCTCAAAGGGAGGAGCCTGCAAAGTCTTCAAAACCAAATTAAAACTCCAAGGAGGAGAGATTGATTTTTATAACAGGCTTGATACGAACCAAAGCCTGTACAAAACAGTGAATATCAGAAAGCTTAGCAATCTTTCTATGAAATAAAACAGAAAGAGCAGAGATTTGTCCCTTCAAAGTACTTGCAGACAAACCATTATCCAAACCATCCTGAAGAAACTGTAAAATTCTAGGAATTCTAAAATAATGCCAGGAGAATTAATGAGAACACCATGAAATATAGGTCTTCCAAACTCGATAATAAATCTTCCTTGAAACAGACTTACGAGACTGTAGCATAGTATTAATCACTAGGGCCTAGATTTGGAGTTCGGCGGTAGCCGTCAAAACCAGCGTTAGAGGCTCCTAACGCTGGTTTTGGCCGCCCGCTGGTATTTGGAGTCAGTGATTAAAGGGTCTAAAGCTCACTTTTCAGCCGCGACTTTTCCATACCGCAGATCCCCCTACACCATTTGCGTATCCTATCTTTTCAATGGGATCTTTCTAACGCTGGTATTTAGAGTCGTTTCTGAAGTGAGCGTTAGAGCTCTAACGACAAAATTCCAGCCGCCTGAAAATAGCAGGAGTTAAGAGCTTTCTGGCTAACGCCGGTTCATAAAGCTCTTAACTACTGTACCCTAAAGTACACTAACACCCATAAACTACCTATTTACCCCTAAACCGAGCTCCCCCCACATCGCCGCCACTCGATTAAAATTTTTAACCCCTAATCTGCCGACCGCCACCTACGTTATACTTATGTACCCCTAATCTGCTGCCCCTAACCCCGCCGACCCCAGTATTACATTTATTAACCCCTAACCTGCCCCCCACAACGTCGCCGCCAGCTACTTAAAATAATTAACCCCTAATCTTCCGACCGCCAAGCGCCGCCACCTACGTTATCCCTATGTACCCCTAATCTGCTACCCCTAACACCGCCGACCCCTATATTATATTTATTAACCCCTAATCTGCCCCCCTCAACGTCGCCGACACCTGCCTACACTTATTAACCCCTAATCTGCCGAGCGGACCTGAGCGCTACTATAATAAAGTTATTAACCCCTAACCCGCCTCACTAACCCTATCATAAATAGTATTAACCCCTAATCTGCCCTCCCTAACATCGCCGACACCTACCTTCAATTATTAACCCCTAATCTGACGACCGGAGCTCACCGCTATTCTAATAAATTGATTAACCCCTAAAGCTAAGTCTAACCCTAACACTAACACCCCCCTAACTTAAATATAATTTACATCTAACGAAATTAATTAACTCTTATTAAATAACTTATTCCTATTTAAAGCTAAATACTTACCTGTAAAATAAATCCTAATATAGCTACAATATAAATTATAATTATATTATAGCTATTTTAGGATTAATATTTATTTTACAGGCAACTTTGCAATTATTTTAACCAGGTACAATAGCTATTAAATAGTTAAGAACTATTTAATAGTTACCTAGTTAAAATAATAACAAATTTACCTGTAAAATAAATCCTAACCTAAGATATAATTAAACCTAACACTACCCTATCAATAAATTAATTAAATAAACTACCTACAATTATCTACAATTAACCTAACACTACACTATCAATAAATTAATTAAACACAATTGTTACAAATAAATACAATTAAATAAACTAGCTAAAGTACAAAAAATAAAAAAGAACTAAGTTACAAAAAATAATAAAATATTTACAAACATAAGAAAAATATTACAACAATTTTAAACTAATTACACCTACTCTAAGCCCCCTAATAAAATAACAAAGCCCCCCAAAATAAAAAATTCCCTACCCTATTCTAAATTAAAAAAGTTACAAGCTCTTTTACCTTACCAGCCCTGAACAGGGCCCTTTGCGGGGCATGCCCCAAGGATTTCAGCTCTTTTGCCTGTAAAAAAAAACATACCATACCCCCCCCCAACATTACAACCCACCACCCACATACCCCAAATCTAACCCAAACCCCCCTTAAATAAACCTAACACTAAGCCCCTGAAGATCTTCCTACCTTGTCTTCACCATACCAGGTTCACCGATCCGTCCTGGCTCCAACATCTTCATCCAACCCAAGCGGGGGTTGGCGATCCATCATCCGGTGCTGAAGAGGTCCAGAAGAGGCTCCAAAGTCTTCCTCCTATCCGGCAAGAAGAGGACATCCGGACCGGCAAACATCTTCTCCAAGCGGCATCTTCAATCTTCTTCCATCCGGTGCGGAGCGGGTCCATCTTGAAGCAGGCGACGCGGATCCATCCTCTTCTTCCGTTGTCTCCCGACGAATGACGGTTCCTTTAAGGGACGTCATCCAAGATGGCGTCCCTCGAATTCCGATTGGCTGATAGGATTCTATCAGCCAATCGGAATTAAGGTAGGAATATTCTGATTGGCTGATGGAATCAGCCAATCAGAATCAAGTTCAATCCGATTGGCTGATCCAATCAGCCAATCAGATTGAGCTCGCATTCTATTGGCTGTTCCGATCAGCCAATAGAATGCGAGCTCAATCTGATTGGCTGATTGGATCAGCCAATCGGATTGAACTTGATTCTGATTGGCTGATTCCATCAGCCAATCAGAAAATTCCTACCTTAATTCCGATTGGCTGATAGGATTCTATCAGCCAATCGGAATTCGAGGGACGCCATCTTGGATGACGTCCCTTAAAGGAACCGTCATTCATCGGGAGACAACGGAAGAAGAGGATGGATCCGCGTCGCCTGCTTCAAGATGGACCCGCTCCGCACCGGATGGAAGAAGATTGAAGATGCCGCTTGGAGAAGATGTTTGCCGGTCCGGATGTCCTCTTCTTGCCGGATAGGAGGAAGACTTTGGAGCCTCTTCTGGACCTCTTCAGCACCGGATGATGGATCGCCAACCCCCGCTTGGGTTGGATGAAGATGTTGGAGCCAGGACGGATCGGTTAACCTGGTATGGTGAAGACAAGGTAGGAAGATCTTCAGGGGCTTAGTGTTAGGTTTATTTAAGGGGGGTTTGGGTTAGATTAGGGGTATGTGGGTGGTGGGTTGTAATGTTGGGGGGGGGGCATGGTATGTTTTTTTTTACAGGCAAAAGAGCTGAAATCCTTGGGGCATGCCCCGCAAAGGGCCCTGTTCAGGGCTGGTAAGGTAAAAGAGCTTGTAACTTTTTTAATTTAGAATAGGGTAGGGAATTTTTATTTTGGGGGGCTTTGTTATTTTATTAGGGGGCTTAGAGTAGGTGTAATTAGTTTAAAATTGTTGTAATATTTTTCTTATGTTTGTAAATATTTTATTATTTTTTGTAACTTAGTTCTTTTTTATTTTTTGTACTTTAGCTAGTTTATTTAATTGTATTTATTTGTAGCAATTGTGTTTAATTAATTTATTGATAGTGTAGTGTTAGGTTAATTGTAGGTAATTGTAGGTAGTTTATTTAATTAATTTATTGATAGGGTAGTGTTAGGTTTAATTATATCTTAGGTTAGGATTTATTTTACAGGTAAATTTGTTATTATTTTAACTAGGTAGCTATTAAATAGTTCTTAACTATTTAATAGCTATTGTACCTGGTTAAAATAATTACAAAGTTGCCTGTAAAATAAATATTAATCCTAAAATAGCTATAATATAATTATAATTTATATTGTAGCTATATTAGGATTTATTTTACAGGTAAGTATTTAGCTTTAAATAGGAATAAGTTATTTAATAAGAGTTAATTTATTTCGTTAGATTAAAATTATATTTAATTTAGGGGGGGGTGTTAGTGTTAGGGTTAGACTTAGCTTTAGGGGTTAATACATTTTTTATAGTAGCGGTGAGGTCCGCTCGGCAGATTAGGGGTTAATAATTGAAGGTAGGTGTCGGCGATGTTAGGGAGGGCAGATTAGGGGTTAATACTATTTATGATAGGGTTAGTGAGGCGGATTAGGGGTTAATAACTTTATTATAGTAGCGCTCAGGTCCGCTCGGCAGATTAGGAGTTAATAAGTGTAGGCAGGTGTCGGCGACGTTGAGGGGGGCAGATTAGGGGTTAATAAATATAATATAGGGGTCGGCGATGTTAGGGCAGCAGATTAGGGGTACATAGGGATAACGTAGGTTGCGGCGGTTTACGGAGCGGCAGATTAGGGGTTAAAAAAAATATGCAGGTGTCAGCGATAGCGGGGGCGGCAGATTAGGGGTTAATAAGTGTAAGGTTAGGGGTGTTTAGACTCGGGGTACATGTTAGAGTGTTAGGTGCAGACGTAGGAAGTGTTTCCCCATAGGAAACAATGGGGCTGCGTTAGGAGCTGAACGCTGCTTTTTTTGCAGGTGTTAGGTTTTTTTTCAGCTCAAACAGCCCCATTGTTTCCTATGGGAGAATCGTGCACGAGCACGTTTTTGAGGCCGGCCGCGTCCGTAAGCAACTCTGGTATCGAGAGTTGCATTTGCGGAAAAAATGCTCTACGCTCCTTTTTTGGAGCCTAACGCAGCATTTGTTTAAACTCTCGATACCAGAGTTAAATTTATGGTGCGGCCAGAAAAAAAGCCCGCGGAGCGTTAACAGCCCTTTTACCGCCGAACTCCAAATCTAGGCCTAAGTCAGAGAAACCTCTATGACTAAGCGCTAAGTGTTCAATTTCCATACCTTCAAATTTAACGATTTGAGATCCTGATGGAAAAACGGCTCTTGAGACAGAAGGTCTGGTCGTAAAGGAAGTGGCCAAGGCTGGCAACTGGACATCCGGACAACATCTGCATACCAAAACCTGTGAGGCCACGCTGGTGCTATCAGAAACACATACGATTGTTCCATAATGATCTTGGAGATTACTCTTGGAAGAATAACTAGAGGCGGAAAGATAAAGCAGGTTGGTAAAACCAAGGAACTACTAAAGCATCCACCATCTCCGCCTAAGGATCCCTGGACCTGGATAGGTATCTGAGAAGTTTCTTGTTTAGATGAGAAGCCATCAGATCTATTTCTAGAAGACCTCACATCTGTATAATCTGACAAAATACATCTGGATGGAGAGACCACTCCCCCGGATGTAAGGTCTGACGCCTGAGATAATCCGCTTCCCAATTGACTACACCTGGGATATGCACCGCAGAAATTATACAAGAACTGGATTCTGCCCAAGAAAGTATCTGAGATACTTCTTTCATAGCTAGGGGACTGTGAATCCCCCCCTGATGATTGACATATGCCACAGTTGTGATATTGTCCGTCTGAAAACAAATGAATGGTTCTCTCTTCAAGAGAGGCCAAACTGGAAGAGCCCTGAAAATAGCACGGAGTTCTAAAATATTGATTGGTAACCTCGCCTCTTGAGGTTTCCAAACCCCTTGTGCTGTCAGAGATCCCCAGAACGCTCCCCAACCTGAAAGACTTGCATCTGTTGTGATCACAGTCCAGGTAGGGCGAACAAAAGAAGCCCCTTGAACTATACGATGATGGTCTAACCACCAAGTCAGAGAGAGTTGAATGTTGGGATTTAAGTATATCAATTGTGATATCCGAGTATAATCCCTGCACCATTGATTCAGCATAGAAAGCTGTAGAGGTCTCATATGAAAACGAGCAAAGGGGATTCGTCCAATGCTGCAGTCATGAGACCTAAAACTTCCATGCACATAGCCACTGAAGGGAATGATTGAGACCGAAGGTTTTGACAAGCTGAAACCAATTTAATTTGTCTCTTGTCTGTTAAAGACAGAGTCATGGACACTGAATCTATCTGGAAACCTAAAAAGTTGACCCTTGTCTGAGGAATCAAGAAACTCTTTGGTAAATTGATCCTCCAACCATGTTTTTGAAGAAACAACACTAGTTGATTTGTGTGAGATTCAGCTAAATGTAAAGACTGAACTAGTACCCTGTTCTCTGATTACAGATAGAAGGGCACTGAGAACCTTCGAAAAGATCCTTGGAGCTGTTGCTTGGCCAAATGGAAAGGCAACAAATTGGTAATGCTTGTCTAGAAAAGAGAATCTCAGAAACTGATAGTGGTCTGGATGAATCAGAATGTGAAGATATGCATCCTGTAAGTCTATCGTGAACATATAATGACCTTGCTGAACAAAAGGCAAAATAGTCCTCATAGTCACCATCTTGAAAGTTGTGACTCTTACAAAACTATTAAAAAACTTTAGATCCAGAACTGGCCTGAATGAATTTTCTTTCTTTGGGACAATGAATAGATTTGAATAAAACCCCAGACCCTGTTCCTGAAACCCCTGAAAGCTCTAGATCTGAAACACACTTCAGAAAAGCCTGAGCCTTCACTGGATTTGCTGGAACATGAGAGAGAAAGAATCTTCTCACAGGAGGTCTTACTCTGAATCCTATTCGATACCCTTGAGAGACAATACTCTGAATCCACTGATTTTGAACAGAATCTGCCCAAATGTCTTGGAATAATTTCAATCTGCCCCCCACCAGCTAAATTGGAATGAGGGCCGCACCTTCATGCAGACTTGGGGGCTGGCTTTGGTTTCTTAAAAGGCTTGGATTTATTCCAACTTGAAGAAGGTTTCCAATTGGAACCAGAGTCTTTAGGGGAAGGATTGGTTTTATGTTCCTTATTCTGTTGAAAAGAACGAAAACGATTAGAACCTTTAGATTTACCCTCAGATCTTTTATCCTGAGGCAAAAAAAAACTCCCTTCCCCCCCAGTGATAGTTGAAATAATTGAATCCAACTGAGAACCAAATAAATTGTTACCTTGGAAAGAAATAGATAGTAATCTAGACTTAGATACCATGTCAGCATTCCAAGATTTGAGCCATAAAGCTCTTCTAGCTAAAATAGCTAAAGACATAGATTTAAGATCAATTTTGATGATATCAAAAATAGCATCACAGATAAATTATTAGCATGTTGAAGCAAGCGAACAATGCTAGACAAATCAGGATTTGTTTCCTGTTGCGCTAAGCTATCCAACCAAAAGGTTGATGCAGCCGCAGCATCAGCCATAGAAATGGCAAGTCTTAGAAAATATGCCAGCATATAAATAAGCTTTCCTTAGATACGATTCAAGTTTCCTATCTAAAGGATCTTTAAAAAAAAGTACTGTCTTCCATAGGAATAGTAGTACCTTTGGCAAGAGTAGAAATAGCCCCATCAACTTTGGGGACTTTTTCCCAAAACTCTAATCTAGCCGCTGGCAAAGGGTACAACCTTTTAAACCTAGAATAATTTGCCCGTGAAATTTAAAGAAAAACAGTCAATTTGAAAAAAAAGGACTATACCCTAGATAAGAAAAATAACTTCCTAGAACATGATGCTTTCCAAACTGAAACTGACAGTCTGCAAAAGGAAATATAAATAGACCTGACTCATGACAAATATAAGTACAATACATATATTTAAAACTTTATATTAATACATAAAGCGCCAAACAATAGCTGAGAGTGTCTTAAATAATGAAAACATACTTACCGAAAGACACCCATCCACATATAGCAGATAGCCAAACACGTGCTGAAAAAGTATCAGCAGAGGTAATGGTATATAAGAGTATATCGTGGATCTGAAAAGGGAGGTAGGAGATGAATCCCTACGACCGATAAGAGAACTTTTGAAAAGATTTTCCATGAGGAAAACCATAAAATCAATAGGCGATACTCCCTTCACATCCCTCTGACAAACACTGTACTCTGAGAGGAATTGGGCATAAAATTGCTGAGAAGCGCTTATCATAGAAGAAAAATCAAGCACAAACTTACTTCACAACCTCCATAGGGAGGCAAAGTTTGTAAAACGGAATTGTGGGTGTGGTGAGGGGTGTATTTATAGGCATTTTGAGGTTTGGGAAACTTTGCCCCTCCTGGTAGGATTGTATATCCCATACATCACTAGCTCATGGACTCTTGCCAATTACATGAAAAAATAGAAACAATGGTCAAGTGGGAGAAATAAAGTGCTCGATTTATCAAACAAAAGGAGAATTCTCTGTATAATTCTCCTATCTGTTCTCTCAAATTTATCAAAAAAATGTTTTTTTCTTTTTCGCTTCTCCATAGGAAAGCTGAGAAAAACTAAAGATAAATTTATATAGACTGATTAGTATCTGCGCCGTATTTATAATTGAAAATAAGCAATTATTCTCCATGTAAGTTATATATAAACCAATATAAATATTTATACAGCCCCCTAGTAGTTTTTGTAATGCCCCTCTTCAATAAACTCTCATGGAAGAAAATAGATCTACATTTAATTGTTTTTGTGCTTCTATTTTAGCGCTACTTTTATATCTTATTTTTATGCCCCAATATAGTTTTGTGCTCTGTTATATATTACTTTTGTGCTCAATTATATATATTTTTTTATCACCCCAATATAAATTATTATTGCACTCCAATAAACATTATTATTGCGCTTTGTTATAGATTATTTTTGCACCTTGTAGAGCCCTTTTTTAATTTTGTAACATTGCTTCTAAAACTGGTAGAGAATAGATTTCTAATGCTGTTTTCCACAGTAGCTATGGAGAACTTTAATGCAGGAACTTGCAGAACTTTGTCCGAAGCTGTCATGCGCAGTAGACACAGTGCAAGGGCAAACACACCTGGCTTTCAACACACTGACCTGGCATCTGGGCCTGGGCCGACCGTCGCGTGATGCGGGCGGGGGCGTGATGTGGGCGGGGCCGTGTGTACGGGGAGAGAGAAAACTAAAAAGAGGGGGGATAGATAGAGAGCAAAAGAGGGGGGGATAGAGAGAGAGACACAGCAAAAGAGAGGGGTATTGAGAGTAAAAGAAAGGGGAGAGAGAGAGCAAAATAGGGGAGATAGAGAGAGCAAAAGAGAGGGAGACAGCAAAAGAGAGGGGGGAGAAAGGGGAGAGAGCAAAAGAGAGGGGAGAGAGAGCAAAAGAGAGGGGGGAGAGAGCGCAAAAGAGAGGGGGGAAAGAGAGGGGGAGAGAGAGCAAAAGAGAGGGGAGAGAGAGAGCAAAAGAGAGGGGGAGAGAGAGAGCAAAAGAGAGGGGGGAGAGAAAGAGCAAGAGAGGCGGAGACAGCAAAAGAGAGGGGGAGAAAGAGAGCAAAATGGGAGAGAGAGAGAGCAAAAGAGAAGGGGAGAGAGAGAGCAAAAGAGAGGGGGGGAGAGAGAGCAAAAGAGGGCAAAAGAGAGTGGAGAGAGACAGCAAAAGAGAGGGGAGTAAGAGAGCAAAAGAAAGGGGAGAGAGAGCAAAAGAAGGGGTATAGAGAGAGCAAAAGAGGGGGATAGAGCAAAAGAAAGGGGTGAGAGAGAGAGCAAAAGAGAGGGGGGAGAGAGAGAGCAAAAGAGAGGGGGGATAGAGAGCAAAAGAGGGGGGATAGACAGCAAAAGAGAGGGAGAGAGACAGCAAAAGAGGGGTGGGAGAGCAAAAGAAAGGGGGGAGAGAGATAGCAAAAGTGTGGGGATAGAGAGAGCAAAAGAGAGGGGGAGAGAGCAAAATAGAGGGGGAGAGAGACAGCAAAAGAGAGGGGGGAGAGAGCAAAAGAAAGGGGGGAGAGCAAAAAAGGGGCGATAAAGATGGCAAAAGAGAGGGAGAGAGAGCAAAAGAGAGGGGGAGAGATAGAGACAGCAAAAGAGGGGGAGAGAGAGAGCAAAATAGGGAGAGGGGAGAGAGAGAGATCAAAAGAGGGAGAGAGAGCAAAAGAGGGGGAAGAGCAAAAGAGAGGGGCGAGAGAGAGCAAAAGAGAGAGAGGGGAGAGAGAGCAGAAGAGAGGAGGGAAGAGAGAGCAAAAGAGAGAGGGCAGAGAGAGCAAAAGAGAGGGGGGATAGAGAGAGAGCAAGGGGTGGAACCGTTGTATTGCAAAAAATGGGCCGTGTATACGGGCTTTAGGACTAGTACTATATAAATGATAAATTTGTAACTAGGAAGATTAATGAGGAGAACTATATGAAATATATATGACTGAGGGCTCAATTTATCAAGCCCTTCTCCTCCCTATGACTGCATGTTCTAACAAGAGTGCTCGTGTGCAATGTTAAATTCCAGCAGCGAATTGCTGCCTGCCTGCCAGAGGCGAGTTGGGGCGGACAGGAGCAAATATGTACACCACCTGTGCGCTCTTGCTTGATAAATAGAGCCCTAAATGGATCTAATTTAACCCTTTTTTAGCGCATGTTCTCCAAGGAGAATACGAACAGAGTAGGAGAATTTTACAGTCGAACTTGCCCAATTTTAGGCACATTTTTTAATGATAACTAGGGGCATTATTTCTCATGCAAACTTTTAGGAGAAAATAAGAATATCAATAATTAATCGAGCCCATAATGGGAATATAGTCACTACATTGATAAGACTACTAGAATGTATTTTTATCCCAATCTATTACTCAAACTCAACAATCCCAGTTGGACATCCCAGATTCCCGCCTCGCACTTATTTACATTCTTCTTGCAGGGCGCGCCCATGCGCAGCGTCTGACGGGGATAAATAATATGTTCTGACTAGCTCCCCTCCTGTCATTCTAATGGAGCGACCTAACCGTCCTTCTCAAACCCAACAGTCTCCGCCCCCGGAACTATCCATGGTACCGTCCTCTAGCAATACATTTCGGATGCTGAACTGCTGCAAGTCGCAGTGACTGGGTTTTTTTTTTTTTTTTTAGCTGTCATTGGGAAAAGACGGTGTTCGTGCGGCTGTGTATAACGGGAACCGACTACATCAATCTCAATGACGCACTCACGCCATGAAGCGGACCCTTTCCATTCACTGGTGATGATGTGATTTTTTTCTCATTCCCCTCAGCTCCATTTTCTTTAGTTGGTGGTATGCAAGAGGTGGGCTTAGCCATGTTATCCCCACAAGAAGCTGCTAAAATCTACCATGCCAATTACATTAGGAACTCCCGGGCCATAGGGGTGTTGTGGGCGATATTCACTATTCTATTTGCCATAGTGAACATTGTGTGTTTCATTCAGCCTTACTGGATCGGGGACGGAATTGACACCCCTCAAGCTGGCTACTTCGGTCTCTTCCATTACTGCATAGGTAGCGGGTTTAACAAGGAACTGACATGCACAGGAAGCGTCACCGATTTTTCTTCTATCCCCTCTGGAGCCTTTAAAGCCGCGTCCTTCTTTATCGGCCTCTCCATGACACTGATCATCTCCTGCATCGTGTCATTCGTGCTGTTTTTCTTCTGCAACACGGCCACGGTGTACAAGATCTGCGCCTGGATGCAGCTCTCATCAGGTGAGTGGGTGCTGCTCTTACTGAGGGTGATGCTAATAAATGTGTAAAGTCACCAAACGCTGAAGTGTTGCTACAAAGTGATGGAGAGGATTCTAGTTTTATGGTCCTATTAACCCATTTTGCTGCCAAAGATTAAAGTTGATAGTTAATATTATACATTGCTTTAACATATTTAATATCATTAATAATGTGATTGTTTTAGTAAACAAGAAAGCACTTACTCACATAACTGCTTATCTACAAATACAAGAAGTCATTTTGCATTCCTTTAGCATAATCAATTGACAACATAAAATTAACATCTCTAGTCTTAAACGTGTATAATATAAAGTGTTTTTAAAGTGATGGTAAATACTAGCTGGGAAAATTTATGTTTTTTTTTGCCTCCGTCAAATAGTTTATTTTGCTTTCTTTTTTTTTAAAGTGACACCCCACTGGCACTGACATTTTGTAAAAGTAAACAACTTCATTTTTTAAGTCTAAAGTGTATGTGTGTATATATATATATATATATATATATATATATATATATCAAAATCCAGTGGTAAAGCACTCTCAATTATAATCCGGGGTGCACAGCAAAAGTGCAAACAATCCCAAAAAGAAGCAGGCACTCTCCGTTTGAATTTCAAAACAATTTTACTTTGTGACGTTTCGGGGTTTCACCCCCGTCCTCAGACAAACAATATCAGTGAACCAAAAACAGTGATATACTTATACCCCCCTAGCACCAATTATGTATTCAATAAACCAATAATGTAATAAGCAATAACAGATACAATCACCTAAACTCCATCATGTTCCGGCTCACAGCGGTGCACGCCCGGCGCGTCCATTGCGTCATCTGCAAGGAGACACCGCACACTAGTGGGTCACACCCCCGGAAGCTGCCAACCACCTACCCGTGCCAACCACAGCAAATATCCGTCATCAAAAGACGTTGTATGTGGCTGGAGGCTCAACTAACATCTCTAGTCTTAAACGTGTATAATATAAAGTGTTTTTAAAGTGATGGTAAATCCTAGCTGGGAAAATTATGTTTTTTTTGCCTCCGTCAAATAGTTTATTTTGCTTTCTTTTTTTTTAAAGTGACACCCCACTGGCACTGACATTTTGTAAAAGTAAACAACTTCATTTTTTAAGTCTAAAGTGCATGTGTATGTGTGTGTCTATATATATATATATATATATACAGACACACATTCTCTCATATATATATATATATATATATACTGTGTATATATATATATATATATATCATACAAAGGAAACTTGCACTCGCTGGATTTTTCAAAAACAAATTTACTGTGACCGTGTAAATTTGTTTTTGAAAAATCCAGCGAGTGCAAGTTTCTTTTGTATGCTGTGTATGACTATTCACTAGCACCCTGGTAGCTGACGTTTGAGTGAGAGTGCACTTCCCTGCTACACTATATATATATATATAATTTCCCAGTCATAAAACGCTAAAGAACTTAAATAAAGAGGTTTTTGTACAAAACAAAAAAAAAAACAGCATAAAAATGTTTGTAAACAGTAGAATCTGTACTTTGTAAATATTGAGCTGTGGGTAATGGATGGATATGATCCTATAGGTAGATGTTTTAACAATATAGCCAAATTGAATACGGTTTAATAGTAGCAGTTGGAAATATGTAACAAGTTAATATATATACTGTATGTGTGTGTGTATATATATATATATATATATATATATTTATATACATATATACATACACACAATATTTCTTTAATAAATGTGATGGGTAACACAGTGTGTGTATGCATGCAAATGTGTTTATGTACTGAAGTGTGAGAAAAAAATAAAAAAAATATATGTGTATATATATATATATATATATTATATATATATATATACACACACACACACACACACACATATTCTATCTATCTATCTATCTATCTATCTAGCTATATATATATACATACATACATACATTCTCACTACTTTGATATTTATATATATATATATATATATATATATATATATATATATATATGTGTGTGTGTATATAATATTACAAATTCAAATTTAGAAAATGCTAGTATCTCTTTGACTCCATCTCTCTCAGTTGTTTTATTAATTGGTTTTTCAAATCGTCAAACTGAAATGCTCATTCATGAGGGAATTTACATTTAAATAGATGCATATGTGTTAACAACATTATTCTAATTAAAGGTATGACTGTTTCAGTGTGAGCTTGTACTGTGCACAGGGAGCACATATATATACCTGCTCTACTTGCCTCTGTTCAGTAAAAAGATATGTATACAGGGGTGGAAAAATATCACTATGGTTTACTAGTCAGGGGTTAAACGATACTTGCATAGAGGGGGAAAGTTACTTGCATAGAGGGGGAAAAGTTACTTGCATAGAGGGGGAAAAGTTATTTGCATAGAGGGGGAAAAGTTATTTGCATAGAGGGGGAAAAGTTATTTGCATAGAGGGGGAAAAGTTACTTGCATAGAGGGGGAAAAGTTACTTGCATAGAGGGGGAAAAGTTACTTGCATAGAGGGGGAAAAGTTACTTGCATAGAGGGGGAAAAGTTACTTGCATAGAGGGGGAAAAGTTACTTGCATAGAGGGGGAAAGTTACTTGCATAGAGGGGGAAAAGTTACTTGCATAGAGGGGGAAAGTTACTAGTCCACTCAATGTTAAAGAAAGGAAAAAGTTCGCTTCAGTTTCTAAGTTGTGTGGGACTAGTGGACCACTGCAAATTTCAAGCCCTGTGTATACATGTTCTACTTGTGTATAAATTGCATACTATGTTAATTTAAAACCAAAGAGTACATTGTGTTTGTTCAAATTATACTATGGATCCATTGAAGTTTCCCCGTAGTACAATTTTAAACACACATTCCACATTAAAATGCTATTCCTTTAAAAAAAAAAAAAAAAAAAAAAGTTTTTGAACGGCTGAACAAATGTTACTGAAATTTGTTCCTACACACCTCAGAAAATAAATGAGTTCAGTACATTTGAGTTATGAGGTTCTTTTATGACCGTTGTCTGGGTATACACATATAAAGAGGAAATAGTAGTTTAACCTTTTTATTGCCTTTACATCACATGTAACAGATTCGTCCCTGAGTCAGCATCGCTGAAATATTAGGTGTAAAGATACACAGGCTTTAGCCTCTAATCATTTTTTTGAAAAGTGCAACCACAGAGAAATGGGGTCAGCCGTAAAAATGATTTCAACAAAATGAATTTTATTGGATATGCAAGTTAGACACCATGGTCCTAAAGAACTTAGAGAGGTTTTTGTAAAAAAAAAAAAAAAAAAAAAAATCAGCATAGAAATGTTTGTAAAAAGTAGAATCTGTACTTTGTAAATATTGAACTGTGGGTAATGGATGGATATGATCCTATAGGCAGATGTTTTAACAATATAGCCAAATTGAATACGGTTTAATAGTAGCAGTTGGAAATATGTAACAAATTAATAAAAAATAAATATATATATATATATATATTTTATACATATGGCCCTTGTTTTACAACGGTTAAATTTACACCGTTTCAGAATAACAACCTTTTTTTCCAGTCATGTGGCTGCTATTGAAAAGCATTGAGAAGCAGTGTATTAATTAAAATAGCCAGTATGTGGAGCTGTCCGCTTGTGTTACAGCAAAGCCAAGCAAGCTGAAATGAATCAGTTTAACCAGACCTGAGCTATCGAGCAGATTTCAAAGGAACAAGATCTTCCTTTCTATAACTCAGTCCAGATTGGAATGCATAGAAAGAACTGTTTGCAGAAAAATGCAAGTGAAGTCTGTGTTGTGTGATTATTTTATTAGGTTTAAAATGCTGTCTAGCATTTAAAGTCTTCATTTCAAAGCTTTTAAAATAATGTATTAGGTGTTACTTATGACAATTTTAAGAGGGGCCTGGAACCTATCTCCCTCACTTCACATTGACTTACATTATAAACTGGGTTTCAATTTACAACGGTTTCGATTTACAACCATTCCTTCTGGAACCTAACCCCAGCATAAACTGAGGGCTACCTGTATATATATTATTATACTGTATATAAAAGGTTGTGGCAATAAAATATGTCCAGCAGATGGTGCTAAAGTTAAATAGATGTAAATGTGTTTAAATGAACAGTTCAAAAATTAGCAATATAAAGAGGTCGATTTATCAAAGACTTCGCCCCCGTACAACTGCAGGTTCTCACAAGAGAACCTGCAGTCCATATTTAACAAGCAGAGGTCATGCTTCCCTAACCTTTTTGCCACCTCTTAGGTAGTGAATTTTAATCTCCCCGGTCTCGTCTAACCGGGGAGATTGACAGCTCCTGTCCGCAAGTTATTGGCGTTCGTGTGCAATGCTGAATTTCGACAGCGGAATTGAGCCCGCCAGAGGCGAGGTGCAGTGGGCAGGGGCGCGTATGTACGTCCCTGTCTCTGCAGCTTGATAAATCGACCCCAAAGATTGTCTGTATTGTGCTATTCAGGCCTGAAACGTTGTAGTGAATTCTATGTGCCTAATGATAAGGGGGCATGATACCCACATGTTGAAGCACTTGAAAGTGATGCAGCATAGCTGTAAAAAGCTGACTAGAAAATATTACATGAATATCTCTATGTAAAAAAAGGAAGATATTTTACCTTAAAATTTCCTTCTCACACCCCACTGCAAAGAGACTATAAGCAGCCAATCAGGATGATAAGTCCCAGGACTTGCAAGGGAGTGTGCATCTGGCATGTGCAGGCACAGTCATGTTATTTTCCTTTTCAGTTTCAGGAAGTTTACAATGAAATTGCGCAAGATTTCGGTGAAATCTCATGAGTTTACAGTAAAGCATTACCTCAGCACTACTGGTGCTGATTGGCTGTTATGTTTATTTTTTCAACTTGCAGGTGGACAGCATCTGAAGTATAACTGTTCACAGAGCACTTACTCTGCTGAGCTGAAGACATTTCGATGTAAAAATACTTCCCTTTTTACAGAGAGATATTCAGGTGATATTTTCATATCCGCTTTTTTCTGTTATTCTGCATCACTTTCAATTTTCTTAGCATATGAGTATTATGTCCTTTTATATTAAGACATTATTTTATTTAAAGGGACATAATACTCATATTCTAAATCACTTGAAAGCAATGCAGCATAAGTGTAGAAAGCTGACAAAAAAATCACCTGAGCATCTCTATGTAAAAAAGGAAGATATTTTACCTTAAAATTTCCTCAGCTCACTAGAGTAAGTGCTGTGTAAACAGTTATATCTCAGCTGCTGTCCAACTGCAAGTTGAAAAAATAAACATAATAGCCAATCAGCAGTGCTGAGGTAATGCTTTGTTGGGATCTCATGAGATTTCATAGAACTTCCTTAAACTGAATAGGAAAATAACATGATTGTACCTTCAGACGTCCTGGGCAGGGCCAGATCTGCCTGGCTGGCGGCATTGGCAAAACAGCTTGAGTATTGAACAAACCATTTATGTGAGCACAGCGCACAACACACACACACACACACACACACAACACTGACTGGCACAGGCACTTCACTTCCAGATCTCGTACTTGCTAGCTAATTGCTATTAATTGCTTTGCTTGCTATGCAGCATTATTCATGGACAGAGGTCAGGGAGGGGAGGGCGTGTGTGGGCATCTCAGAGAGATTACTTGCACATTGGCACTCAGCGTAACACCTATCTGACTTAGAGACTGTGCGTCACGTGCATAGAGTCTCGGTCAGTCAGTGAGAGGCTGAAGGCGGACAGGGGTGGAGCTGAGAGGGAAACAAATGGAGGATGCTGGCGCCTCGTAACTGTTGTTGTCAGTCACACTGTGATTTTGAAATTGAGGCTGTCGGCTGAGCCACGTGAGTGATGCCCAAAGATGGCCAGAGAGATCGGCGGTACAGTGGCCCACCCAGACCGGCGGTACATTGCAATTTGTAGTGAAGAGTGAGGTAGGAGGGCGGGGGTCATCTGAGGGCAAAGGTCTGGGGGTGGGCAGAATGTGTGGCGGCCCGGGACTTTTCAGTGATGGTGTGAGTCAGAGTGAGTGACACAGGGCCCGGGGGCCAAGGTGGCAGTGAGTGCGGCTGCAGCACTGTGAGAATGCGGCACAGACAGTACTTTACAGCTGGATGAGCTGAGTGGCAGTGGCACATTGGCATAATCCAGTCTGCTGGAGTGGCAATTACTTAACTTATCTCCCGGTGCATTAGATCCCACCTCACACTTGGAACATGATTTCCCCCCCCCCCCCCAAACCACCTTGTTTACATAGATTTTTTTTTTTTTTATAACCAGTAGTTAAAGGGACACTAAACCCAAAATTTTTCTTTCATAATTCAGGTAGAGAATACAAAGTTAAATAACATTCAAATTTACTTCTATTATCTAATTTGCTTAATTCTTTAGATATCCTTTGTTGAAGAAATAGCAATGCATATGGGTAAGCCAATCCTATGAGGCATTGATGTGCAGCTACCAATCAGCAGCTACTGAGCATATCTAGATATGCTTTTCAGCAAATAATATGAAGAGAATAAAGCAAATTAGATAATTGAAGTAAAGTAGAAAGTTTAATTTTCAGTATAGGTGGGGATGCAAAAGGCAAAATCAGCTATTTCAAATGAAAAAGTTAAATGAGCTATTTTGAACAATACATTTCAACAGATAAAATGGATCATTGAGAACACATTAAAGGGGCAAAAAAATTGTACTACGTTGTCCCTTTAAACATTTAGGGCTAGATTACAAGTGGAGCGCAAATTTGCCCGTTTGTGGGAGTGATAATTAACCAGCCAATACAAGTGGCTGGTTATTGCTACCGCTATCTCTGGTTAATTTTCTAAAAGTGCCCCAAATGCCCTCAAAATAGAGGGCATTCTAGTTTTTTAGTAAAAAAAGAACTGCACTAGGCAGGTTTGGGGCAGGTTTGGGACTTTAAAGTTGGTGGGATTTGGGTGTTGGAAAAAAAACGGCACTGAAAATTGCCTTTACAATGCGGTCTATGGGAACAAATTATCGTATGCTGCTATTACAAAGTGGAGTGCTAATATCGCTTGCACGCTAGCGATATTTAGCATTCCACTGGTAATCAAACCCTTAGATTGTAAGAAACACATGCACATTAGTGATTTAACATTTTCATTGTTGGAAACATACACCAAGCAGTGATGAAACCCTTTGCTAGATATAAAAATGTTTTTTTAAAACAAATATTAGCCTGATAATAGGCTAGATTACAAATGGTGCGCTATGTAGTGTTTTAGCTTGAACGTTGACGTAACTAAAAGTAAACTTTTTACGCACATTAGGTAGCACGCGTATTACAAGTTGAAAATAAAAAGTTTGCATGCAAAAAAAACTTAATTAAAAAAACTTTTTTTTTATTTATAAATTTTGTTTATATCTAACATTGTATACAGGTTCACAAAACATTACATGTAATTGCGCCACGCAGGGCTGAGTATCATACATTTAGTGAAGAGAGGAAAATCAGGCGCATTTTAGTAGGTATAGACAAAAAGATAAATCCTGTTAGTATACTTTTCCTTTATGTAACTAAGAGATCAATAACTTTCACTCGAGAAATATTTGTACACACTGTTGTGAATTTTTCTTTTTTATAACATAACTGAACTAAACAAAAAAAAAAAAAAAAAAAAAGGGCTCTAGCCCTGTTAAAGGGACAGTAAACCTTAAAAATAATGTTATATAATTCTGCACATAGTGCAGAATTATATAACATTATTTAAGTGCTATAGTTCTAAACGGCTTTTTTCCCTTTTAATATGTAAAAATTATGGCGCTTTTACAGACCCGCTCTCTGCTCTCTGCTGAGCGGGTCTGTAATATTTAGTCAGCGCATCGGGCCAGCTGTATAGTCACAGCCCGGCCCGACCGTGCCATAAGACTAAGTGCAGCTCGCTCCTGTGACAGGAGCGAGCTGCACTTAGTGCTATGGCGCGGTCGGGCCGGGCTGTGACTATACAGCTGGCCCGATGCGCTGACTAAATATTACAGACCCGCTCAGCAGAGAGCAGAGAGCGGGTCTGTAAAAGCGCCATAATTTTTACATATTAAAAGGGAAAAAAGCCGTTTAGAACTATAGCACTTAAATAATGTTATATAATTCTGCACTATGTGCAGAATTATATAACATTATTTTTAAGGTTTACTGTCCCTTTAACTGAGCGGGTGATGTCATAGTTTAAATGTAGAGATTATGTACTATGCCTGGTCATTGTATGAGGTTAAATATATGATTTGAGTACAATCAAGCAGGTGAAATATTTGGGCGCGTGTTATGTAAAAACATCAAAGGAATTAGACAGTAGTGAATTTGAAAGTGGCACCCCCCACAGATTTGAACACACCTAAGTACAAAGCATAAACAAATACATGCAGGCTCCAGGAGATACTAATTAGCTAAATTAACCATACCATGACCATTACCATGACCAGTGTTGTACTGAGGATATATAGTTAAGTTAGCAAATACCTTTATAAGTCATTCGAGATGATGCCTGATATAATGTAGGGAGCACTTGTTATACCATTGCGTAACGTGATGATAATATCAAAAGCCTAATTGAACATCTGAACATATGATAGGTTTGTGTGAATTGAGCTATAGGTTACTTAGAAGGTTTAAAAGAGGTAGAGTGACCCCCCTAAAAGTATGGTGTGAACATGTATGTCCCAGGCTGCTATGGGAGAAATAACTATAGTTTTGCAGGTACAGGTATACCTCATAGGATATCCCAGGTGGGGATAAAAAAAGCGCGCTGATAAAATACAAACAAATATCATAAAAAATTAACGAACAAAGTCAGTGTACAACTCTACCGTGAATCAGCTTGTGAGTGTGTCCTTAAAATAAAAAGTTTCTGTGAATCCGTGTAGGTGTTTTTCTTCTTAGATACAATAATGGCGTGAAGGCAGGCAACTCCTCTTGGTCCCAGAGAGTAGGGAAAAAAGCTGGAAAATGCAAGAAGGAAAAGAGGACGCCACAATAGCGTAATATTGTTTGGTAATGTGAGTAACAATATAAGAACAGGTAATATGCTTACCAGAACAAGAGGCACTGTACTGTGACCAGTGCGTGACAGCTTGCTAGCACTTAACAGTGGCTAGTACACTGGGGGGAATACGTTCCTTGGAGTCTTTTCAGGTACCCCCTGGGCAAACTTTTCTTGGTGCTTGTAATTTCAAATAGAGAATCGGACTTGGCGTGTTGTTGTATTATGATAGAATACCACAAAGCACGGACAACTTCTTAATTAAAATTGCTTTAATATGACGCGTTTCTCAACCCCAACTGGGTCGTTTCCTCAGATAAAAGCGAGTGCAAGTAGTTACATTTGTTAGCATTATATACACATTGTATCTTAAAAAACAGGAAGTTGTCATCTATCATAATACAACAACACGCCAAGTCCGATTCTCTATTTGAAATTACAAGCACCAAGAAAAGTTTGCTCAGGGGGTATCTGAAAAGACTCCAAGGAACGTATTCCCCCCAGTGTACTAGCCACTGTTAAGTGCTAGCAAACTGTCACGCACTGGTCACAGTACAGTGCCTCTTGTTCTGGTAAGCATATTACCTGTTCTTATATTGTTACTCACATTACCAAACAATATTACGCTATTGTGGCGCCCTCTTTTCCTTCTTGCATTTTACAGGTATACCTCACTTTACAGCGCTGCACTTTACAGCGCTTCGCTAATACAGCACTTTGTGGAGCTGAAGTTCAACTTCCAAGAATTTTGAAACAGTGCTGTAATCTTTGTGAGATTGCGAGAAAAGTGACTGGCACCATTTTGCTATGCGCAATTCACCCTTTTTACAGCATTACAGTGCAATCTGTGTCTCCGTGTTATAGTCTGGCAAATTTTACTACAGTAATTGTCACTATTTTACAGGTACAGTTTCTATTGAATACTAATTGCATACTGTGCTGTGCAAGTGTTAAACTAAACGTAGCACTATTGCACCCCTAATATATGGTAGTTCAAACATGTTTTCAAGTCTTTAAACACACTGGCAAGTGAAAAGAAAGCTAAAACGGCCTTGTTTCACTTTAAGGTGGTTTTCACTTTACAGCAAAGCTCTGGTCCCTAACCCGCTGTATTACAAACGGTGCCAGCCCCTCAAACAGTTAAGTTTTGAGTACATAATAAAAACAACAACAACAAAAAAAACAGTGAGCCTTCGCGTTACCACATTGACAAGTGCGGTTATAGTGGTAAGATGGTGGCGTGACTTGCAAGCTATCTCAGCAAGGGCAAAACAAAAACAAACATAACAAATGACAAAACAACCATAACACATAACCAAACAGTAAAACAAAGCATCATTGTCCTCATAACCATCCCCACCCATGTTGCCAGTCAGGGAGAAAACTAAATGTTTTGTGGTGGCGTTAGAATTTCATTAAAGGAGTCTACAACAGCTCTAGTCTTGTTAACTGAGCGGGTGCTGCCATAGTTTAAATGTAGAGTTTATTTACTATGCCTGGTCGTTGTAAGAGGTTAAATATATGATAGTGTACGATCAAGCAGGTTAAATATACAGGCGTGTGTAATGCAAGAATATCACAAGGGTTAGCACAGTGGTGTAATTGAAAGTGGCACCCCCACAGATTTGAACACACCTAAATACAAAACATAAACAAACATATGCAGGCTCCAGGAAATACTAATTAACTAAATGAGCCATACCCCTGACCATTACCATGACCAGTGTTATGCTGAGAATATATAATTAAGTTAGCAAATACCCTATACGTCATTTGAGATGGTGCCTGAAATAATGTAGTGAGCACCTGTTATACCATTGAACACATGAATATATGATAGGTTTGTATGAATTGAGCTATAGATTACTTAGATGGTCTAAGAGAGGTAAAGTGACCCCCCAAAAGTATGGTGTGAATATGTATATCCCAAGCTACTATGGGAGAAGTGGCTATAGTTTTGCAAGTACTACAAACGGTACCAACCCCTCAAACAGTAAAGATTTAAGAACATAATCAAATAACAGGGAGCATTCGTGTTACCACATTTACAAGTGCGGTGATAATGATAGGATGACGGCATGAGTTGCAGGTTATCTCAGCAAGAGCAAGCAGGTTATCACAACCAAGGTGGACCGTTATGTACATGATAAATAAGTGAACACCGCATATAGACATAGAACAGTCAAGCCTACACTAGATATAAACAGCGGCTCTATTTCTGGAGCACCCCCAAATGTAAGCCTCACACAGTGATCTCGGGCAGTTCAAACAATAGATGATCAAGGCGGTACACTAGCCCGTAGTCAAGAAGTTCAAACAGTCAGTCAGCCAATGCCCCCTTGCTCCACCGTTATATTCGATATTGCCCTGAACATGGGTTCACATTAATTCAAGTTCTGAAATATGCCCCATGATACCGTGAGAGCCAGTCTGGGGGGGAGATATCAGCTGATGCCTCTTGCTCTGCGGGTGAGTCTGGGTGCCTCTGAGGGACAACGGTCAGACAGCCAGTTCACTCGGTGTATAGAACAGCATGGGAGAGGTGATGCATTCGACAACAACTGCAAGCGCTGGGGGGAGACCATAGCCGCGCCACTTGTAATTGCAGTGAGCCCAAGTGATGTTTCAGGAAGGGGCCATCGCGGGCCAAAACTTGAGTATTGCGAAATATCAGAGAAGCTGCCATCAATTCTGAGTGCCAAGTTCACAACTTGCGCAGCGGTTAAGTCTCGCAGTAGCTCAGGAACAAGTAGTGATTCCATGCTCTGCCTCTCAGTACCCAGAGTTGGTTCCTTCACTGGGGCGCTTATTATACAGGCTCCACATAGCCTCTCCAGTCTCGCAGTAGCCGTAGCAGGTGGATGTTGAGCCTGTTCCATGCGGCAGAGATCCCTCGGCCAAGTCTGAGAAAAGGCTTGCTGAGTCGTCAGATGCAGCAGACCCTTGTAGAGTTGTAGTAGGTGAGTGCTGTGGGTCTTGTACCGAGAGGCAAGTTCGCTTATTCACAGGGTCAGGTTCCTTCAGGTGGGCCCCCCGTTGCTTGAATCACCCCAAGCAAAGTTTTAAGGTTACAGGATAAGCGTTCAAATCTAGGCAGGAAAATATCGAGTAACTGTGCAGCAACATAATTTTCTGCCTCCATCGGAAAAGAAACCAGTAAATACTGAGAGGATTACTATGTACAGTGTGGCGCTTAAGAGCTCGCCACTATGCCAAATGGCTTTTAATGCTTAATATGACTTCCGTGGGAGAGAAGATGGTATGTTCTCTATCCACCTTGGTTCTCGGACACGTAGCTGTCAAGAGATATGCAGATGGCAAGGGGTTCAGGCTGTATAAGGATTCTCTTTCTTGAGGTATCTCAGAGCTTCAGAGGAATGCAGCCATTTTGTTACGCCACCCACCAGAAGTCAATTAAAAACTTTTTAATGGCAATTCACTTCCTGTGAGATGCATACACTCACTTTTTGTGGAGACACAGTCGTTTGGCTATTTTTGAGACAGTCTGTTGGAACACTCTTGTGGAAAGAGAGAACTCTGGGCTGCTATTCTTTCTATATATCTTTATGCTTCTTAACAACACTGTAATATCCCTCACTGTTTTGCCAAATCACGTTGTATTGGTGTTTGAGCTAGCAGATTGGAAGTCAGAGTTCATTCTTGGATCTGACAGAGCCTACCTTGTGACTGTGACGTCACATGCTACCTGGTGGAGGAAACTCTATTGTGGTGTCTGCTTGTTGTTTGCAGTTCTTCCCCCCCCCCCCCCCTACTGCTGCTGTGCCTGGTTTGTCTCGCTGGAGGGACCGGTAGTCTCCAGTCTGTTACATGCGCACTACATGCAGTGCCCATATAAATGTGAGTTGCCACTTGTCACCATATCAAGTGATTTCTTCTATTTAGACATACTCACCCTATGAGGCGCCTCTTGTCTGCCTCTCATCCAACAGTGGCTCAATGCATGGAGGTGATTGGTCTGATTGTAGCTTCTATGGACATCATTCCTTATGCTCGTTTCCATCTGCGACCGCTGCAGCTTTGCATGCTCCGTCAATGGAACGGAGACCATTCAGATTTATCACAGATAATATATCTGGAACCCCTAACAAAAGACTCTCTCTCGTGGTGAATTTCACAGGAACATTTGTCTCGGGGCATTTGTTTCCTGAGACTTTCCTGGGAGATTGTGACTATGGACGCCAGCCTGTCAGGCTGGGGAGCTGTTTACGGTTCTCTGAAGGCTCAGGGCCTGTGGTCTCGGGAAGAGTCTTCTCTTCCCATAAACATCTTGGAGTTGAGGGTTCAATGCCCTGTTAGCGTGGCTTCAATTATCTTTAGTCCGGTTTATCAGATTCCAGTCGGACAACATCACCTCAGTGGCTTACATCAACTTCCAGGGAGGGACTCGGAATTCCTTGGCCATGAAGGAGGTGACTCGCATTCTGCAGTGGGTAGAAGCTCACGATTGTCTCCTATCTGCCATCCACATTACAGGAGTGGACAATTGGGAGGCAGATTTTCTAAACAGACAGACCTTTCATCTCGGGGAGTGGGCTCTCCATCCGGAAGTGTTCTCTCGGATAACCCTCAGGTGGGGGGGTTTCCAGAGTTGGATCTGATGGCGTCCCGCCAAAATGCCAAGGTTCCAAAGTACGGTTTAAGGTCAAGAGATCCTCAGGCCGTTCTGATAGATGCTATAGCGGTTCCTTGAAAGTTCTCGCTAGCATATCAGTTTCCTCTGTTTGCTCTCCTTCCACGAGTCATTGCTCATATCAAACAGGAGAGAGCATCGGTAATCCTAAAAGCTCCTGTATGGCCTTGCAGGATCTTGTTCGGTGATCTGGTAAGGCTGTTATCTCTGCCTCCTTGGAGGTTACCTCTGAAGAAGTACCTTCTAATTCAGGGTCCTTTCCTCCATCCAAACCTGGATTTTCTGAAGCTGACTGCTTGGATATTGAACGCCTAGTTCTGTCTAAATGGTTTTTTTTCTGAAGCGGTCATTGATACTGTGCATCAGGCTCGCAAACCTGTTACTCACAAGATTTACCATAAGGTATGGCGTAAATATCTTTATTGGTGCAAATCTAAGGGTTTCTCCTGTAGCCGGGTAAGGATTCGCCATATTTTATCTTTTCTTCAGGATGGCATGGAGAAAGATTTGTCAGTTAGTACGCTGAAGGGTCAGATTTCTGCATTATCTATCCTTTTGCACAAACGTCTGGCAGACTTGCCAGATGTTCCAGCTTTTGTACAGGCCCTGGTCAGAATCAAGCCTGTGTTTAAACCTGTTGCTCCTCCTTGGAGCCTCAATCTAGTTCTTAAAGTTTTGCAGCAGGCCACGTTTGAGCCGATGCATGTTGATATCAAATTGTTATCTTAGAAGGTTTTGTTTCTCCTTGCTATTTCTTCCGTTAGTAGAGTTTCTAAGCTTTCTGCTCTGCAGTGTGATTCCCCATACCTTATCTTTCATGCAGATAAGGCAGTCCTTCGTACTAAATTGGGTTTTCTCCCTAAGGTGGTGTTGAATCGAAACATTAATCCGGAAATTGTAGTTCCTTCTTTTTGTCCTAATCCTTCTTCTCATAAGGAATGCCTTTTGCATAACTTGGATGCTGTGCATGCTTTACAGTTTTTACCTTCAAGCTACTAAAGATTTAAGGCAATCTTCTGCCCTTTTTGTTGTTTTCTCTGGAAAGCGTAAAGGTCAGAAGGCCACTTCTAGTACTCTTTCCCTCTGGTTAAGAAGTATGACTCGTTTGGCTTATAAGACTGCTAGACAGCAGCCTCCTGAGAGAATTGCGGCTCATTCCACTAGGGCTGTCTCCTCTTCTTGGGCTTTCAAAAATGAAGCTTTTGTTGGACAGATTTGCAAGACGGCAACATGGTCCTCTGCATACTTTTTCCAAATTCTACAAATTTGATACTTTTGCCTCGGCTGATGCTTCTTTTGGTAGAAAGGTTCTTCAAGTGGTGGTGCCTTCTACTTAGGTCCTCCTGCCTTTTTCTCTCCCCCTGTTCATTTTGTGTCCTCTAGCTTGGGTATTGGTTCCCACTAGTAATTGGAATGATGTTGCGGACTCTCCATGTCATAGGAAAGTAAACTAAATTTATGCTTACCTGATAAATTTCTTTCTTTCCGGACATGGAGAATCCACAACCCCGCCCTCCTTTTAATTATAATTCGGCAGTTTTTTGAGTAAACTTCAGGCACCATTTCACCCTTGTGTTTCTTCTTTTTCCATTTTCCTTCGGTTGAATGACTGGGAAATATGGGTAAGGGAAGTTAGACTTAACAGCTTTGCTGGGGTGCTCTTTGCCTCCTCCTGCTGGCCAGGAGTTGAATATCCCACTAGTAATTGTAATGACGTTGTGGACTCTCCATGTCCGGAAAGAGAGAAATGTATCAGGTAAGTATACATTTTGTTTTTTTCTTTTACTTTCTTTCATTCTTTTTTAGCCATGTATAATAAATATACATTTATTTATTTATATATATATATATATATATATATATATATATATATATATATATACACACAGACACAGAGTATATATATATATATATATATACATATATACACAGAGTATATATATATATATATATATATATATATATATATATATATATATATATATATATATACACACACACTTAATAATAAAGATTTTAGGTAATTGTTCTCTTTATTCCCCAAATCTGGAATTTCAAAATCTAAACTTATTCTGAAATCCAAACTTTTTAGTATTTTTGTAAAACGAAAATGATGAAAAATACTATTTTCCCCATCTGTAAGTCACAGTCTTCAATTCTAGTCTATATTTGTTTAAAACAGCAAATATGGGTGGCGTGGCCAGCAGTCGTAGGAGCAAGACGTGTTTCTTGTGAGCTCCGTTCAGAACGAGTTATAGAAAATATAAATTCTCTTCAAACCATCTAAATCTTATCTCCTAAGAATTATTACATCGTAAGGACACATTAGAAGATTTTGGTGGACATTTAAAATTTTCAGAAGCCGATAACTATGTGCTCCGTTTACCCGCAAGCTTCTGGATCGCTTGCAGCTGCCGAAGGGTAATGGCTCCACTCCGACGGCTGGACAAGGTATAGGCATTCAAGGGAGATACTCCTGAACACGGAAGATCTCATAATTGCCAAGATACAACGACCGGATCATTTTACTGAAGCGGTGCACATCGTAGCACTCGGAAGAACTGCCTCACACAAATACCTAGTGCTACAGGTCGGTAAGAAAAGGAGTTACAGTAAGCAAGCAAAACTGAGATTTCAGCGCTATAGTGTTTTTTATTTTGGGACATAAGCGGACAATTGCCTATTATAACAATAGAACCTGTGTAGGATTAAAATACTATTTTAATTAAATCTAAATTTTGGCGGGAAAAGACTCCATTTTGAGCAGTTGAGAAATTCACAAATTGCCACAGCACTAGCACACTATGGCTCCCAAACTTGAACACTTTAACATCCTGCTGTCAAAAGACTATCCCTACTATACAATATCAGCAGCTCAATAAACATACCACACATGTAAAAGCAAACATATAGAGCACTTAAGTTCCTTTCCGGACCTTTATAAATACCACCTACTTTCTTCTTAGTCTGATTAGGTAGCTTACATAGCTGCAATTCAGGAGTTGACTAAGGGGATCTAACTAAAGGTCTATAGTCCTAAGACAAAGGAAGACAAAGGAACTGTTCAATAAACATGAATAGGTCCTTGGCTTTATCTCTGCTTCCACAAACCCTCCAGAGATTCAATAATGGAGAACTGCTAAGCTTGGGGACATGAGAGATGGCAGTCTCTAATAACCCTTAAAGCCTCACGTTGAAAATGCGTACTACAGCATAACAATGTAATTTTATATCTAGATAAACAGCATTAATACCCCAGCTCCTGAGTTTCACCAACAAGCATTGTCAGCTTTAAACATATACACCAACCCAATTTATAATCCCCTACTAAAGCAGACAAGATGAAGAACAAAACACAAACAGTCAAAGAATGCCTCAATTAATTGCAACTAAAACAAAAACATCCTCTAGAGACAATATGAATGGAAGTATTACTAAAATAACTGCATTGAGCATCATAGATACTCAGAATAAAGATCTTTTGTCCCAGATAAAATCTTTGTTTGAAGAAGAACTAAAAACTGCGTTATCTGACTTGAGACATGACATTAAACATATTGGTAGCCGCATGGCAGAACTCGAAGAAAAAACAGACAACATCGTGGAAGATATTCCTCAGATTCAAAATTCCTTATCGGAACATGCTGAATACATCACCAAACTCGAAGAACAAATTGAAGATCTCGAAAATAGATCCTGCAGTTCTAACCTTCGTGTTAGAAACTTATCAGAATCATTTAAAAATCTTCAAGTCTATGTAAAAACTTTTCCACCAATTTGTCCCCAAGATAGAACCTGGCATGTTCCTCATAGACAGGGTGCATAGAACCTTAACTAAGCCCCAACAATCATCAACAAAAGACATTCTCAAACTCTACTACTTTCATATAAAGGAGCTTATCCTCAAGGCAGCTAGAACACAGCAAAACATCAATTTTGAGGGCCATTCAATACAAATATTTGCAGATATTGCTCCCATTACTCTATGAAAGCGTAAAGATCTCAAACCAGTAACAGCTCTCACTAAAGCTCAGATTAAATACAGGTGGAACTTTACTTTTAAACTTTTATTCCCACATCAGAACATCAGCTACACCTTCTCCACACTAGCATAGGGATTCACCATATTACAACGTTTATAGATCCATTTTGAACCTCCCACCACTTCAACGATCCCAAATTCCCAAAAGAAGACCTTTCAAAGAAAGTTGACTTTGATGGGAAAAGCCATAAAACCTAAAAAATCAAAGTCAAACCCAAGCACCACTACGGACTCTGACTTACCATGTGAAGAGGAAATCTCTCCAACTTGAATAATGGAGTCAAAGTGATGAGTATTTTCTCTTTCTAGCATAATTAGTAAAGAGTGTCATCTTTTTGAAACAATTTCTACTAGACCGTTTTATTTAACGGAACATTAGGTTGTCCATCTAAATGTTCTAATATATTTTACTGCATTTTTGCTTATTTCAGGAGCTAACCTCCTCCCCCCTCTCCATTCTATGTTTTTACTTATGTTTTAATATCCATATAATCCATCCCTACCTACCCCCCTCCTTTTCCATTCCCCATCCCTCTACTTAAAGGAACATGATACCCAAATTCTTTCTTTCATGATTTAGATAGAGAATGCAGTTTTACACAACTTTCTAATTTACTTCTATTATCTAATTTGCTTCATTTTCTTGATATCATTTGTTTAAAAGCATATCTAGATAGGCTCAGTAGCTGCTGATTGGTGGCAGCTCATAGATGCCTCGTTTGATTGGCTTGCCCTTGTGCAGTGCTGTTTCTTCAACAAACAATATCTAAATAATGAAGCAAATTAGATAATAGAAGTAAATTAGAAAGTTGTTTAAAACTGCATTCTCCATCTTAATCATCAAAAGAAAAAATTGGGGTTTAATGTCCATTTAATAACTGTCAAGAGAATATAAGTAAATATATATTTCACTTCAGACACTATGGGACCTGCCATCCCATATTTCCCCTCAACTTCCCCAGTTTGGGAATCCTAATACATCTATTAAAGTTTATCTGTTTCTCAATGTTTATAACTACTTAATCCAGATATTTTTCTTATCAAAGTTGTTACATTTGTCATCGTATAATTGCTTTATGCATATTATCTATCACTGTATTGTGGTTGCACTCAATGTTTAGTTTTTATTGCAGAATATATTGTCTATTAGATGTTTTCTAAAAGTCAGGTGTCTTCTACATTTGGTAAGTCCCGGCTCTCCACAACAAGGTCACATTTTGTAATCCTTTGGTCCCTACATTACACTACAATTTAAGGAAACTAATATATTAGCAATGTTCCACCTCCCAAGATGTCTATTAAAATAGTTTCACACAATGTGAGGGTGTTTAATTCCGACATTAAGAGGAAAAAAGCAATCTCCACTTATAAAACCCGAAAAGCACAAATAGTCATGTTACAGGAGACACATTTTACTAAAACATATACTCGAAAATATTGGGACAAACTGTACCCTATTTAATACCATGCAGTTTGCAATAACAAAAGGGTGGGGTTACTGTTCTCCTTCACTCATCTTTAAACTTCAAATAGGGAGAAGTAGTCATAGATAAAGAGGGGAGATACCTCCTGATAAGGGGATTGATCCAGAATACACCAGTATTGATAGTTAATATTTATGCTCCAAATGACCACCAAGCGTCTTTTTTGACAAAAGTGAGTAAACACTTAACTCTGTGGAATAAATATAAAACTATTATGGGGGGGGGGTGATTTTAATCTCACATTAGATCACAGACTATTTGGAACCACACAAGGGGCATCACATGTTCACTTTAGACCTTCCCACAACATTTTAAAAGATGTCACATTGGATTACAACTATACATATTTTTCGCCAATGCATAATTCACATTCTAGGATAAATTATATCTTTGCAAGCCAAATATTGATCCCACTTCTAACAAAAGCCACAATATTAAACTGTCCCTGGTCAGACCACTCCATGGCAGAGGTTACTGTGTCTGGGGTTTTAAACCCAGATAGAACTAAATCATGGACACTAAACACTAGTTTGCAACAAGATAAAATCTTACTACAACAGCTCCACCAACAGGTCTCTGAATTAATCTCAATCAATGCTGATAGCACTTCTAACCCATTATTTGTTTGGAGAAATAAACAAACTAAAGCCAAATTGACACAATTACAATCCGAAGCAAATTTATTAAGATCCCAAATGACTCATAACCAAAATAAAAAAGATATCAAACAACTTAGAGCTACAAATGATTAAATAAACCAATTACTAAACAAAGAAGCGATTAGGTCTATTAAAATGATAGATACACAATATTATATATACGGAAATAAGCCGGACCAAATTCTGGCAAACAAACTCAAGGAAATGACTAGAAACACTACAGTACCACAATTGCAAAAACCTGATAGTACAGTCCCTAACGATCCTCTTTGTATTGCTAATGTTTGCTGACTTTATAATAGTTTGTATAACCTTCCCGATCCTAATAAAGGTAAAGACAAATTAGCAGACTTGGATAGTTTTCTGGGACAAAGCACACTACCAACCGTTTCTGAGGACGAGCTTAAATCTCTGAACTCTCCTATTACTCAGGAGGAAATAAAGGTTGCCATAAAAAATATGAAACGCTCCAAAACGCCTGGACCAGATGGCTACTCTGGCATTTTTTACAAATACTTACAAAATATTATGATTCCCCAGCTACCACAAGTATTTAACTCCATTATGAAGGGCATAGAAATCCCCAGAGAAATGTTAATGGCTAGTGTATATATATATACACACACACACACACACACACATACAAGTATGTGCAAGGATATATATACAAATTCTAGCATTAATAATAATTTAAAAAATATGACTCCTAGAAATACAAATACACATTAATTTCTGTGAAAATATATAACAAATCAATATAAAAATAACTTTCTATGAGATATTGTTTGTTGAGGTATAAATCAATCTATTTCTTGGACATTAACAGTTGAAAAATAAAAGATTAGCTTTAGAGAAATGTGCTTGTTCATGGACAGTAATGAAATGGTATAAATAAAGTTGGGAAAAACCCGAATAACCGCAACATCGATGACTGTTAGTTAACACCAGTCCGATGCTCTTCGCACCGTACTTGACGAGCATGTTTTTGACGGCTTTTTTTTATAAATAAGGAGAACATATTCAGGTCCGCGGCAGCGATGTCTGGCAAGCGTATTGACGCCAACGAATGCAACATAGTTGATGCTTTGATAAATAGGCCCCTATATGTTTTCTGTTTTGAACAAGGTAGGCATACAGGGAGATTTTTATGATGTCCTAACTACTCTTTACTTGGTCCCCACAGCCTTTGTCAAACTCTCGGGAAACCAATCAAAACCAATACATATTAACAATGGTACACGTCAAGGGTGTCCCTTATCACCATTGCTGTTTGCTCTCTGTATTGATACATTGGCGGTCAAAATCAGAGATGATCCAGATATTTCGGGACTGGAGGTGTGGGACAAAATGAATATAAAGTATCTCTATTCGCGGACAATGTTATATTGTCATTAACTAAGCCACTTTTGTCTCTTCCCCCTCTATACGCATTGATACACCACTTCGGTAGGATATCTGGCTATAAAGTTAACAAGGATAAATGCAAGGCTTTAAGCATTTAATTACCCTAACATACAAAAAAGCTTTTGGAGTTAAAATTTTCATTCAAATGGGCCTCTAAAATGCTTAAATACTTAGGGATACATCTCCCCATAAACATTTACACCATATACCAAGCCAACTACATTCCTATGTTTACTCACATTAGAAGCCTAATCTCAAAATGGTTAAAACTCAAAATTTCCTTGTATGGAAAAATCGTGTCCACTAAAATGTCACTTCTACCGAAATGATTATACTTATTTCAATCACTACCAGTTTCGATACCGATATCAGAGCTAAACGCTTTACAGAAAGATATATTACGCTTTGTGTGGCCTCCTTAACTAGTTGGAACAGCTGCTGGAAACCACTCTGTGCTCGTGAAGACTGTGGAAACTGCCCTTCCACTGAACGTAAATCCAACAAATGTAATGTTCACAGCACTAGGTATAATAAAATGTATTTATTTGACAAAAGACTAGCAACGTTTCGTGATCAATATCACTTAATCATGCTATATTCATCATATACTGAAAAAGCCTCTTTTTAAATTACTTGGTTTGGCGCCATTCATTAGAATACATCCAGCGCCACCTTGTGACATTTAATAGTTATTACACCTCTTTTGCAAAGGAATTTTCGTTCACTCCTTTTCTCAATATGCATTTTAACAACAAAATTAGACAACCATATACATTACATACATTGTTATCCAAATATATATTTTCTTCAAAATACAATACTACCTATGATACAGTCCTTATATTTATTCTAACTTTATAAACAGATTGTATAGGCACCAAGCCTGTTACCAGAATACTGACCACTCAAAGTCCTTATTCATGCCATGGGGAACCATTGACCGCAACCTATTGATCCAATACATTTCTTTTTGTTTGAGTAATTTCTCATGATCACCTGCCTTTCTCTGTGGGCCAACATGATCTGTTATTTGCCATCTCAATTGGCTTACGCTGTGTCCTTTTTCCAGAAAGTGATGGGATACGGGGGCTTTCCTGTCCCCACATCTAATATTGGAGCGGCGGTGTTGACTCATTCTATCTTTTACTTTTCTTACCGTCTCTCCAATATAGATGAGGGAACATTGACACTTTATTAACCCCTTAATGACCACAATGTACCCTGTATGTCACTGGTCGTTAAGGGTTTTTTCAGGACATAATAGCACAAGTCTAGCAAGAACACGCTATTAATTCCCTCCCTCCAGCAGGCTTTGTGGAATAGAGCAGTCTCAACGCTGGTGGCAAGACCGCGTTATAAAACAATCAAGTCCCAAAAAAAGGCCAGCGACATACAGGGTACGTCGCTGGTCCTTAAGGGGTTAAATAAACAGCATATGTTGTGTCACATGTAAAGAAATATCTAATAGTCAACTTTTGGCCACTTCTGGGATGAACAAATTTGCCTTTAATTATTGAGCTACAGCTCATACATCCCAAACAGGAGTAGCAGCCAAGATTTCTTTTACCCAGATAACTCTGTTGTTTCTGTCTAATTGGGCCTATATCAGACCTTACAAAATGGTCCCTTAAATTTTTGGCCCTCATATGCAATTATGGGTTTTTCTTGATACTCCCTAACCTGACTATTGCATTTTTATAGAATAGGCCAATGTTTGTTTATTAGTTTAGCTATTTGATTGCCATTAGAACTATATTGTTAAGAGAAGACCATTCTGTTCTTATTAGCTATTTTGGGTTTGGTTTCTCCCAAATTTTCACTACATTTATCTAGAATTACTTGTGGGTATCCTCTATTAAGACATTTATTTTGCATTTCCTGTCATTCTTTAGTCAAATTTTGGTGTTCTGTAACTATCCTTTTTACCCTCACCAATTCGCTTTTAGGGAGTGACTCTACCAGATTACTTGGGTGAAAGCTGTTGTATTGTAAGAGTGTATTCCTGTCAGTTTCTTTTGTATATAGATCAAATTCTAGCTGAGTGCCTTTCTTAAATATCCTAGTATTATACTTTCCTCACTATAATTCAATGTAAATTCCAGACCTCTAGCTGCCAAGTTTGATTCAGCAACAAACTTGGTCAGGGTGTCCACGCTACCCCACCATACGCCAAACACGTCATCTATAAAGCGCCCCCATAAAGTTTGAACAACAATTCGTTCTAATAGATGATCTTTTCTTCCACCATATTAATAAATAGGTTGGCGTATGTTGAGGCTACGTTGGACTCCATGGTTGTCCCTTTTATCTGGATAAACCAATTGTCTTGAAAGATGAAATAATTCTAGTACAGTATGAACCTTAAAAGCTCTTCCACAAATACACATTGTTGTTGTGACAGATCTCTATCCATACTAAGTACTCTTTTTATGATGCATATGCCTGTTTCATGCTTTATACACGTATATAGGCTTTTAACATCTCGTGTGTACAGAATAAATCGCTCATTTGGTAGATACAATTCTTTAACTTTTTTGAGGAAATCCCCTGTGTCTTTAATGTAAGAGCTGCATTTTATTACCTCTACTTGTAGCAATTTATCAATAAAAATCGACACATTGGAAAAGACTGAATCAACACTGGAAATGATTGGTCTGCCTGGAGGAGCAGTCAGATTTTTGTGTATTTTTTGAACTGTATAAAATACTGGCGTCCTTGGTTCTTTATTATATAGATACTCCTTTAATTTTGTATCAATGATGCCAATCTTGACTTCTATCTCCAGGCAGGCCTGCAATTCCCTATGAATTTTATGTACTCCATGTACATAAAATTCAGAGGGAATTGCAGGCCTGCCTGGAGAGTTCATCCCAGAAGTGGCCAAAAGTTGACTATTAGAAATTTCTTTACATGTGACACAACATATGCTGTTTATTTAATAAAGTGTCAATGTTCCCTCATCTATATTGGAGAGACGGTGAGAAAAGTAAAAGATAGAATGAGTCAACACCGCTCCAATATTAGATGTGGGGACAGGGAAGCCCCTGTATCCCATCACTTTTTGGAAAAAGGACACCGCATAAGCTAATTGAGATGGCAAATAATAGATCATGTTTGCGCACAGAGAAAGGGAGGTGATCGTGAGAAATTACTCAAACAAAAAGAAATGTATTGGATCAATAGGTTAGGGTCAATGGTTCCCCATGGCATGAATAGGGACTTTGAGTGGTCAGTTTTCTGGTAACAAGCTTGATGCCTATATAATCTGTTTAGAAAGTTAGAATAAATATAAGGACTGTATCATAGGTAGTAATGTATTTTGAAGAAAATATCTATTTGGATAACAATGTGTGTATATGGTTGTCTAACTTTGTTTTTTTTAAAAAAATGCATATTGAGAAAAGGAGTGAACGAAAAATTCATTTGTAAAAGAGGTGTAATAACTATTAAATGTCACAAGGTGGCACTGGATGTACTCTAATGAATGGCACCAAACCAAGTAATTTAAAAAGAGGCTTTTTCAGTGTATGATGTATATAGCATGATTAAAGCGACAGTCAAGTCCAAAAAAAACTTTCATGTTTCAAATAGGGCATGTAATTTTAAACAACTTTCCAATTTACTTTTATCACCAATTTTGCTTTGTTCTCTTGGTATTCTTAGTTGAATGCTAAACCTAGGAGGTTCATATGCTAATTTCTTAGACCTTGAAGGCCGCCTCTAATCTAAATGCATTTTGATAGTTATTCACTACTAGAGGGCATTAGTTCACATGTTTCATATAGATAACATTGAGCTCATGCATGTGAATGACAGCTCTGATTGGCTAAAATGCAAGTCTGTCAAAAGAACTGAAATAAGGGGGCAGTCTGCTGAGGCTTAGATACAAGGTAATTACAGAGGTAAAACGTGTATAATTATAACTGTGTTGGTTATGCAAAACTGGGGAATTGGTAATTAAGGGATTATCTATCTTTAAAAACAACAAAAATTCTGGTGTTGACTGTCCCTTTAAGTGATATTGATCACAAAATGTTGCTAGTCTTTTGTCAAATAAAGACATTTTATTATACCTAATGCTGTGGACATTACATTTGTTGGATTTACGCTTTTGTGTGGCAGGGGAAAAAAGCCAGAATAAACAAAAAAATGATGTGCACCCACAAAAAGAATGGGGGGTGGGATTGCCAAATTTATTTTCATATTACCACGCAGCACTTTAGTCCTTTGGAATAAACTAAATGCAAAACACATACCGTATTAATTCAGGCCAGATCCAGGGTGACACGCCTAGTGGTACCACAGTCTATGATCATTATGATAGTACAACAGAAAGGGGCTAATAAGGGTCTTTACAGAATAGCCGATGTAATAATATAAGTTAAATTATTTTTTTATGAGCAATATAGGGATCTTAACCCCAATGACAGGAATATTTGGTTCCATTACCTGCAACTGAAATCCAGGGTACATGATATTTCAGGTAACTTCAAATTCCCTATAAATATCACTTTCTAATCTCTGTGCCTCACCAAAGAATATGCTAGAAGTGTGATATAAATTCTTTATCCAATACTTAATATTAAGTCTAATATGAGCAAGTCTCTAAATATGTTAAAATGGCAAAAGGACTTAGGTAGTACTTGGTCTCTTAAGACATGGATTGATAGTGGATTGACACAACGCAGCTCTTAAAGAGAACTACATAAAGGTGGCATTTAAGTGGTATCTCCTCCCGGCTAGGTTTAAAGGTCTGGAAAACCAGCCCATACATTTATACTATAGAGGATGTGGTGAAAGAGGCTTGTACATACATATGTGGTGGCATTCTGTCAAGATTAGAGAAATATGGGTTTAGACATCCGCTCTTTTGAGCTCCATATTCCAAACACAGATAGTTTTAACACCTGAACAAGCCTTACTACATTTCCAGATCCCACAAATCCCCAAAAGATACCATAGATTAGCTATGACCATCTGTACAATTGTTAGAATAAGCTTGGCCCAACACTGGAAGAATACGCCACCAAGCTCCTCAAGTATAAATAATAAAATAGTATACCACTACAACATGGCTAGCATGGCAGCTGAGACGCTGAACACAAAAGAAAATTTCCTTATACAATGGGAACCATATATAATGCATCATTAATCTATTGATAGAAGTGGAGTATAGATTCCTTTTGTTGTTGGGCTTTGCTCTACAAGTTAGGAAGCGGAGAGCCGGGACCCAGTTGACTCAACTGATGCAGGGGGGCGAGGGCATTCTGTATACTACAAACTATGTGACACCAGCGCAAACTTTTCCATGAAATGTTGCAACGACAATATTAACATTTTTTTAAAAATTCTTTATTTGACAGAAACATTACTATGTAACAATCAACAACATATGTATCATTTGCATTATAATGGATTTTTGAAGTATTCTTTATTAGTCTTGTTAAAAAACAAACAAAAAAAACCCAATAAAAACAATTTCAACATAAAACAGCAAATATTACATGTCTGATTACAGTGCTGTACTATCTTTCTGAGGGTACTATGTATATGAAAGTATAAAAATGATATAAAACTAAATTTAGGTAGCAATGTATGAGAAGTATTATAACATTTAAATATGGCCTAATTGAAATAAGATACTTTTTTTTTTTTTACACTTGCTTCCCTTCTCCAAACTTTCTCATTTTACAGATACACATCTTCAGAAATCCAAACATTTTCCGCTCCCAAGCATTTTGGATAAAGAGCTTTCTACTTGCCTTATTATTATTATTCAAGTGCGGAACGCTGTTTTGAAAATAGTAACTATTTATACAGAGTTACATGTCAAAGTTGGCTTATAGGTTTTATGTCGTACAGACGGAGGGTAATTAGAATAATTTGCAATATGAAATTTCGAATTTTATTTATCCAATGTACAGTGCCCTCCACGTATATTGGCACCCTTGGTAAATATTTTCACCAAAGAATAAACAAGTGCTGTCCAGGGTCTGAACCAAAAATTGTCTGGCTCCTTAACAAAGGAAAATTGATAATAGGAGTAAATTAGAAAGTTGCTTAAAATTGCATGCTCTATCTGAATCACGCAAGAAATTTTTTTGGGTTGTGTCGCATTAACCATTTGTTCTTTTGTTAAAAAAATACACAAAAATACTGTGCTCTCATGGATATCAAACAATTGCAAATACAACACAGGCTTACACAAGAAAAATAAATCTTTGTTATATGTATGTGTGGCACAATTATTGACACCCTTATGAATTCAATAATTAAGATGTTACATCCTGGAAGAGGATGTGTGTCTATATTGTCTCAACGCACTATGAAGAGGATGGTTCAAGTGGCCAAAATATCTCCAAAGATCACACCTGGAGAATTGCAGAAATTAGGGATGCACCGAAATTTCGGCCGCAGAAAGTTTCGGCCGAAAATGGCATTTTTGGCTATTTCGGTTTTCGGGTTTTTTGCTTGTTAGTTTCGGTAAAATTATTGCGTAGCAAATTTCAAATTTGATGCTAGCCTAGAGCTGCTGTTTACGTTTATTACTTCACTTACTGTTCTGCATATAATGAGTTTTCTAGGATTATACTTTATTTGGATAATTGGTAAAAAAAAACTGTTAAATATGATTATGTTACATAGAACTAAATGAAGAATAATACAGTATATTGATATTTATAATTGTTTTAAGTAGGGATGCACCAAAATTTTGGTCGCAGAAACATTTTGGTCGAAAATGGCATTATTTTTTGCCTGTTTTTTTTTTCTTTATTGTGTAGCATATTATTGTTTTAAGATATTTTTGTCCAATTTTAGTTTATTACTTTCAATAAAAGTGTGGGCTTTTTTTATTGGCTCTAATTATGCAAAAAAACTAAAAAAAATAATTTGAAAATAATTTGAAAAAATACATTTTCGGTATCAGTTTCGGTTTTCGGCCAAGTGCATCCCGGATTTTCGCATTCGGTTTCGGTCCAGAATTTCCATTTCGGTGCATCACTAGCAGAAATTAGTTGTGTCTTGGGGTCAGAAAGTCTCCAAAACTACAATCCAATGTCACCTACATCACCACAAGTTGTTTGGAAGGGTTTTAAGAAAACTCTACTCTCATCCAAAAACATACTCAAGCGTCTTCAGTTTGTCAAACACTACTGAAACTTCAAATCGAATCGGGTTCTATGGTCAGATTAAACTAAAATAGAGCTTTTTGGCAATAAACACCATAGGTGGGTTTGTTGCACACAGAGAGGTAGCCATATGGAAAAGTACCTCATGCCCACGGTTAAATATGATGGTGGCTCTTTAATGTTTTGGGCCTGTTTGTCTGCCAGAGGACCTGGACATTTTGTTAGGATACATGCATCATGGACTTTGTCTGCTTCTTCCAGAAAGCTTAAAATTAGACCATGGTTGGATCTTCCAGCAGGACAATGATCCAAAACATACATCTAGAGCTGCAACAACTAATCAATATAATCGATAATAATCAATTATGAAAATAGTTGTCAACAAATCTCATAATCGATTAGTTGGTCTGTGCACAGCACCAACTGCTTCACTCTAATGAGCTCCTGCACATGTATTTTGTTTTATGGTTATGCAAATTTGTTCAACCTAAGCTTCATTTTAAAAAAGCCCAAAAAATGGCGACTGAACTTAGTAGAATGAGCTGCAAATCTCTGAGGCGGAGCCTGTCCTGCCTCGAAATAAGCTTTGTAAAACAAAAGCTTTAATCGGGATGCCAAAGAAAGCAATCCAAAGGATGTAAAGAACTCTCAAAGAATTCTTTAGGATTTGGAAACAAAGAAAAAACAACAATTTCTCTACTAATGTTGTTCAAATTCACAACCTTAGGAAAAAAAGAAGTCCATAAAACAACTTATCTAGATGAAAAAATCAGATAAGGAGACTTACAAGAGAGAGCTGATAAATCAGAAACTTGTAGCAGACAAGATAGTCAAAAGAAACAACACTTCCAAGAAATTAGATAATCTTCAAAGAAAATATAGGCTCAAAAGAAAAGAACCTGTAAAATCTTTAAACCAAATAAGACTCCAAAAATGAGAAATTAATAAATGAACAGGCTTGAAACCAACCAAACAGTGAATATCAGGAAGGATAAACAAGCTTTCTTTAAAATAAAACAGAAAGAACAGAGATTTGTCTCTGGAAAAAATTACTATCCTGAAACTGTAATATCCTAGAAATTCTCATAAATTATCTTGGAATTCTTTTAGAAGAACACTATAAAATATAGGTTTTCCAAACCTGATAATACATGTTCCTTAAAATAGACTTATAAGCCTGCAACATAGCGATAAAAACGGAGTCAGAGAAACCTCTATGCCTCAACACTAATCAATTTCCATACCCCCAAATTAGTAATTTGAGATCCCGATGAAAAAATAGCCCCTAAAACAAGAGGGCTGGCCAAAGAGAAAGTGGCCAAGGATGGCAACTGGACATCCAAACAAGATCCACATACCTAACTTGTGAGGCCATGCTGATGCTATCAGAAACACATGACACTGTTCCAATATGATCTTGGATATCACCTTTGGAAGAAAAAAACTAAGGCGGAAAGATGTAGACAGTTTGCAAAACCAAGACACTGCTAATGCATCCACCATCTCCATCTCAGGAATCCTGAACCTGAAAAGGTACCTGGGAAATTGAGATAATCCACCTCCCAAATGTCTAAAAGCGTAGAAAATAGTCAGGAGATGAATTTGATCTAAGAACGTATTCAAGATACTTCTTAATTGCTAAGGAACTATGAGTCCCTATTGTTGATTGACATATGCCACATTTGTGATATTGTCTGTCTGAAATAAAAAAATGAAAAAGTTCTCTCCTAAAAGAAGCCAGGCCTAAAAGAGCTCTGAAAAATAGCACAGAGTTCTAAAATATTGATTGTAAACCTCGCCTCTTGAAGTTTCCAAACCCCCTGTGCTGTCAAAAGACCCTCAGACAGCTCCCCAACCTATAAGACTTGTATCCATTAAGAATACAGTCCAGGAAGGTTGAGTGTTAAGATTTAAAAATATCAACGGTGATATCTAAAAACAATCCCTGTATCATTGATTCAGTATTCAAAGCAAAAAGAGATCTCAGATGAAAAACGAGCAAAGGGAACCACGCCCAATGCTGCAGTTATGAGACCTAAAACTTTCATGCCACTGAAAGAAATATTCTAGACTGTGTTAGACAGGCGAACACCCCTTACAACTGACTTATGTCTAATAAAGATAAACACATGAACACAGAATCCATCTAGAAACCCAAAAAGAAATTACCCTTGTCTGAGGAATCACAAAACTCTTTGGAAAATTAAATCCTCTAACCATGTCTTGAAGAAACAAAACTTAGTTGATTCACGAGGGATTCCACAAAAAGAAAAGTCCATATATTTAAATACTGCTCTTTCATATGTATGTATTGGGTACTTGTAAAGTGCGTCTAATCACCCGTAAGGAACTCAAGATGCTGCTCATTTAATCGACCTCGGAAAGGATGAAAGGCTAAATGGACCTCACCGGGAATCAAACCCTCAGGTTGCTACAGAGCTCAGCCACTGAGCTATCTGTCCGGCTTTTATAAAAGAACAGTTTAAGCTAATACCAAGATACCATCCAAATAAGGAAGCACCACAATTACCCAACTGTCTGAAGACAGAAAGAAGGGCCCCAAGAACCTTTAAAAAGATTCATAAAGTTGTCACTAAACCAAATGGAAAAGCGACAAATTGGTAAAGCTTAAAAGAAAAGCTCAGGTCTGAATGAAATAAGATATGAGGATAAACATCCTGAAAAATGTAGTGGACATGAAATTACCTTAACAAAAAGGCATAATAGTCCTTATAATCACCAACTTAAAAGTTGAGACTAACAAAACAATATAAAAGTTTTCAGATCCAAGAATGGACTGAATAAACCTTTCTTCTTAGGTACAAAGAATTGAATTGAATAGAAACCCCAATCCTGTTCCTGCAAAAAGAACTGGCATGATCACTCCTGAAAAAAATTCAGAGTGTACTGAGAAAGAAAGATTCTTCCCATAGAAGGTCTCATTCTAAAAATCTATTCAAATCCTAAGAACAATATATAATTTGGACTAAGTTTATACAAAAACAATTTAATCTGCCCCCCACCAGAAGGACTGGTTTGAGAACCGCACCTTCATGCAGTCTAATAACTATTAATTTATAAAGCGTCTTCTCCCAGAAGGATACAAAAAACGCTTCTTCAGTGCTTACACTCTGAGTTAACCAAATTAGCAGCTGAAAAAAACAGTAGTTTTCTCCAACATTGGTGTCTCCGGTCCACAGCGTCATCCTTACTTGTGGGAATATCTCTTCCCCAACAGGAAATGGCAAAGAGTCCCAGCAAAGCTGTCCATATAGTCCCTCCTAGGCTCCGCCCACCCCAGTCATTCTCTTTGCCGTTGCACAGGCAACATCTCCACGGAGATGGTTAAGAGTATGTGGTGTTTAGTTGTAGTTTTTTAATTCTACTATCAAGAGTTTGTTATTTTAAAATAGTGCTGGTATGTACTATTTACTCTGAAACAGAAAAAGATGAAGAGTTCTGTTTGTGAGAGGAAGATGATTTTAGCAGACAGTAACTAAAATCGTTTGCCGTTTCCACATAGGACTGTTGAGATGAAGTAACTTCAGTTGGGGGAAACAGTTGGCAGACTTTTCTGCTTAAGGTATGACTAGACATATTTCTAACAAGACTGTGTAATGCTGGAAGGCTGTCATTTCACCTCATGGGGACCGGTAAGCCATTTTCTTTGTCTCAAACAGAATAAAGGGCTTAATATGGGCTATAAAACTGGTAGACACTTTTATGGGCAAAATCGATTGCTTTATTTGGGCATTTTATACATGTTTATTCTTGTAATTCACACTTATAAGCTTGGGGAGCGTTTTTTTTAACGTCAGTCACTGTGTTAGACACCTTTCCAGTCAGGAAGGGCCTTCCCAGTTGTAGGCTGAGCCTAATTTTCGCGCCATTAATGCGCAGTTACTTTTGAGAGCAAGACATGCAGATGCATGTGTGAGGATCTGAAAGTAGTTGGGAAAAGTTCCTAGAAGGCTTCATCTGGTATCGTATTCCCCCCTGGGTTTGGTAAAGTCGCAGCAAAGGCTGTAGCTGGGACTGTAGAGGGGTTAAAACTGTAACCGGCTCCGGTTTCTTTATTTTAAGGGTTAAAGCTCTGAAAATTGGTGTGCAATACTTTGAATGCTTTAAGACACTGTGGTGAAAATGTGGTAAATTTTGAACAACTAGCTAGATTAGCGGCGAAAAATTCAGGGTTTGCAATTGTGGCGCGCAGAGCGCTTTGCCTAAAGTGTTGGTCAGCGGATGTATCTTCCAAGACAAAATTACTTAATATCCCCTTCAAGGGTAAGACTCTCTTTGGGCCAGAATTGAAAGAGATTATTTCAGACATCACTGGGGGAAAGGGCCATGCCCTCCCACAAGATAGGCCTTTCAAAGCCAAGAATAAGTCTAATTTTCGTTCCTTCCGCAATTTCAGGAACGGACCGGCCTCTAACTCTGCATCCTCTAAACAAGAGGGTAATGCCTCTCAATCCAAACCAGCCTGGAAACCGACGCAAGGCTGGAACAAGGGTAAGCAGGCCAAGAAGCCTGCTGCTGCTAACAAAACAGCATGAAGGAGTAGCCCCCGATCCGGGACCGGATCTAGTAGGGGGCAGACTCTCTCTCTTTGCTCAGGCTTGGGCAAGAGATGTTCAGGATCCCTGGACACTAGAAAAAGTTTCTCAGGGTTATCTTCTGGAATTCAAGGAACTACCCCCAAGGGGAAGGTTCCACATGTCTCACTTATCCTCAAACCAAATAAAGAGACAGGCATTCTTACATTATGTAGAAGACCTGTTAAAGATGGGAGTTATACACCCAGTTCCAACGGCGTAACAAGGAATGGGATTTTACTCAAATCTGTTTGTAGTTCCCAAAAAAGAGGGAACTTTCAGACCAATTCTGGATTTAAAGATCCTAAACAAATTTCTCAGAGTACCATCGTTCAAAATGGAAACCATTCGAATGATTCTACCCACCATCCAGGAAGGTCAATTTATGACTACTGTGGATCTAAAGGATGCGTATCTACATATTCCTATCCACAAAGAACATCATCAGTTCCTAAGGTTTGCCTTTCTGGACAAACATTACCAGTTTGTGGCCCTCCCATTCGGGTTAGCCACTGCTCCAAGGATTTTCACAAAAGGTACTCGGATCCCTTCTAGCGGTTCTAAGACCAAGGGGCATTGCAGTAGTACCGTACTTGGACAACATTCTAATACAAGCGTCGTCTCTTTCAAATGCAAAGGCTCACACAGACATCGTTCTGGCCTTTCTCAGATCTCACCGATGGAAGGTGAACAAAGAAAAAAGTTCCCTGTCTCCGTCGACAAGAGTTCCCTTCTTGGGAACAATAATAGATTCTTTAGAAATGAGGATTTTCCTGACAGAAGTCAGAAAGTCAAAACTTCTAAACGCTTGCGCTTGTCAAGTTCTTCATTCTATTCCTCGTCCTTCCGTAGCTCAGTGCATGGAAGTAGTAGGATTGATGGTTGCAGCAATGGACATAGTTCCTTTTGCGGGAATTCATCTAAGACCTTTACAACTGTGCATGCTGAAACAGTGGAATGGGGACTATACAGACTTGTCTCCAGTGATTCAAGTAGATCAGAAGACCAGAGACTCACTCCGTTGGTGGCTAACCCTGGACCACCTGTCCCAGGGAATGAGCTTCCGCAGACCAGAGTGGGTCATCGTCACGACCGACGCCAGTCTAGTGGGCTGGGGCGCGGTCTGGAAATCCCTGAAGGCTCAGGGACTATGGTCTCGGGAAGAGTCTCTTCTCCCGATAAACATTCTGGAACTGAGAGCGATATTCAATACTCTCAGGGCTTGGCCTCAACTAGCAAAGGCCAGATTCATAAGATTCCAATCAGACAACATGACGACTGTTGCTTATATCAATCATCAGGGGGGAACAAGGAGTTCCCTGGAGATGAAAGAAGTGACCAAAATAATAAAATGGGCAGAGGATCACTCCTGCCACCTATCTGCGATCCACATCCCAGGTGTGGAAAACTGGGAAGCGGATTATCTGAGTCGTCAGACATTCCATCCGGGGGAGTGGGAACTCCACCCGGAGATCTTTGCCCAGTTGACTCAATTATGGGGCATTCCAGATATGGATCTGATGGCGTCTCGTCAGAACTTCAAGGTTCCTTGCTACGGGTCCAGATCCAGGGATCCCAAGGCGACTAGTGGATGCACTAGTAGCGCCTTGGACCTTCAACCTAGCCTATGTGTTTCCACCGTTTCCTCTCATTCCCAGGCTGGTAGCCAGGATCAAGCAGGAGAGGGCCTCGGTGATCTTGATAGCTCCTGCGTGGCCACGCAGGACTTGGTATGCAGACCTGGTGAATATGTCATCGGCTCCACCATCGAAGCTACCTTTGAGACAGGATCTTCTAGTACAAGGTCCATTCGAACATCCAAATCTAGTTTCCCTCCAGCTGACGGCTTGGAAATTGAACGCTTGATTCTATCAAAGCGTGGGTTTTCAGATTCTGTGATTGATACTCTAGTTCAAGCCAGAAAACCGGTAACTAGAAAAATTTACCATAAAATATGGAAAAGATATATCTGCTGGTGTGAATCCAAGGGATTCTTATGGAATAAGATCAAAATCCCTAAGATCCTTTCCTTTCTACAAGAGGGTTTGGATAAAGGATTATCAGCGAGTTCTCTAAAGGGACAGATTTCTGCTTACACAAACAGATTTCTTATTACACAAACGACTGGCAGCTGTGCCAGATGTTCAAGCATTTGTTCAGGCTCTGGTTAGGATCAAGCCTGTTTACAGACCTTTGACTCCTCCCTGGAGTTTAAATGTAGTTCTTTCAGTTCTTCAAGGGGTTCCGTTTGAACCTCTACATTCCATAGATATTAAGTTGTTATCTTGGAAAGTTTTTGTTTACTTCTGCTAGAAGAGTTTCTGAGTTATCTGCTCTGCAGTGTTCTCCGCCCTATCTGGTGTTCCATGCAGATAAGGTTGTTTTGCGTACTAAGCCTGGTTTTCTTCCAAAGGTTGTTTCTAACAAAAATATTAACCAGGAGATCCGAATCCGTGTCCGAATCCAGTTTCAAAGAAGGAACGTTTGTTACACAATTTAGACGTAGTCCGTGCTCTAAAATTCTATTTAGAAGCTACAAAAGAGTTCAGACAAACTTCTTCTCTGTTTGTCGTCTATTCTGGTAAAAGGAGAGGTCAAAAACCTCCAGAAAGAATCACAGCTCACTCCACTAGGGCTGTGGCTTCCACATGGGCCTTCAAGAACGAGGCTTCTGTTGATCAGATATGTAAGGCAGCGACTTGGTCTTCACTGCACACTTTTGCAAAATTTTACAAATTTGATACTTTTGCTTCTTCAGAGGCTATTTTTGGGAGAAAGGTTTTGCAAGCCGTGGTGCCTTCTGTTTAGGTAACCTGATTTGCTCCCTCCCTTCATCCGTGTCCTAAAGCTTTGGTATTGGTTCCCACAAGTAAGGATGACGCCGTGGACCGGACACACCAATGTTGGAGAAAACAGAATTTATGCTTACCTGATAAATTACTTTCTCCAACGGTGTGTCCGGTCCTCGGCCCGCCCTGTTTTTTTTAATCAGGTTTGATGAATTATTTTCTCTAACTACAGTCACCACGGCACCCTATAGTTTCTCCTGTTTTTTTCCTCCTGTCCGTCGGTCGAATGACTGGGGTGGGCGGAGCCTAGGAGGGACTATATGGACAGCTTTGCTGGGACTCTTTGCCATTTCCTGTTGGGGAAGAGATATTCCCACAAGTAAGGATGACGCCGTGGACCAGACACACCGTTGGAGAAAGTAATTTATCAGGTAAGCATAAATTCTGTTATTATTACCCACATAAATGGTACACAATAAATTGACCTCAAAGGCCAAGAGGCTGTATTAACCCTGCCGGGAAATTAATCTATGATCCTTGGATCTAGAACAAGCGTTTGTAGTCAGGACATTCACGAACTGATCTACATCACCGGACTAAAAGTAGGGCAGAAAAAAAACTCTAAACCTCCTGAAATAGTGGAGATAATAGAAATCAAACAAATTATTATCCTAACAAGAGAGAGATAATAAAATATATTTGAAATCATAATAATAGATATAGTAAACATAATTAAATGTATATATCTAAAGTAAATAAACAGAGTTATATACTTAAGAATCTGAAACTGCTTATGCTAACTATTCAACAAACATATAAACAGTACGTGAATATGCTCTACTAAGGTTATATTCAAATTTTAAAGAATCCTGAAAACACGTACCAATTTCCATAGAAATAGTAGTACAGTCCCAAAAGGGAATCAGAATAACCATTCTAGAATATAATACAGATAGTATATTGAATAGGAAAAACCTCAAAAGCAAGATTACTCAGCTAGATTACGAGTTTTGAGCGCTATAGGGATTTTAACGACCTCCACAAAAGCAGCTTTATTTCACCTCCCTATAGCGCTGGTATTACGAGTTTTAAAAAAGCAGGTTTGCTCGGGCGAAATGGTTGTGTTGAACTCCATACCACACCGAAAACAAGCTCTGCTTTGACGTGCTCGTGCTAGATTTCCCCATAGACATCAATGGGGAGAGCTGGCAAAAAAAAGCCTAACACCTGCGATCGCAGAAACAAAAGCTCCTTAACGCAGCCCCATTGATGTCTATGGGGAAAAAGAAATTAATGTTTAAACCTAACACCCTAACATAAACCCTGAGTCTAAACACCACTAATTTGCCGCCTCCAACATCGCCGCCACCTACATAATGTTATTAACCCCTAATCTGCCGCCCCCAACATCGCGCCACCTACATAAAACTATTAACCCCTAATTTGCCACTCCCGATGTCACCACCACTATACTAAAGTTATTAACCCCTAAACCTCTGGCCTCCCACATCACTACCACTAAATAAATCCATTAACCCCTAAACCTAACCCTAACGTAACCTTAACCCTAGCGTGACCCTAAGCACAACCCTAACACCCACTAACTTTAACATAACAAAAATATAGCTAAATTAAATTTACCATTATTAACTAAATAAACCTATTAACCCCTAAACCGCCAGCCCCCCACATCGCAACAAGATAAATTAAACTATATTAACCCCTAACCCCCCTAACTTCAACATAATTAAAAAGGAAATTTATGCTTACCTGATAAATTGATTTCTTCTACGATACGACAAGTCCACGGATTCATCCTTTACTTGTGGGATATTATCCTCCTGCTAACAGGAAGTGGCAAAGAGCACCACAGCAGAGCTGTATATATAGCTCCTCCCTTCTCTCCACCCCCAGTCATTCGACCGAAGGTATAGGAAGAGAAACGAAAAGCTAAAAGGTGCAGAGGTAACTGAAGTTTTGAAAAATATAATCTGTCTAAAATGACAGGGAGGGCCGTGGACTCGTCGTATCATAGAACAAATCAATTTATCAGGTAAGCATAAATTTCCTTTTCTTCTACTAGATACGACGAATCCACGGATTCATCCTTTACTTGTGGGATACAATACCAAAGCGACAGGACACGGATGAACGGGAGGGACAAGACAGATACCTAAACAGAAGGCACCACTGCTTGAAGAACCTTTCTCCCAAAAATAGCCTCAGAAGAAGCAAAAGTATCAAATTTGGAAAATTTGGAAAAAGTATGAAGGGAGGACCAAGTCGCAGCCTTACAAATCTGTTCAACGGAAGCATCCTTTTCAGCCAAAAAGAAAGGGAGGTAGCCGTAGCTTTTTGACCCCTACGTCTTTACCGGAATAAACAACAAATAGAAAAGATGCTTGATGGAAATCCTTGGTCGCTTGTAAGTAAAACTTAAGCCCGAACCACGTCCAAGTTATGTAAGAGACTTTCCTTCTTAGAAGAAGGATTAGGACACAAGGAAGGAACCACAATTTCCTGATTAATATTCTTATTAGAAACAACCTTAGGAAGAAAACTAGGTTTAGTATGCAAAACCACCTTATCCGAATGGAATATAAGATAAGGTGAATCACATTGCAATGCAGAAAGCTCAGAAACTCTTTGAGCCGAAGAGATAGCAACTAAAAACAAAACTTTCCAAGATAATAGTTTAATATCGATGGAATGCATGGGTTCAAACGGAACCCCTTGAAGAACATTGAGAACTAAATTCAAACTCCATGGCGGAGCAATAGGTTTAAACACAAGCTTGATTCTGATTAAAGCCTGACAAAAAAGACTGAACGTCTGGGACATCCGCCAGACGCTTGTGTAGTAAAATTGACAAAGCAGAAATTTGTCCCTTTAAGGAACTATCTGATAATCCCTTCTCCAATCCTTCTTGGATAAAAGGCAAAATCCTAGGAATCTTAATCCTACTCCATGAGTAGCCCTTAGATAAAACTAAGAGTTCAATCTCCAAGCAGTCAGCTGCAGAGAAATTAGATTTGGATGCTGGAACGGACCTTGAATGAGAAGGTCCTGTGTCAATGGTAGTCTCCACGGAGGCAGAGAGGACATGTCCACTAGATCTGCATACCAAGTCCTGCGTGGCCATGCAGGCGCTATCAGGATTACTGAAGCTCTCTCCTGTTTGATTCTAGCAATCAGACGGGTAAGGAGAGGAAATGGGGGAAACACATAAGCCAGGCTGAACATTCAAAGTACTGTTAAAGCATCTATCAGTACAGCTTGGGGATCCCTTGACCTGGACCCGTAACGAGGAAGTTTGGCATTCTGATGAGATGCCATCAGATCCAATTCCGGTGTGCCCCATTGACGGATCAATGATGCGAACACCTCCGGATGAAGTTCCCACTCCCCCGGATGAAAAGTCTGTCGACTTAAAAAATCCGCTTCCCAGTTCTCCACTCCTGGGATATAGATTGCTGATAGATGGCAAGAGTAAGCCTCTGCCCATCGGATTATCTTTGAAACCTCTATCATCGCTAGAGAACTCCTTGTTCCCCCTTGATGATTGACATATGCTACAGTCGTGATATTGTCTGACTGGAATCTTATGAATTTGGCCAAAGCCAACTGAGGCCACGCCTGAAGCACATTGAATATTGCTCTCAGCTCCAGAATATTGATTGGAAGTAGGGACTCCTCCTGAGTCCACACACCCTGAGCTTTCAGGGAATTCCAGACTGCACCCCAGCCCAAGAGGCTGGCGTCCGTCATCACTATTACCCATGCTGGCCTGCGGAAGCACAATCCCTGGGACAGATGATCCGGTGACAACCACCAAAGAAGAGTCTCTTGATCCAGATTTATCTGAGGAGATAAATTTGCATAATACCCATTCCACTGTCTGAGCATGCACAGCTGCAGTGGTCTGAGATGAAAGCGAGCAAACGGAACAATGTCCATTGCCGCTACCATTAATCCAATGACCTCCATACACTGAGCCACTGATGGCCGAGGAATGGACTGAAGTGCTCGACAAGTATTTAGAATCTTTGACTTTCTGACCTTCGTCAGAAATATTTTCATGTCTACTCAGTCTGTCAGAGTTCCCAAGAAAGGAACTCTTGTCTGTGGAACTAATGAACTCTTTTCTACATTCACTTTCCAACCGTGACTTCTTAGAAATGCCAACACGATGTCCGTGTGAGCTTTGGTCAGACGATAAGTTGACGCCTGGATCAAAATATCGTCCAGATAAGGCGCCACTGCTATGCCCCGCGGCTTGAGAACCGCCAGAAGGGATCCTAGCACCTTTGTGAAGACTCTGGGAGCTGTGGCCAACCCGAAAGGAAGGGCCACGAACTGATAGTGTTCATCCAGAAAGGGAAACCTTAGGAACTGATGATGATCCTTGTGGATAGGAATGTGAAGATACTCATCCTTTAGGTCCACTGTGGTCATATATTGACCTTCCTGGATCATTGGCAAAATTGTTCGTATAATCTCCATCTTGAACGATGGGACTCTGAGAAATTTGTTTAGGCATTTGAGATCTAAAATCGGTCTGAAAGTTCCCTCTTTTTTGGGAACCATGAACAGATTTGAGTAAAACCCTTGTCCATGTTCTAGTTTTGAAACTGGGCAAATTACTCCCATGGTATAAAGGTCTTTTACACAGCGTAAGAATGCCTCTCTTTTTGTCTGGTCTACAGACAAACGTGAAAGATGAAATCTCCCTCTTGGGAGAAATTCCTTGAATTCCAGTTGATACCCCTGGGTCACAATTTCCAATGCCCAGGGATCCTGAACATCTCTTGCCCAAGCCTGCGCAAAGAGAGAAAGTCTGCCCCCTACTAAATCCGGTCCCGGATCGGGGGCCACCCCTTCATGCTGTCTTGGTAGCAGCAGTGGGCTTCTTGGCTTGTTTACCTCATCCAGGCGGCAAGAAGTCTTCATCCAGACGGCATCTTCTATCTTCATCCGGCATGGAGCGGGTTCTTCCTGAAGACATGCGGCACTGAGCATCCTCTTCATACGGTCTTTGCCGTACACTGGAACTTCAATGCAAGTGACGTCATCCAAGATGGCGTCCCTTGCATTCCTATTGGCTGAAAGATTTCAATCAGTCAATAGGATTAGAGCTGCTAAAATCTTATTGGCTCATCCTATTGGCTGATTGGAACAGCCAATAGGATTTTAGCAGCTCTAATCCTATTGGCTGATTGGAACAGCCAATAGGATGAAAGCTCAAATTTTTTCAACCTTAATTCCGATTGGGTGATAGAAATCGATCAGCCAATCGGAATCTAAGGGACGTCATTGAAAGGAACCTTCATTGTAGAAGAAGATGTTGATGAAACAGAATGCTCCGTGCCAGATGTCTTGAAGATGGAGCCGCATGGGATGGATGAAGATAGAAGATGCCGTCTGGATGAATACTTCTGCCCGGTTGGATGAAGACGTCGGCCCGCTTGGATGAGGACTTCTGACGCTTCGTTGAGGATGGATGTCGGCTCTTCAGAAACTGTAAGTAGATCTTCGGGGGTTAGTGTTAGGCTTTTTAAAGGGTTTATTGGGTAGGTTTTAATTTTAGATTAGGGTTTGGGCTTTTGAAAAAGAGCTAAATGCCCTTTTAAGGGCAATGCCCATACAAATGCCCTTTTCAGGGCAATGGGGAGCTTAGGTTTTTTAGATTAGGTTTTTATTTAGGGTGTTGGTTGTGTGGGTGGTGGGTTTTACTGTTGGGGGGGTATTTGTATTTTTTATTTACAGGTAAAAGAGCTGATTTCTCTGGGGCAACGCCCCACAAAAGGCCCTTTTAAGGGCTATTTTAGTTTGTTGTAGGCTAGGGTTTTTTTTATTTGAGGGGGGGGGCTTTTATATTTTCATAGGGCTCTTAGATAAGGTGTAATTAGTTGAAATATTTGATAATTTATTTTTTATAACCTAGGCCTAGATTTGGAGTTTGGCGGTAGATGGGCTGTTAACGCTCCGCGGGCTTTTTTCTGGCCGCACCATAAAATTAACTCTGGTATCGAGAGTTCAAAAAAAGGCTGCGTTAGGTTCCAAAAAAGGAGCGTAGAGCATTTTTACCGCAAATGCAACTCTCGATACCAGAGTTGCTTACGGACGCGACCAGCCTCAAAAACGTGCTCGTGCACGATTCCCCCATAGGAAACAATGGGGCTGTTTGAGCTGAAAAAAAACCTAACACTTGCAAAAAAGCAGCGTTCAGCTCCTACCGCAGCCCCATTGTTTCCTATGGGGAAACACTTCCTACGTCTGCACCTAACACTCTAACATGTACCCCGAGTCTAAACACCCCTAACCTTACACTTATTAACCCCTATTCTGCCGCCCCCGCTATCGCTGACACCTGTATATTATTATTAACCCCTAATCTTCCGCTCCGTAAACCGCCGCTACCTACGTTATCCCTATGTACCCCTAATCTGCTGCCCTAACATCGCCGACCCCTATATTATATTTATTAACCCCTAACCTGCCCCCCACAACGTCGCCGCCAGCTACCTACAATAATTTACCCCTAATCTTCCGACCGCAAAGCGCCGCCACCTACGTTATCCTTATGTACCCCTAATCTGCTGCCCCTAACACCGCCGACCCCTATATTATATTTATTAACCCCTAACCTGCCCCCCACAACGTCGCCGACACCTGCCTACACTTATTACCCCCTAATCTGCCGAGCGGACCTGAGCGCTACTATAATAAAGTTATTAACCCCTAATCCGCCTCACTAACCCTATCATAAATAGTATTAACCCCTAATCTGCCCTCCCTAACATCGCCGACACCTAACTTCAATTGTTAACCCCTAATCTGACGACCGGAGCTCACCGCTATTCTAATAAATGTATTAACCCCTAAAGCTAAGTCTAACCCTAACACTAACACCCCCCTAAGTTAAATATCATTTAAATCTAACGAAATTAATTAACTCTTATTAAATAACTTATTCCTATTTAAAGCTAAATACTTACCTGTAAAAATAAATCCTAATATAACTACAATATAAATTATAATTACATTGTAGCTATTTTAGGATTAATATTTATTTTACAGGCAACTTGGTAATTATTTTAACTAGGTACAATAGCTATTAAATAGTTAAGAACTATTTAATAGTTACCTAGTTAAAATAATAACAAAATTACCTGTAAAATAAATCCTAACCTAAGTTATAATTAAACCTAACACTACCCTATCAATAAATTAATTAAATAAACTACCTACAATTACCTACAATTAACCTAACACTACACTATCAATAAATAAATTAAATACAATTCCTACAAATAACTACAATTACATAAACTAACTAAAGTACAAAAAATAAAAAAGAACTAAGTTACAAAAAATAAAAAAATATTTACAAACATAAGAAAAATATTACAACAATTTTAAACTAATTACACCTACTCTAAGCCCCCTAATAAAATAACAAAGACCCCCAAAATAATAAATGCCCTACCCTATTCTAAATTAATACATTTAAAAGCTCTTTTACCTTACCAGCCCTGAACAGGGCCCTTTGGGGGGCATGCCCCAAGAAAATCAGCTCTTTTGCCTGTAAAAAAAAACATACAATACCCCCCCCCAACATTACAACCCACCACCCACATACCCCTAATCTAACCCAAACCCCCCTTAAATAAACCTAACACTAAGCCCCTGAAGATCTTCCTACCTTGTCTTCACCATACCAGGTTCACTGATCGGTCCAGAAGAGCTCCTCCGATGTCCTGATCCAAGCCCAAGCGGGGGGCTGAAGAGGTCCATGATCCAGCTGAAGTCTTCATCCAAGCGGGGCAGAAGAGTTCTTCCATCCGATTGAAGTCTTCATCCAAGCGGCATCCATCCGGAGCGAAGCGGCAGCATCCTGAAGACCTCCACCGCGGAACATCCATCCTGGCCGACGACTGAACGACGAATGACGGTTCCTTTAAATGACGTCATCCAAGATGGCGTCCCTCGAATTCCGATTGGCTGATAGGATTCTATCAGCCAATCGGAATTAAGGTAGGAATATTCTGATTGGCTGATGGAATCAGCCAATCAGAATCAAGTTCAATCCGATTGGCTGATCCAATCAGCCAATCAGATTGAGCTCGCATTCTATTGGCTGATTGGATCAGCCAATAGGATTGAACTTGATTCTGATTGGCTGATTCCATCAGCCAATCAGAATATTCCTACCTTAATTCCGATTGGCTGATAGAATCCTATCAGCCAATCGGAATTCGAGGGACGCCATCTTGGATGACGTCCCTTAAAGGAACCGTCATTCGTCGGGAGACGCCGGAAGAAGAGGATGGATCCGCGTCGGCTGCTTCAAGATGGACCCGCTCCGCACCGGATGGAAGAAGATCGAAGATGCCGCTTGGAGAAGATGTTTGCCGGTCCGGATGTCCTCTTCTTGCCGGATAGGAGGAAGACTTTGGAGCCTCTTCTGGACCTCTTCAGCACCGGATGCCAGGACGGATCGGTGATACCTGGATGGTGAAGACAAGGTAGGAAGATCTTCAGGGGCTTAGTGTTAGGTTTATTTAAGGGGGGTTTGGGTTAGATTAGGGGTATGTGGGTGGTGGGTTGTAATATTGGGGGGGGTATTGTATGTTTTTTTTTACAGGCAAAAGAGCTGATTTTCTTGGGGCATGCCCCGCAAAGGGCCCTGTTCAGGGCTGGTAAGGTAAAAGAGCTTTTAACTCAATTAATTTAGAATAGGGTAGGGCATTTTTTTATTTTGGGGGTCTTTGATATTTTATTAGGGGGCTTAGAGTAGGTGTAATTAGTTTAAAATTGTTGTAATATTTTTCTTATGTTTGTAAATATTTTTTTATTTTTTGTAACTTAGTTCTTTTTTATTTTTTGTACTTTAGTTAGTTTATGTAATTGTAGTTATTTGTAGCATTTGTATTTAATTTATTTATTGATAGTGTAGTGTTAGGTTAATTGTAGGTAATTGTAGGTAGTTTATTTAATTAATTTATTGATAGGGTAGTGTTAGGTTTAATTATAACTTAGGTTAGGATTTATTTTACAGGTAAATTTGTTATTATTTGAACTAGGTAACTATTAAATAGTTCTTAACTATTTAATAGCTATTGTACCTGGTTAAAATAATTACAAAGTTGCCTGTAAAATAAATATTAATCCTAAAATAGCTATAATATAATTATAATTTATATTGTAGCTATATTAGGATTTATTTTACAGGTAAGTATTTAGCTTCAAATAGGAATAATTTATTTAATAAGAGTTAATTTATTTCGTTAGATTTAAATTATATTTAAGTTAGGGGGGTGTTAGTGTTAGGGTTAGACTTAGCTTTAGGGGTTAATACATTTATTAGAATAGCGGTGAGCTCCGGTCGGCAGATTAGGGGTTAATAATTGAAGTTAGGTGTCGGCGATGTTAGGGAGGGCAGATTAGGGGTTAATACTATTTATGATAGGGTTAGTGAGGCGGATTAGGGGTTAATTACTTTATTATAGTAGCGCTCAGGTCCGCTCGGCAGATTAGGGGTTAATAAGTGTAGGCAGGTGTCGGCGATGTTGAGGGGGGCAGATTAGGGGTTAATAAATATAATATAGGGGTCGGCGGTGTTAGGGGCAGCAGATTAGGGTACATAAGGATAACGTAGGTGGCGGCGCTTTGCGGTCGGCAGATTAGGGGTTAATTATTGTAAGTAGCTGGCGGCGACGTTGTGGGGGGCAGGTTAGGGGTTAATAAATGTAATACAGGGGTCGGCGGTGTTAGGGGCAGCAGATTAGGGGTACATAAGTATAACGTAGGTGGCGGTCGGCAGATTAGGGGTTAAAAAATTTTAATCGAGTGGCGGCGATGTGGGGGGACCTCGGTTTAGGGGTACATAGGTAGTTTATGGGTGTTAGTGTACTTTAGGGTACAGTAGTTAAGAGCTTTATGAACCGGCGTTAGCCCAGAAAGCTCTTAACTCCTGCTATTTTCCGGCGGCTGGAGTTTTGTCGTTAGATGTCTAACGCTCACTTCAGAAACGACTCTAAATACAGGCGTTAGGAAGATCCCATTGAAAAGATAGGATACGCAATTGACGTAAGGGGATCTGCGGTATGGAAAAGTCGCGGCTGAAAAGTGAGCGTTAGACCCTATTTTGAGTGACTCCAAATACCGGCGGTAGCCTAAAACCAGCGTTAGGAGCCTCTAACGCTGGTTTTCACGGCTACCGCCGAACTCTAAATCTAGGCCTTAGTTTTTATTTATTTTTTTGTAACTTAGTGTTTGTTATTTTTTGTAACTTAGTTGTAAGTTTTTTATAACTTTGTAATTTTTACTAGTAGATTTAAATTTTTAAATCTACTAGTAAAATATACAGTATAATATAGTTAATTTAATTTGTATATAGTTTAATTTAAATCTAAAGGTAAGTTTTAATTTATTATAAGTGGGATAAGTTAATATTTAATGTAAAGTTAAGGGGTTGTTAGGTTTAGGGGTTAATAGGTTAATTAAGTTTATGGCGATGTGGGGGGCTGGCGGTTTAGGGGTTAATAGGTTTAGTAAGTGGTACTGATGTGGGAGGCCAGGGGTTTAGGGGTTAATAATTTTATGTAGGTGTTGGGGCGGCAGATTAGGGGTAAATAAGTATAAAGTAGGTGGCAGTGGTGTCAGGGCGTCAGATTAGGGGTTATTAAGTATAATGTAGGTGGCAGCGGTGTAGGGGGCGGCAGATTAGGGGTTAATAAGTATAATGTAGGTGGCGGCGATGACGGGGCGGTAGATTAGGGGTTAATAAGTATAATGTAGGTTGCGGCGATGTAGGGGCGACAGATTAGGGGTTAATAACTATAATGTAGGTGGCGGAGATGTCGAGGCGGCAGATTAGAACTTTTATTCTCCCATAGAAATCAATGGGATATCGGGCAGCAGCGAACATGAGCTTTCGCTGCTTTTAGACTCCTATTGATTCCTATGGCATCCGCCGCTTCCAGGGCGGCGGATTGAAAAGCAGGTACGCTGGGCCGGAATAGTGACGAGCGTACCTGGTAGATATTTGATAACTTGCAAAAGTCAGATAGTGCCGAATTTGCATTCGGAACATCTGCAATGACGTAAGCATCAATCTGTGTTGGACTGACACCGGCGTATCGTATGTTACGTCACAAATTTCAACTTTTGCTGGTCTGTAGGCTTTGATAAATGAGGCGAATCAGGCTCGCCACAATTACGCTGCGTATTCCAGCGTATTTGCGGTTGACGGCTTGATAAATAGGCCTCTAAGGCTTTGAAGGTAGCCAACTCTCATTTGCTACGCCAATATGCAAATTATTTGCCTGAATGCTAAAGTGTCAGGGTTTTCGGTTTTAGCGCGCAGAGCCTTGTGGCTAAAATCTTGATCGGCGGACATGACCTCTAAATTGAGGTTGCTGTCTCTGCCTTTTCAAGGAAAGATTCTGTTCGGTCCAGGCCTGGACTCAATCATTTTCACTGTGATGGGAGGCAAGGGTGCCTTTCTTCCCTAAGATAAGAAAGCTAAACCGAAAAGACCTACTTTTCGTCCCTTTCGTGTGTATAAGCCCAACGCAAGCAGCCCGCCGTGAAGGAGGACCAGTACAAGGGAACTTGGAAGACTGCTCAGTCTTGGAACAAGTCCAAACAGAACAAGAAGCCCGCAGAGACCAAGTCGACATGAAGGGGCGGCCCCCGACAGGTCTACGGACTGAGTAGGGGGCAGGTTATCTCTATTCTCCGAAGCCTGGTTGCAGGATGTTCAGGACCCCTGGGTTCTGGATGTTGTCTCCCAGGGGTACAGGATAGGGTTAAAGTCCTTTCCACCCAGGGGCAGATTCCTTGTGTCAAACCTGTCATCAAGGCCGGAAAAGAAAGAGGTCTTTCTAGGATGTGTGAGGGATCTTTCCTCTCTAGGTGTTATCGTACCAGTACCCCTTGCAGAAAGGGGCCTAGGGTATAATTCAAATCTGTTCGTATTTCCAAATAAGGAGGGCACGTTCCGCCCGATTTTGGATCTGAAGTGTTTAAACAAGTTTTTGTCCGTTCCATCGTTCAAAATGGAAACGATCAGGTCCATTTTTGCCCCTAGTTCAGGAGGGGCAGTTCATGACCACAATAGACTTGAAGGATGCCTACCTTCATGTTCCAATTCACAGGGACCACTTCAAGTTCCTAAGATTTGCATTTCTGGACCAGCACTTCCAGTTTGTGGCCCTTTCTTTCGGTCTGGCGACGGCCCCAAGAGTTTTCACGAAGGTTCTCGGGGCCCTGGTCGCTGTAGCCAGATCCAGGGGCATTGCGGTGGCGGCCTATCTAGACATCATCTTGGTTCAGGTGCCGTCCTTCAGTCAGGCAGTTGACCATTCAAGGTCTCTGCTCCTGTTACTTCAATCTCATGGTTGGAATAAACTCCGGAAAGAACTCTCTGGTCCCCAGCACCAGGGTGGAGTTTCTGGGCACGATTATAGACTCTGTGTCCAGGAAGCTTGCGTCCTCTTGTCTGGCCCTTCGATCCTCAGGGAGGCCCTCGATGGCCCAATGCATGGAGGTAATCGGGCTTATGGTCTCCAGCATAGACGTCATTCCATTTGCCAGGTTTCATCTCAGGCCTCTTCAGTTATGCATGTTGAGGCAGTGGAACGGCGATCATTCAGATCTCTCACAGCTGATATCCATAGATGTGCGGGTTCGGACCTCCCTCTCTTAGTGGATCACCTGATCAACTGTCCATGGGGACATCCTTCTTGAGACCGTCCTTGGAGATTGTGAACACGGATGTGAGTCTGGCGGGATGGGGAGCTGTTTGGGGTGCCAGAATGGCACAGAGAAAATGGTCTCGGCTGGAGTCCCTTTTACCGATAAATATCCTGGAACTTCAAGCAATCTACAATGCTCTGAAGGCGTGGCCCTGCCTGGGGGCGTTCAACTTCATAAGGTTTCAGATGGACAACATTACCTCGGTGGCTTACATCAACCATCAATGAGGGTGGTGTCTTGGATACTGGAATGGGCAGAGGCCCACAACTGCTCGCTTTTGGCGATCCACATCCCGGGTATGGACAACTGGGAAGTGCACTTTCTCAGCAGGCAAACATTCCATCCGGGGGAATGGTCTCTTCATCCCGAGGTGTTTGCGGAGATTTGTCTCAGATGGGGGACGCCGGAGATAGATCTCATGGCGTCCAGACTCCATTGCAAACTCCCCCGTTACGGGTCGAGGTCAAAGGACCCCCAGGCAGAGCTTATAGATGCATTAGCGGTGCCTTGGGGGTTCGATCTAGCATACATTTTTCCTCCCTTACCACTTCTACCTCGTATTGTGGCACGCATAAAGCAGGAGAGAGCGTCGACCAGTCTGATTGCTCCTTCGTGGCCGCGGAGGACGTGGTTTGCGGATCTGGTGGGGATGTCATCCTCTCCGCCGTAGAGGTTACCCTTTTGCAGGGATCTGCTGGAACAGGGTCCTTTCCAACATCAAAATACTGACATCAAAATACTGATTCTGCGTGGAGATTGAACGCTTAGTCTTAGCCAAGAGAGGTTTTTCTTAAAGTGTGATTGACACTCTAGTTCAGGCAAGAAAGCCAGTCACTCGGCGCATCTACCATAAGGTGTGGAGGACTTACTTGGCCTGGTGTGAGAATCATGGATACCCTTGGCACAAGCTGAAGGTTTCCAGAATTTTATCTTTTCTTCAAGAGGGTTTAGAGAAGGGTCTTGCCGCTAGTTCCTTGAAGGGACAGATTTCGTCATTATCTGTTTTGTTGCATAGGAGACTCGCTGAGCTCCCTGACATTCAATCCTTTGTTCAGGCTCTGTCTCAAATCAGGCCTGTTTTTAGGCAGTCTGCTCCCCCGTGGAGCTTAAACTTGGTCCTTAAAGTTTTGCAGCAGGTTCCGTTTGAGCCTATGCATTCTCTTGACATTAAGGTCCTGTCCTGGAAGGTTCTCTTCCTGTTGGCCATTGCATCGGCTCGCAGAGTATCTGAACTGGCGACCTTGCAACATGGGCCTCCTTATCTGGTTTTTCATACGGATAAGACTGTTCTTCGCACCGGCTTGGGGTTTCTCCCCAAAGTGGTTTCCAATCGTAATATCAATCAGGAAATAGTTGTTCCTTCTCTGTGTCCTAACCCTTCTTCTTCGAAGAGCGATTACTTCATAATCTAGATGTGGTCCGTGCTTTTAAATTTTATCTTCAGGCTACAAAGGACTTCAGGAAATCTTCATCTCTTTTTGTCATGTATTCTGGGAAGCGCAGGGGTCAGAGGGCTTCTGCTACTTCTTTGTCTTTTTGGCTGAGGAGCTTGATCCGTTTGGCTTAGGAGACAGTGGGACATAAGCCTCCTCAGAGGATCACGGCTCATTCCAGTAGAGTGGTGGCTTCTTCTTGGGCCTTCAAAAATGAGGCCTCTATGGAGCAGATTTGTAAGGCAAGCAATAAAGAAGTCAACGTGATGAGAGCAATCACTAGGCTTCTATAGGAGGCTCTTTACTCTTGCATAGAATGTATATATGGAAAAAAGATATACATATGTATAGATGTTAAAGGGTATCAAATAACAGTGGAACAAATATAAATATTTTGAACAGTGTATAACCACACAAAATATATTAAATTCTGTATAATACTGTATGTTAATTTGAAGAAATATACAAATCAATGATCTGGGCAGACCAGATCTGGAAAGTCCAACAGATGTCCTCAGGTATCCCCCAATACTTGGAAAGGCCGCTCTCTGTCTTCACCCAGAGGGATGATGCAATTCTATGATGTCAAAACAGAAACAGAGGCGCCACATGTGTAGATCAATAAAACCAAAACATCCAATAAAGGAGTAGAATAAGGGTACTCACAAAGGAGGCGGCACTCTCTTGTGCCAATAGGAGCAGGCTGGTTTTCAACAGCGAACCAGCTGGCTGTGTGAGGATCTCCACCAAATACGCTGGAAGTCTCTGCCTTCTGAATCCCAAACCAGTGCTCCTAATGATGATGACGATCTCCAGCTGGAACTGCAGTAGGAACAGGAGGAACATTCACTAGTTATTTACAACTAACACTTCACGCCACTTCTCTTGTTTTTTATTGATTAACATGGCAACTTAGAGATCTATTTGATCGCCAAAATTACAAGTCAAAATATTTTTGAATTGACTTGTTGATTTTGTAGCTTATCACTAAAAGCTCACGTAAGTGAGGTATAATCTCACATTTATAGAGATATTTCTATTTAATTCCCTTTTGTATTATCTGTCCCACCACATCAAGCAGTACTATATATATGTCAGCAACCAATTATATGGTGTTTACTATAATCCATAGTTATCCTATTGGTGTTAGATACAAATGGGCGGCAACCATTTCGCCCTACGTTACTTTAATGGGTAGGGATACATATTATGCACGGGCCTTGGCGATCATGTGATCACGCGTCATCTCTGTTGACGTCCGAAATCACGGTCACAGCTATTTGCTATTCCTCCGATCACATGACGCTACGTCATGACAGTACTATTTGTAGTTTAGAGCATGCATTACAGAGCATAACCTATGAGAATAAGACATAAGGACAGGCCCCCAACACGGTCCTAATCTATTGGCTAGGAATGAAACATATGTTAGTTTGTTTACTTCTATATCCATACGTACAGGGCACGATCGAAACTGGCAATCCTTGATCTAACTATTTATTATTATAAATTTGTTATAGACATATTTGCAAATAACGGTTTTCATTTGACAACATTTGTTTATCACACAGATTATGATTAATTAGATATAACACCACCACAACAATTGGGAGTATCGGGAAAGGAAGGACGTGATAGGATAATCTGTGTAAAGGAAGGGGAGGGTTCATTTGAACATTAGGTTACTGAGCCCTATATAAAGGGCACCCATACATACAATGAATATACAAGCCTGAGGAAACGGGGTGTTCCCCGAGAAACGCGTCGCTATATTGTATCTTGCTATATGGTATCTTGTGGGGAGGTTTTCACCACCCAGCTGTAACTTGTCATACCTTTTGGAATTTTTATTTTGTATAATAAAATACTGATTTTAAACTTTTACATAAGTCTGGTGTTGGTGTGACTATCCTCATATCAGTAACCTAAGGGCAGCCCTTCCTCCTGTTCCTACTGCAGTTCCAGCTGGAGATCATCATCATCATTAGGAGCACTGGTTTGGGATTCAGAAGGCAGAGACTTCCAGCGTATTTGGTGGAGATCCTCACACAGCCAGCTGGTTCGCTGTTGAAAACCAGCCTGCTCCTATTGGCACAAGAGAGTGCCGCCTCCTTTGTGAGTACCCTTATTCTACTCCTTTATTGGATGTTTTGGTTTTATTGATCTACACATGTGGCGCCTCTGTTTCTGTTTTTGTTTTGACATCATAGATTTGTAAGGCAGCTACTTGGTCTTCCTTACATACTTTTACAAAAGTTTTACAAACTTGACGTTTTTGCTTCTGCGGAAGCGGCTTTTGGGAGAAAGGTTCTACAGGCTGTGGTGCCCTCAGATTAGGGTCCGCCTTTTACCCTCCCAGTTTCATTCAGTGTCCTCTAGAGCTTGGGTATATGTTCCCAATAGTAATAAATGAAGCTGTGGACTCTTCTCCCCTTTATATGGAAAACATAAATTATGCTTACCTGATAATTTAATTTCCATTGTTGGGAGGAGAGTCCACGGCTCCCGCCCGTATCTCTGGTGGGCAGACATAAATTTAATTTATCTTCTGGCACCATTTATACCCTGATATTTCTCCTACTGTTCCTTGTTCCCTCGGCAGAATGACTGGGGGATGAGGGGAGTGGGAGAGGATTTTTAAGTTAGGATTTTTGTGCTAGTCTGGTTACCACTTGTGCAGATTAATTTTTTTTTTTGGTAATACGAACGCAATCCGAATAGTGCAAAAAGATTAACTCTACTGGAGTTATTGCGGAAAAAAATACAGCGCCACTTGTAATCTAGCCCTAAATACATTACAGGCAACTCCCTATAATCAAGAGTGCTGCCATTTTGGAACCTAGGTTACACTGCAGCCATCTGAAGGAGAGTTACTGCACATGTGAAAACAGGTCAGCACTGGAATGCAGTGAAAGCTAGATTTAAAAATGGCTGCATCTATGGCTACAAGGCTGCGGGGAATATGCTCAATACTAATAAAATGTATTTAGGGCCAGATTATGAGTGGCGAGCTAACAGTTATGCACAAGCGAAAAGGGGTTTATCGCAGGTGTTTGCACACATCGGGTTTAGCGCTCGTATTACAAGTTTAAAGTAAATGGGAATGCTTGAGCACAATTGTGATTTATGCTAAAATGATTTCCGCGTCCTCAGAGCTCTGGTTAACTGTTTGTGAAACAAAAATTGTCACAAAACACATAAATACATTACAAAGTACAATTACACTCATAATAACAATATGTAATAAAAATTATTGCGGAAAAACTCACAAAAAAGTTATAAGGACTCACAAGATATGAGGTCTCATGTGTTAGGAAAAAAAAGGCAGGCACTGCAAAGTATGGGCAGAGACAAAAAAATGTATCTAAAATCTCTGTCTAATTATAAATATAGGTAAAATTGTGGCAGTAAAAAATGTGCATCACTCACAAGAATGTCTCACGAGAATGTCTTTCATTCAGGAGTCACAGCTATATATATATATATATATATATATATATATATATATATATATATATATGTATAATGGCAAAAACAAAGCAGATTAATAAAGGATGAGGGTCCCTGCTTCAAATAAATAAATTATAGTCTGCAGAGAGTTACATGTTAATATCATAATATTTTGGGGTTATTGACTGACAAATACTTTTATAAGACATATTCCCCTGATTCCTATTGGACAATTAACACTGTGATAAACTTATTTTATTTCTTTATAAAACCATAATTGGGTCTAGAACAGAGGTGTATTGTTACGGTTCTGTCATTTTTTTCACAGGTAATACCATTTTCTTTAGTATTATTTTTGTTTATAAGGAAACACACATGTACACATACACTTCAATCCAAGGGCATACCCAATACATCTCAAACTCTAAACTATGGAAAGGAATGAATGAGTTGTAGAAAATTAAAAATTAAGTCGTGATTCAGATAGAGACTTTACAATTTACTACAGTTATCAATGTTATCTTTGCATCCATGGTTGAAAATCAAATCATATTTAGATATGTCCAGGAGCAGCAATGCACTATTTAGTGCTACCTGGTATTGGTGGCTATGCATAAATGCCTCTTGTGATTGGCTCAGCATATGTGTTCAGCTAGCTCCCAGTAGTGCAAAACTGTTATTGAGCTGACATTATACTATATGGTTAATCTCTTTATCAATAATTGTAAGTTTACAAGTTAGAAATGTTGTATATCCTTAACTAACACACATTTCATGAACATGGACAATGGGGGATATTTATCAAAGGTCTGGTGGACCTGATCCGACAGTGCGGATCAGGTCCGCCAGACCTTGCTGAATGCGGAGAGCAATACGCTCTCCGTATTCAGCATTGCACCAGCAGCTCTTGTGAGCTGCTGGTGCAACGCCACCCCCTGCAGATTCCAATCGGCCGCCAGCAGGGGGTGTCAATCAACCCGATCGTACTTGATCGGGTTGAATTGCAGCAATGTCTGTCTGCCTGCTCAGAGCAGGCGGACAGGTTATGGAGCAGCAGTCTTTAGAAACACGGGCCCTCAAGCTCCGGAGCTTGATAAATGGGCCCCAGTTTGATCATACCATTATTAGAGCATTACTCATTTTCAAGTATAACAGACTCCCTTTTAGCATATATTGATGGATGCTATCTAGTAGTTTTATTGAATGAGGATGATGAAACTTGGCTGAAAGCTAAAGAGGCTCTCAATAAAGTAATTACCACAGCAAAAAGCTTCTAACTACTCCATCTTAAATCTTTGCTCATGATTTATTACATGCCCAGAAGGTGGTTCAAACTATATTTGCACCCTTCAGACTCTTGTTTAACTTGTCCTAGTGACTAGGTTGGAATTAAACATTTATTAAGGGTTGCCTGGATGGATTTGAGTGCTTTACATTTCCAATTATTTGAGTATGAAAGCAATTTTACTCAACGGTGGCAACTAGGGAAATAGGCTAATGAAGGAACATTTTGGTTCTCTTTATTTTTGCTGCATTCTAAAATGTAGGAATTGTATTAGTCATATATATAGTACGTGCATTACAGTGTAAGAATTGAAGGAGCCAGACAGGAAATTTAAGGAACCATGACTTCAAAAAAATGCTGAAAATGTATTAAGGGAGGACAATCCCTTATGTCCTATGCAAACATGATGGTTAAATATACATGATTTCCATCTTTTCTGTGATGTTAGAAAGCTATATTGACTTATGACAATATTTTCTTATAGAAATGTGTTGAACTTTTTTTTAAAGCCTGTATTTACTTGTTTTTATGCCCTAGATCAACAATTTTTGCATGCACTATGTGCTGATCTCATAGAGAGCTGTTGATCAATTTTACCTATTTTACAAATAGCTAATTTACCTTTAGTTTGTCCCTTTGAAATAGCTGCTTTTGCTTTTTTAAACTGTCACCTAAACTACAAATAACTGCTATGTTCTTTATATAAAAGCTATGTAAATACGGTGTTCGGGGATTCTGAAAATAGACCTCATGGCTTCTCGTCTCAATGCCAAACTTCCCAGATACAGGTCGAGATTGAGAGATCCTCAGGCGGAATTGGTGAACGCGGTGGCGGTCCCTTGGAAGTTCAGACTCCTATATCTGTTTCCTCCGTTAGCTCTCCTTCATCTGGTCATCGCTCACATCAAGCAAGAGCGAGCACCTTCAATTCTAATAGCTCCATCTTTGCCTTGTAGGACCTGGTTCTCACATCTACGTGGAGGTTGCCTCTTCGAGCAGACCTTCTCCTTCAGGGCCCTTTCCTGCACTAAAATCTAGAATCTCTGAGGCTGACTGCATGAAGATTGAACGTCTAGTGTTGTCCAAGAGAGAGTTCACTGATAGTGTTATAGATACCCTGATCCAAGCACGTAACCCGGTCACCCGCCGTATTTACCACAAGGTGTGGCGTACCTATATGACCTGGTGTGAGGATCAAGGTTTTCCTTGGCACAAGGTGAGGGTTCCTCGGATTCTGTTGTTTCTTCAAGATAGGTAGGGGAAGTGGGAGGGATATGTATAGGCTTTGGCTGGGGTGTCTTTGCCTCCTCCTGGTGGCAAGGTGTTAATATTCCAACAGTAATGAATGAAGTCGTGGACTCTCTCTGCCAGGAAAGAGAATAATTTATCTGGTAAGCATACATTTTGTTTTTTATACGAGACAAATAGCATTAATGTATTTGAAAATGCCCCTTTAGGTTTATTCTACCAATTGCACTTCAATACCTAAGTATTGCCATTTGTGTATTTATAGAAGGATGATATAACAAAATATTGAAAAATTATTATTTAAATCCTCTAGGAGGTGCTAAGGTAATATAAGCAACACATATTTTTGTTGTGACTATTGATAGTATAAATGCACAAAGTAATAATATTATTACAATAATAATAATAATAATAATAATAATAATTATATAATGTCCCATAGAATGGGTATGTGATCCCAAAAGGGTAAAAAAACTAAATTCACAAGGATAATTACTTGCAACCCAAAGTCCAAACTTCAAACAGTATCCATACGAGGATAAACTTGATGTAAGGAAACAGAATTTATGTTTACCTGATAAATTACTTTCTCCAACGGTGTGTCCGGTCCACGGCGTCATCCTTACTTGTGGGATATTCTCTTCCCCAACAGGAAATGGCAAAGAGCCCAGCAAAGCTGGTCACATGATCCCTCCTAGGCTCCGCCTTCCCCAGTCATTCGACCGACGTAAAGGAGGAATATTTGCATAGGAGAAATCATATGATACCGTGGTGACTGTAGTTAAAGAAAATAAATTATCAGACCTGATTAAAAAACCAGGGCGGGCCGTGGACCGGACACACCGTTGGAGAAAGTAATTTATCAGGTAAACATAAATTCTGTTTTCTCCAACATAGGTGTGTCCGGTCCACGGCGTCATCCTTACTTGTGGGAACCAATACCAAAGCTTTAGGACACGGATGAAGGGAGGGAGCAAATCAGGTCACCTAGATGGAAGGCACCACGGCTTGCAAAACCTTTCTCCCAAAAATAGCCTCAGAAGAAGCAAAAGTATCAAATTTGTAAAATTTAGTAAAAGTGTGCAGTGAAGACCAAGTCGCTGCCTTACATATCTGATCAACAGAAGCCTCGTTCTTGAAGGCCCATGTGGAAGCCACAGCCCTAGTGGAATGAGCTGTTATTCTTTCAGGAGGCTGCCGTCCGGCAGTCTCGTAAGCCAATCTGATGATGCTTTTAATCCAAAAAGAGAGAGAGGTAGAAGTTGCTTTTTGACCTCTCCTTTTACCAGAATAAACAACAAACAAAGAAGATGTTTGTCTAAAATCCTTTGTAGCATCTAAATAGAATTTTAGAGCACGAACTACATCCAAATTGTGCAACAAACGTTCCTTCTTTGAAACTGGATTCGGACACAAAGAAGGCACGACTATCTCCTGGTTAATGTTTTTGTTAGAAACAACTTTCGGAAGAAAACCAGGTTTAGTACGTAAAACCACCTTATCTGCATGGAACACCAGATAAGGAGGAGAACACTGCAGAGCAGATAATTCTGAAACTCTTCTAGCAGAAGAAATTGCAACCAAAAACAAAACTTTCCAAGATAATAACTTAATATCAACGGAATGTAAGGGTTCAAACGGAACCCCCTGAAGAACTGAAAGAACTAAATTGAGACTCCAAGGAGGAGTCAAAGGTTTGTAAACAGGCTTGATTCTAACCAGAGCCTGAACAAAGGCTTGAACATCTGGCACAGCTGCCAGCTTTTTGTGAAGTAACACAGACAAGGCAGAAATCTGTCCCTTCAAAGAACTTGCAGATAATCCTTTCTCCAAACCTTCTTGAAGAAAGGATAGAATCTTAGGAATTTTTACCTTGTCCCAAGGGAATCCTTTAGATTCACACCAACAGATATATTTTTTCCATATTTTGTGGTAGATTTTTCTAGTTACAGGCTTTCTGGCCTGAACAAGAGTATCAATGACAGAATCTGAGAACCCTCGCTTTGATAAGATCAAGCGTTCAATCTCCAAGCAGTCAGTTGAGACCAGATTCGGATGTTCGAACGGACCTTGAACCAGAAGGTCTCGTCTCAAAGGTAGCTTCCATGGTGGAGCCGATGACATATTCACCAGGTCTGCATACCAAGTCCTGCGTGGCCACGCAGGAGCTATCAAGATCACCGAAGCCCTCTCCTGATTGATCCTGGCTACCAGCCTGGGGATGAGAGGAAACGGCGGGAATACATAAGCTAGTTTGAAGGTCCAAGGTGCTACTAGTGCATCTACTAGAGTCGCCTTGGGATCCCTGGATCTGGACCCGTAGCAAGGAACCTTGAAGTTCTGACGAGAGGCCATCAGATCCATGTCTGGAATGCCCCACAATTGAGTAATTTGGGCAAAGATTTCCGGATGGAGTTCCCACTCCCCCGGATGAAATGTCTGACGACTCAGAAAATCCGCTTCCCAATTTTCCACTCCTGGGATGTGGATTGCAGACAAGTGGCAGGAGTGAGTCTCCGCCCATTGAATGATTTTGGTCACTTCTTCCATCGCCAGGGAACTCCTTGTTCCCCCCTGATGGTTGATGTACGCAACAGTCGTCATGTTGTCTGATTGAAACCGTATGAACTTGGCCTTTGCTAGCTGAGGCCAAGCCTTGAGAGCATTGAATATCGCTCTCAGTTCCAGAATATTTATCGGGTGAAGAGATTCTTCCCGAGACCAAAGACCCTGAGCTTTCAGGGGTCCCCAGACCGCGCCCCAGCCCACCAGACTGGCGTCGGTCGTGACAATGACCCACTCTGGTCTGCGGAAGCTCATCCCCTGTGACAGGTTGTCCAGGGACAGCCACCAACGGAGTGAATCTCTGGTCCTCTGATCAACTTGTATCGTCGGAGACAAGTCTGTATAGTCCCCATTCCACTGACTGAGCATGCACAGTTGTAATGGTCTTAGATGAATTTGCGCATAAGGAACTATGTCCATTGCCGCTACCATCAAACCTATTACTTCCATGCACTGCGCTATGGAAGGAAGAGGAACAGAATGAAGTATTTGACAAGAGTTTAGAAGTTTTGATTTTCTGGCCTCTGTCAGAAAAATCCTCATTTCTAAGGAGTCTAATATTGTTCCCAAGAAGGGAACCCTTGTTGACGGAGATAGCGAACTTTTTTCTACGTTCACTTTCCACCCGTGAGATCTGAGAAAGGCCAGGACAGTGTCCGTGTGAGCCTTTGCTTGTGGAAGGGACGACGCTTGAATCAGAATGTCGTCCAAGTAAGGTACTACTGCAATGCCCCTTGGTCTTAGCACCGCTAGAAGGGACCCTAGTACCTTTGTGAAAATTCTTGGAGCAGTGGCTAATCCGAACGGAAGTGCCACAAACTGGTAATGCTTGTCCAGGAATGCGAACCTTAGGAACCGATGATGTTCCTTGTGGATAGGAATATGTAGATACGCATCCTTTAAATCCACCGTGGTCATGAATTGACCTTCCTGGATGGAAGGAAGAATTGTTCGAATGGTTTCCATTTTGAACGATGGAACCTTGAGAAACTTGTTTAGGATCTTGAGATCTAAGATTGGTCTGAATGTTCCCTCTTTTTTGGGAACTACGAACAGATTGGAGTAGAACCCCATCCCTTGTTCTCCTAATGGAACAGGATGAATCACTCCCATTTTTAACAGGTCTTCTACACAATGTAAGAATGCCTGTTTTTTTATGTGGTCTGAAGACAATTGAGACCTGTGGAACCTCCCCCTTGGGGGAAGCCCCTTGAATTCCAGAAGATAACCTTGGGAGACTATTTCTAGTGCCCAAGGATCCAGAACATCTCTTGCCCAAGCCTGAGCGAAGAGAGAGAGTCTGCCCCCCACCAGATCCGGTCCCGGATCGGGGGCCAACATCTCATGCTGTCTTGGTAGCAGTGGCAGGTTTCTTGGCCTGCTTTCCTTTGTTCCAGCCTTGCATTGGCCTCCAGGCTGGCTTGGCTTGAGAAGTATTACCCTCTTGCTTAGAGGACGTAGCACTTGGGGCTGGTCCGTTTCTGCGAAAGGGACGAAAATTAGGTTTATTTTTGGCTTTGAAAAACCTATCCTGAGGAAGGGCGTGGCCCTTGCCCCCAGTGATATCAGAGATAATCTCTTTCAAGTCAGGGCCAAACAGCGTTTTCCCCTTGAAAGGAATGTTAAGCAATTTGTTCTTGGAAGACGCATCCGCTGACCAAGATTTTAGCCAAAGCGCTCTGCGCGCCACAATAGCAAAACCAGAATTTTTCGCCGCTAACCTAGCCAATTGCAAAGTGGCGTCTAGGGTGAAAGAATTAGCCAATTTGAGAGCATGAATTCTGTCCATAATCTCCTCATAAGAAGAAGAATTATTATTGAGCGCCTTTTCTAGTTCATCGAACCAGAAACACGCTGCTGTAGTGACAGGAACAATGCATGAAATTGGTTGTAGAAGGTAACCTTGCTGAACAAACATCTTTTTAAGCAAACCTTCTAATTTTTTATCCATAGGATCTTTGAAAGCACAACTATCTTCTATGGGTATAGTGGTGCGTTTGTTTAGAGTAGAAACCGCCCCCTCGACCTTGGGGACTGTCTGCCATAAGTCCTTTCTGGGGTCGACCATAGGAAACAATTTTTTAAATATGGGGGGAGGGACGAAAGGTATACCGGGCCTTTCCCATTCTTTATTTACAATGTCCGCCACCCGCTTGGGTATAGGAAAAGCTTCGGGGGGCCCCGGGACCTCTAGGAACTTGTCCATTTTACATAATTTCTCTGGAATGACCAAATTCTCACAATCATCCAGAGTAGATAACACCTCCTTAAGCAGAGCGCGGAGATGTTCCAATTTAAATTTAAATGTAATCACATCAGGTTCAGCTTGTTGAGAAATTTTCCCTGAATCTGAAATTTCTCCCTCAGACAAAACCTCCCTGGCCCCCTCAGACTGGTGTAGGGGCACTTCAGAACCAATATCATCAGCGTCCTCATGCTCTTAAGTATTTTCTAAAACAGAGCAGTCGCGCTTTCGCTGATAAGTGGGCATTTTGGCTAAAATGTTTTTGATAGAATTATCCATTACAGCCGTTAATTGTTGCATAGTAAGGAGTATTGGCGCACTAGATGTACTAGGGGCCTCCTGTGTGGGCAAGACTGGTGTAGACGAAGGAGGGGATGATGCAGTACCATGCTTACTCCCCTCACTTGAGGAATCATCTTGGGCATCATTTTCTCTAAATTTTGTGTCACATAAATCACATCTATTTAAATGAGAAGGAACCTTGGCTTCCCCACATACAGAACACAGTCTATCTGGTAGTTCAGACATGTTAAACAGGCATAAACTTGATAACAAAGTACAAAAAACGTTTTAAAATAAAACCGTTACTGTCACTTTAAATTTTAAACTGAACACACTTTATTACTGCAAATGTGAAAAAGTATGAAGGAATTGTTCAAAATTCACCAAAATTTCACCACAGTGTCTTAAAGCCTTAAGAGTATTGCACACCAAATTTGGAAACTTTAACCCTTAAAATAACGGAACCGGAGCCATTTTTATATTTAACCCCTTTACAGTCCCTGGTATCTGCTTTGCTGAGACCCAACCAAGCCCAAAGGGGAATACGATACCAAATGACGCCTTCAGAAAGTCTTTTCTATGTATCAGAGCTCCTCACACATGCATCTGCATGTCATGCTTCCCAAAAACAAGTGCGCAATAAAGGCGCGAAAATGAGACTCTGCCTATGATTAGGGAAAGCCCCTAGAGAATAAGGTGTCCAATACAGTGCCTGCCGGTTATTTTACATAGTTCCCAAGATTAAAATAATTCCTCAAGGCTATGGGGTATAAAATATGCTTATATATAAATCGTTTTAGCCCAGAAAATGTCTACAGTCTTAAAAGCCCTTGTGAAGCCCTTTTTTTCTTTATGTAATAAAAATGGCTTACCGGATCCCATAGGGAAAATGACAGCTTCCAGCATTACATCGTCTTGTTAGAAATGTGTCATACCTCAAGCAGCAAAAGTCTGCTCACTGTTTCCCCCAACTGAAGTTAATTCCTCTCAACAGTCCTGTGTGGAAACAGCCATCGATTTTAGTAACGGTTGCTAAAATCATTTTCCTCTTACAAACAGAAATCTTCATCTCTTTTCTGTTTCAGAGTAAATAGTACATACCAGCACTATTTTAAAATAACAAACTCTTGATTGAATAATAAAAACTACAGTTAAACACTAAAAAACTCTAAGCCATCTCCGTGGAGATGTTGCCTGTACAACGGCAAAGAGAATGACTGGGGAAGGCGGAGCCTAGGAGGGATCATGTGACCAGCTTTGCTGGGCTCTTTGCCATTTCCTGTTGGGGAAGAGAATATCCCACAAGTAAGGATGACGCCGTGGACCGGACACACCTATGTTGGAGAAATAGATAGACAGCTCTCTTACTTCGTCATCAAGGATGGAGGATCTACGATAAGTGTTAAACAGAAAGAGGCGCCACATGTGCGAATCAGAAGTACAATGTATGATGTAAGCAAAAAGTTGCACACAGGGTACTCACATTCATGAATGGCATTCAGTCATGCCAATAGAAGCAGGCTGGATTTCTACAGCATTCCAGCTAGCTGATCCCCATCCGATATGGGGATGCCTGATGAAACGGTTATTACCGAGAAACGCGTTGCATGGTTTCTCTATATGCTAAAAGATTATACTACATTAAGCATGAGATGTTTTTAAACTGTGTTTTTAATAAACCACTTGGATGTTTTTAACTCTCAATGCCCAGTATTAATCTCTGAGCCTACGCTACCTTTTTGGGTGTATTCCTTCCACTCTCCTTCCTTTTGTTCCTGATCCGGTGAGACCTTACACTGTGGGGAATTGATCGGATGGGGATCAGCTAGCTGGACTGCTGTAGAAATCCAGCCTGCTTCTATTGGCATGACTGAATGCCATTCATGAATGTGAGTACCCTGTGTGCAGCTTTTTGTTTACATCATACATTGTTCTTCTGATTCGCACAAGTGGCGTTTCTTTCTGTTTCTTAACACTTATGTATTTAGAGAGAGGGAAGATAAGGAGGCCTTTGTGTATAGAAAGGGATGAGATATAGAAGTATGCTGTTTCTGCAGGTTCTGTCCATTTGAATGGGCACATTCTCAACAAAAATGGATTGTGGTTTCAATGTAAGCAAAGAGAATGACTGGGGTGGGAGGGAAGGGAGGTGATATCTAACAGCTTTGCTGTGGTTCTCTTTATCGCCTCCTGCTGGGCAGGAGTGATGTATCCCATTAGTAATTAGATGATCCGTGGACTCATCGTGTCAATAACATTTTTTTTTTTAAGGTAAGCATAAATTTTATTTTTTTAAAATATAAAAAATAAACCTAATTTACAAATTTCCCAAACATTTATTACTATGCTGCTATTAACAGGGCAGTGTCCCTTTAATCACAGGGATTATTTAGACACACACATAGAGTGTGTGTGTGTATGTATGTATATATAGTGTATATTAAAATCAAATATCTCACCTATATTAAACTCTTGTTTATAACTATATTGGGCCTATACTGTATTTTACTAGAATGCCACTTTACAAAGTGTTTGGTACTTTTTGGAAGCAATTTGCTGGTGTTTCTGTTATGCAGTTGATGCCCATGACAGTTAAAGGGATACCCAAATTTTTTTCTTTTTTTTCTTTCATGATTCAAATTTCAGATTTTCTTTTGGTATCTTTATTTAAAGGCAGGAATGTAAGCTTAGGAGCCAGCCCATTTTTGGTTCAGAACCCTGGGTAGCGTTTGCTGGTGGCTGCATTTTCTGCTATGACATCGCTATAACAACCTACAAACAAGGCAGAGGGATAGACAGGAGTTCTGCCAGGCAGTGAAAATCTTCTCCCACTGCAGAGATGCCACCAGCCTCCAAGGTGAAATATTGGCATTTTAGTGACTGTTCTGTCAGTGCACTTTATTGCTGTGTCAATGCAAAATGTCACACATGCTGGTATTGACTGAGATTCTGCAAGATTCTAATAATAAACACATTCTATGAAGCAGTAAATCTAATCCTTATAGTCTAATCCTTATATATCCTTAACGCAAATCCAATTGTTTAAATGTAAGACTGTAAATTAAAATTGAATCATTCAAATCCTGTGTGACTGTTAGTGGAAGATAGAGATTTGTTGCAAAAAACATGATGGTAAAAATTGTATTTTTGTTGAAAAACTGCTTCAAGTGAAATACCTTTTTACTAACCAACTTTAGATTACAGAAAAAAAGCAAACAAACTAGAAATATTTTGGAACATTCCCTCTGAGTAATTCAAGCTTAGAAATTCAATATTTGGTGTGACCTACTTACTATCTCCATAGTAATTAAATAAAAGCCCTTAATGTGTTGAGTTGATATTTTTAGTTACAAAAATTCAGTTTAAAATGATTAGTCAATAAAGAACACTACTGAGTTATATATTTAGATCATTATCATTTTGTATAAACATTGTTTACGTCATTCTTCCTTAAAATGTATTTTTAATTGATAAATTGTAGATGAAACCTGAAGAGAGATCGTAATAAAATTGTGCTAATTGTGTTATGCAGATGATTATTAAGACTTGGCTGGTACAAATGGCACACATTTATGCATTTATTGATTTATGATGGTCCCCTATCATAACTTAATTAGATATTTATTTATTTTTAAAGGGACAGTCAACACCAGAATTTTTGTTGTTTAAAAAGAAAGATAATCCCTTTTATTACCCATTCCCCAGTTTTGCTCAACCAACACAGTTATATGAATATACTTTTTACCTCTGTAATTATCTTGTATCTAAGCTTCGGCTGACTGCCCACTTATTTCAGTTCTTTTGACAGACATGCAGTTTAGCCAATCAGTGCTCAGTCCTAGGTCAGTTTACGTGCATGAGCTCAATGTTATCTATATGAAACATGTGAACTAATGCCCTCTAGTGGTCAAAATGTATTCAGATTAGAGGCAGTCTTCAAGGTCTAAGAAATTAGCATATGAACCTCCTAGTTTTAGCTTTCAACTAAGAATACCAAGAGAACAAAGCAAAATTGGTGATAAAAGTAAATTGGGAAGTTGTTTAAAATTGCATACCCTATTTAAATCATGAAAGTTTTTTTTGGACTTGACTGTCCCTTTAATTCCATGAAGATTTTTCTACATTTACATAAATGGTTTTTAAAGTTATGTAGAGTTTTTTTTTTTTTTTGCTGATTACCCAACCAATTATTTGGTCATAACATGATACTTATTGTGGTATTCAAGAGCATTTCATTAGGAATTAAATAAATACAAGAGACATAACAAATTTGAACAAAGCAAAATGCACCACAAGCTGATTAAGGGCTCCATTTATTAAGCAGCGAATGCTGCTTCAGAGCCTCATTGTTTCAATCTTGCCTGAAACGGAAGCTAAGAAGCAGCGGTCAGAAGACTGCTGCTTCTTAACTTCTCCGCTACCTTTTAGGTGGCAGATTGAAATTGATAGCCCCTGCTAGCGTCCGATTGGCTGAGCAGGGGACGGCATTGCACAAGCATTTCACTAGAAATGCTTGTGCAATGTTAAATGCCAACAGCGTATGCTGTCAGCATTTTTTGAGGTCAAGCGGTCATGATTCGCTACAGTGAATCATGTCCACTCGACTATTAATGAATCTACCCCTAAAAAGTCACTATTAGAATCCATTAAAAACAAAAATGCAGTTGATCCAACACATTATCAGGAGTCAGTGTGGCCTGAAGGGCTTACAAGTTTTGGCTGACAAGCTGTAATCACAGCATGTGTGATGGATGGTCCCTGCAAACCACAGAATCTCAGAGATCCAATTGAACAAACAAGTATCTTATGTTGTGAGTACACATTTATTGAATACAGTCAAGCTGAGAATCCCTGTCAGTTTATTTACTGGAGTTACATGTCGTGCATTGTGGCTATATTGTGCTTATTTAGGAGACCTGTTTTACTTTTGAATATTTGCAATACGTGTAATATACATACAGTTGGTTTTTCTTTCATTCTAAAGTTTGTTTTTATCTTTTTAATCATTTTAACATGTCTTTTGTTACAGATAATCTTACCTACTCCACGTAAATGTCTTTCAAGAATCCTATTGAATTAAAATTAGCCTGGGTTTCAGAGTATATCAGCAGGCACATAGTGTACCTTTTTTCTTCAAATATCTCACTGAACGGTCTTTGACTTCAGATTTTTTTGCAAATTATTTGAGTCACTTTTGTTTGGATAAGTCTAGAAATCTGTCATAGTTGAAATTTCTGGGTATCAGCAGGCAAACAAGGAATTGCTTTAAATGCTTTAGTGAAGAAATTAAAGTAATTTACATGTAACACAGACATATCTGTGATAATAAAAAAATAAATAGGCAGATCCAGAAGTCATAGAACAGGCCTTAGACTGGTCGAGGCAAAGAACAGACCTTTGCCAGTAAGAGGTGGGTGAGGTAAGAGACAAAGCATAGTAGATCATAGCTGATATTGTCAAGCAAAAAACTGTTGCATGACAGATAGTGATTAATGTTTGCTGGTTCTCTAAGCAGACTGGAATAGCTGTGAGGTAAGGAAGGTATGCTAGATGGGAATTAAATAATAATAAGGAGACTAGAATCACTCGCAAGTATCATAGACAAACATTTATGACTCACATGTACAATATGTAAAGCTTACTTGGCAAACAGAAGTTATAAGCATCAGGATATAATGTGTGAGTAATGGGCAACAGGACACATAATGTGTGGGTAATGGGCAACAGGACACATTATGTAGAAAATCGCCAGCAAGACATAGTATGCAGGTTTTTATCCAGGGTGACCAGACAGGTCAGAGTGGCATGATGTAGAGGCTACCATTGGGTAGCTAAGGGTAAACCAAGCAAGACTGGACAGTTATTTTTGTGCTTAAATAGTTCAAGCAATGTTCAAAAGTAACACTGGATAAAAAAGTCAGGATAGAGGTTTTTGCTAGAGAGGAGGTAGACTTTGGTAATTATGACAATCCCTGTACAAACACCCTTGTCTGACTTCAAATTTTTATTTTCCCTGGTTCTTTAATAATTTTCCTGGCTTATAAATTTGTGAGCACTTAAAATATTAACCCTCCTACTATAGCTTTGAGGAGAGAAGGGAAAGAGGTGATTTCCTAAAATTCTTCAAATATGTTAAGAGATTTTACCATATTAAAGATCAGATCTCTGGTTAATTTTATAAATGTGCCCCAAATGCCCCTAAAATCAAGTGTTGGTTTTCTTTTCTTTTCTCTTGTAAGATGTATCGAGTCCACGGATTCATCCATACTTGTGGGATATTCTCCTTCCCTACAGGAAGTGGCAAAGAGAGCACCCACAGCAGAGCTGTCTATATAGCTCCTCCCTTAGCTCCACCCCCCAGTCATTCTCTTTGCCTACTCTAAGTACTAGGAAGGGCAGAGTGAGTGTGGTGACAAAAATGTTAGTTTTTATTTTCTCAAGCAAAAGTTATTTTAACTGGTACCGGTGTGTACTATTTACTCTCTGGCAGAAAAGGGATGAAGATTTCTGCAAGGAGGATGATGATCTTAGCACTTTTTAACTAAGATCCACTGCTGTTCCCACAGAGGCTGAGGAGTACAGGAAAACTTCAGGTGGGGGAACAGTTTGCAGGCTAAACTGCATTGAGGTATGTTCAGTCTATTTTTTTCTAGACAGACTGTGATTATTCTAGAAAAGACTGGCAATATCCCCATAAGCTGTATTCAGACACTTAGTAGGAATACTCGATTGCATTAAGGGCTCATTAGTTACTGGTGATACTGATAGGAAAAAACGTTTTTGTTTTTTATTAAAAAAATGCAAATATAACTTTTTTGAGGGACTTTAAGGGGTCATTGTGGCTTGGTTAAGGGTTATTAACCCACATGGCTAGTTTAGGAAACACTCTGTTGTGTTTCTTTTAGGCCCCATAACATTGAGTGAGGTGGGAGTGGACTATTTTCGCACCTCAGTTGCGCAGTTTCTTTTCCTCAGAGAAATCCAGCTACTTCTCCATAGGTTCCTACTGTGTTTGAGGGCTATAAAGAAGTTTTTTTCCCCACAAATCGTTTATAAAGGGCAGGTAAGCGCCACAGCAGAGCTGTGGCAAGGTGCTGAACATTTTTTACTGGTTTTTGACGTTTTGTCAATCCGTTTTTTACATTAAGGGGTTAATTATTTATTTGTATAGCTGTGCAAAGTTAATAAGGCTTTATGATGCTACTGTAAAAATTTCATTGAGTTTACTGCTTTTTTACACTGTTTCGCAGAGTTTGTGCAGCTTATTCTCTTGCAAGGTGTATCCAGTCCACGGATTCATCCTTACTTGTGGGATATTCTCATTCCCTACAGGAAGTGGCAAAGAGAGCACACAGCAGAGCTGTCCATATAGCTCCCCCTCTAGCTCCACCCCCCAGTCATTCTCTTTGCTGGCTCTAGCAGTAGGGTCTCTCCACGGGAGGGTAAAGTAAATGTGGTGTTAGATTTGTAGTTTTATATCTTCAATCAAAAGTTTATTTTTAAATGGTACCAGTTTGTACTATTTACTCTCTGGCAGAAAAGTGATGAAGAATTCTGCTGAGAGGAAAACGATTTTAGCATGTTGTAACTAAAATCCACTGCTGTTCCCACACAGGACTGAGGAGTACCGGAAAACTTCAGTTGGGAGGAACAGTTTGCAGGCTTAACTGCATTAAGGTATGTTCAGTCATCTTTTTTCTAGTCAAGACCAGATAATGCTAGAAGACTGACAAGAATGTGGGAAGAGTGAGCCATGTTCTGAGACTCAGTATAGAATTAAAGGCTTATTTAACAGGGCTCAATAGGCTGGTTGACACTGTTGCTGGGCAATCGATTATTTAATTTCACAAATACTCGCTGTAGACACTTTTAAACACTTTTGGTGTGTTTATTACGTGTTTTTTTTCCACATGGCATAATTTTAGTCACCTAATTGTGATTTTGAAGGCCTCACAACTCCGGAGTGGAGTGGGAGGGGGCCTAATTTCGCGCCTCAGTTGCGCAGTTCATTTCATCAGACAGTTCATGCTGCTTCACATGGAGGGTCCAGAGACTGTTTGAGGACCTCAAAGAAGCTGTTTTCCCCAAAACTAATCCCTAAGGGCAGGTAGGGCCAGGTTGAAACTTGTTGTGCAATCATATCGAAGCATTAGGCACATACTGTGAAAATTTAAAAAGGATTGGTACATTTTTCACTGATTTGTAAAATTGTGTGCGCTTTTTATTTCTTAAAGGCACAGTAAAGTTTTTTTCAAATTGTGATTTTACTTGCTTAAAGTGTTTTCCAAACCTGCTTGCATATAATACTAATCTGTTTAACATGTCTGACAAAAGCCTTGTTCTATGTGTTCAGTAGCCATGGTGGAACCCCCTCTCAAAATGTGTCCCAAGTGCACTAATGTGTCTGTACACTTTAAAGATCATATTGTGTCACTTAAAAATGTAGCCCTAGATGATTCTATGACGGAAGGTAATGAGGATAGTCCATCTTCCTCTCCCCAGGTGTCATCACCAGTTACGCCCGCTCAAGCAATACCTAGTACCTCTAGTGCATTGGCACCTATTACATGGCAACAACTAGCGACAGTCATGGATAATTCCCTTGCGGCCTTTCTATCCAGTTTTCTGCCAGTTTTCCCCACAAAGCGAGATAGCTCTGTTTTAAGAACAGATTTGGGAGGTTTATCTGACGTACCCTCACAACACTCTGATGTAGGAGCGAGGGATGTGATGTGATGTCTGAGGGAGAAATTTCTGACTCAGGAAAGTTTTCTCAACGGGCAGAATCAGATTCACTAGCGTTTAAATTTAAGTTGGAACACCTCCGCATATTGCTGAGGGAGGTTTTATCCACTCTGGATGATTGTGACCCTATGGTGGTTCCAGAGAAATTGTGTAAGATGGACAAATACCTAGAAGTCCCTGTATACACTGATGCGTTTCCGATCCCTAAGAGGGTGGCGGATAGTCTGGCTAGGGAGTGGGGGAGACCAGGTGTCCCTTTTGCCCCCCCCCCCCCTATTTTTAAGAAAATGTTCCCCATAACTGACCCCAGGCGGGACTCGTGGCAGACGGTCCCTAAGGTAGAGGGGGCAGTTTCGACACTGGCCAAGCGCACAACCATTCCAATCGAAGACAGTTGTGCTTTCAAAGATCCTATGGATAAAAAGTTAGAAGGTTTACTAAAGAAAATATTTGTTCAACAAGGTTTCCTTCTCCAACCTATTGCCTCCATTATTCCTGTAACTACTGCAGCGGCTTTTTGGTTTGAGGCGCTGGAGGAGTCGCTCCAGAGGGAGACCTCATATGACGAAGTCATGGATAGCATTAATGCACTAAAACTGGCTAATTCTTTTATCACAGATGCCGCTTTGCAATTAACTAAGTTAGCGGCAAAAATTTCTGGTTTCACCATTATGGCGCGCAGAGCGCTTTGGCTCAAGTCATGGTCGGCCGATGTGTCGTCCAAATCAAAATTACTAAATATCCCTTTCAAAGGAAAGACCCTTTTCGGGCCAGAGTTGAAAGAGATTATTTCAGATATCACCGGGGGAAAGGGCCATGCTCTCCCGCAGGATAGGCCTTTTAAGACTAAAAACAAAGCTAATTTTCGCTCCTTTCGCAACTTCAGGAGCGGTCCTGCTTCAACCTCTACAGCTGCAAAGCAAGAGGGTAACGCTTCACAGCCCAAGGCGACCTGGAAGCCTTTGCAGGGCTGGAACAAGGGTAAACAGGCCAAGAAGCCTGCAGCTGCTACTAAGACAGCATGAAGGGGTAGCCCCCGATACGGGACCGGATCTGGTAGGGGGCAGACTCTCTCTCTTCGCTCAGGCTTGGGCAAGAGATGTTCACGATCCCTGGGCATTAGAGATCGTTACTCAGGGATATCTTCTAGAATTCAAGGACTCCCCTCCAAGGGGAAGGTTCCACATTTCTCGTCTGTCTGCAGACCAGACAAAGAAAGAGGCGTTCTTACGCTGTGTAGAAGACCTACTCACGATGGGAGTGATATATCCAGTTCCAATTGCAGAACAAGGACTGGGTTTTTACTCAAACCGGTTTGTGGTTCCCAAAAAGGAAGGAGCTTTCAGACCAATCCTGGATCTAAAAATTCTAAACAAATTCCTCAGAGTTCCATCATTCAAGATGGAGACCATTCGAACAATCTTACCTATGGTCCAGGAAGGTCAATGTATGACTACCGTGGATCTAAAGGATGCGTATCTACATATTCCTATCCACAAAGATCATCACCAGTTCCTAAGGTTCGCTTTTCTGGACAAGCATTACCAGTTTGTGGCCCTTCCTTTCGGTTTGGCCACTGCTCCCAGAATTTTCACAAAGGTACTAGGGTCCCTTCTGGCGGTACTAAGACCGCGGAGCATTGCAGTAGCACCTTATCTGGACGACATCTTAATACAGGCGTCGTCTTTTCCCAGAGCCAAGGCTCACACGGAGTTTGTACTGGCCTTTCTATGGTCTCACGGGTGGAAGGTGAACATCGAAAAAAGTTCTCTGTCCCCGCTCACAAGGGTTCCCTTCCTAGGAACACTAATAGACTCGGTAGAAATGAAAATATTTCTGACGGAGGTCAGGAAGTTAAAGCTTGTAACTACTTGCCGAGTTCTTCATTCCATTCCTCGGCCATCTGTAGCTCAGTGCATGGAGGTAATCGGATTAATGGTAGCGGCAATGGACGTAGTCCCTTTTGCGCGAATACAGTTGCAGACCACTGCAACTGTGCATGCTCAAACAGTGGAATGGGGATTATGCAGATTTGTCTCCTCAAATACAACTGGACCAGGGAACCAGAGATTCTCTTCTCTGGTGGTTGTCTCAGGATCACCTGTCTCAGGGAATATGCTTCCGCAGACCAGAGTGGATCATTGTAACGACCAACGCCATTCTGTTAGGCTGGGGTGCGGTCTGGGACTCCCTGAAAGCTCAGGGCTTATGGTCTCGGGAAGAGTCTCTTCTCCCGATAAACATTTTGGAACTGAGAGCGATATTCAACACTCTTCAGGCATGGCCTCAACTAGCTGTGGCCAAATTCATCAGATTTCAGTCGGACAACATCACGACTGTAGCGTACATCAATCATCAGGGGGGAACAAAGAGTTCCTTAGCGATGAAGGAAGTAACCAAAATAATGAGGTGGGTGGAGGATCACTCCTGCCATCTCAGCAATTCACATCCCAGGAGTAGACAACTGGGAGGCGGATTTTCTAAGTCGTCAGACTTTTCACCCGGGGGAGTGGGAACTCCACCCGGAGGTTTTTGCTCAGCTGACCCAGCTATGGGGCATTCCAGAGTTGGATCTGATGGCGTCCCATCAGAACACCAAACTTCCTCTCTACGGATTAAGGTCCAGGGACCCCAAGGCGGCATTGATAGATGCTCTAGCAGCGCCTTGGTCCTTCAATCTGGCTTATGTCTTTCCACCGTTTCCTCTTCTCCCTCGTCTGGTCGCCAGAATTAAACAGGAGAAGGCTTCGGTAATTCTGATAGCGCCTGCGTGGCCACGCAGGACTTGGTATGCAGACCTAGTGGACATGTCATCTATCCCACCATGGACACTGCCAACGAGGCAGGATCTTCTAATACAGGGTCCATTCAAGCATCCAAATCTAGTTTCTCTGCGGCTGACTGCTTGGAGATTGAACGCTTAATTCTATCTAAGCGTGGTTTCTCTGAATCAGTTATAGATACTCTGATCCAGGCTAGAAAGCCTGTCACCAGGAAAATTTACCATAAAATATGGCGGAAATATCTTTGTTGGTGCGAATCCAAGGGTTACTCGTGGAGTAAGATTAGGATTCCCAGGATATTGTCTTTTCTCCAAGATGGATTGGAGAAAGGTTTGTCAGCTAGTTCCTTAAAGGGACAGATATCTGCTCTGTCTATCCTTTTACACAAGCGCCTGGCAGAGGTATCAGACGTTCAAGCGTTTGCTCAGGCTTTAGTCAGAATCAAGCCTGTCTATAAACCTGTGGCTCCGCCATGGAGTCTAAATTTAGTTCTTTAAGGGGTTCCGTTTGAACCTTTACATTCCATAGATATTAAGTTATTATCTTGGAAGGTTTTGTTTTTGGTAGCTATATCTTCTGCTCGAAGAGTTTCAGAATTGTCTGCTTTGCAGTGTAATTCACCCTATCTGGTGTTCCATGCAGATAAGGTTGTTTTGCGTACCAAACCTGGTTTTCTTCCTAAAGTTGTTTCTAATAAGAATATTAACCAGGAAATCATTGTTCCCTCTCTGTGTCCTAATCCATCTTCAAAGAAGGAACGGCTATTACACAATCTTGATGTGGTTTGTGCTTTAAAATTCTATTTACAAGCAACTAAAGATTTCAGACAAACATCATCCTTGTTTGTTGTCTATTCTGGTAAGAGGAGAGGTCAGAAAGCGACTGCTACCTCTCTTTCCTTCTGGCTGAAAAGCATCATTCGATTAGCTTATGAGACTGCTGGACAGCAGCCTCCTGAACGAATTACCGCTCATTCTACCAGAGCTGTGGCTTCCACATGGGCTTTCAAGAATGAGGCTTCTGTTGAACAGATTTGTAAGGCAGCGACTTGGTCTTCACTGCATACTTTTACCAAATTTTACAAATTCGATACTTTTGCTTCTTCGGAGGCTATTTTTGAGAGAAAGGTTTTGCAAGCAGTGGTGCCTTCCGTTTAGGTTACCTGTCTTGTTCCCTCCCTTCATCCGTGTCCTAAAGCTTTGGTATTGGTATCCCACAAGTAAGGATGAATCCGTGGACTGGATACACCTTGCAAGAGAAAACAGAATTTATGCTTACCTGATAAATTACTTTCTCTTGCGGTGTATCCAGTCCACGGCCCGCCCTGGCAATTAAGTCAGGTTCAAATTTTTTGTTTAAACTACAGTCACCACTGCACCCTATAGTTTCTCCTTTTATCCTAACCTTTGGTCGAATGACTGGGGGGTGGAGCTAGAGGGGGAGCTATATGGACAGCTCTGCTGTGTGCTCTCTTTGCCACTTCCTGTAGGGAATGAGAATATCCCACAAGTAAGGATGAATCCGTGGACTCGATACACCGCAAGAGAAAGTAATTTATCAGGTAAGCATAAATTCTGTTTTTTCTCTTAAAGGCACAGTACCGTTTCTTTCTAGGTGTTATTTGCTTTGATTAAAGTGTTTTCCAAGCTTGCTTGTTACATTACTAGCCTGTTTAACATGTCTGATACCAAGGAACATCCTTGTTCAATGTGTTTAGAAGCCATTGTGGAACCCCCTCTTAGAATGTGTCCCACTTGCACTGATATGTCTATAAATTATAAGAGCATATTTTAGCACTTATCTATTGCAATAGATGATTCTCAGACAGAAGGAAATGAGGGTTTAACATCTAGCCCTCCCCAAGTGTCACAACCAGTAACGCCCGCACAAGTAACGCCTAGTACCTCTAGTGCATCAAATTCATTTACTTTACAAGACATGGCCACAGTTATGAATACAACCCTCACAGAGGTTTTATCCAAACTGCCTGGTTTACAAGGAAGGCGTGACAGCTCTGGGTTAAGAACAAATACTGAGCCGTCTGACGCTTTAGTAGCCGTATCCGATATACCCTCGCAATGTTCTGAAGTAGGGGTAAGGGATTTGGTATCTGAGGGAGAAATTTCTGATTCAGGAAAGACAGATTCTGATATGACGGCATTTAAATTTAAGCTTTAACATCTCCGCTTATTGCTCAGGGAGGTATTAGCGACTTTAGATGATTGTGACCCCATTGTGGTCCCAGAGAAATTGTGTAAAATGGACAAATACTTAGAGGTTCCTGTTTACACTGATGTTTTTCCAGTCCCTAAGAGGATTGTGAATATTGTTACTAAGAAGTGGGATAGACCAGGTATTCCGTTCCCTCCCCCTCCTGTTTTTAAGAAAATGTTTCCCATATCTGACACCATGCAGGACTCGTGGCAGACGATCTCTAAGGTGGAGGGAGCTGTTTCTACTCTGGCTAAGCGTACAACTATACCTATCGAAGACAGTTGTGCTTTCAAAGATCCTATGGATAAAAAATTAGAGGGTCTCCTGAAGAAAATTTTTGTTCATAAAGGTTTTCTTCTCCAACCTATTGCGTGCATTGTTCCTGTAACTACTGCAGCTGCTTTCTGGTTCGAGGCTCTAGAAGAGGCTCTTCAGATGGAGACTCTATTAGAGGATATTATGGATAGAATTAAGGCCCTTAAGTTGGCTAATTCTTTCATTACAGATGCCGCTTTCCAACTGGCGAAATTAGTGGCAAATAATTCAGGTTTTGCCATTTTAGCACGCAGGGCGTTATGGCTTAAGTCCTGGTCTGCTGATGTGTCATCAAAATCTAAACTTTTGAACATCCCTTTCAAAGGAAAGACCCTATTCGGGCCTGAACTGAAAGAGATTATTTCAGACATCACTGGAGGGAAAGGCCACACCCTCCCTCAGGATAGAACAAATAAAATGAGGACCAAGCTAAATAATTTTCGTTCCTTTCGGAACTTCAAGGGTGGTCCCGCTTCGGCTTCCCCTGCTGCAAAGCAAGAGGGGAATTTTGCCCAATCCAAGTCAGTCTGGAGACCTAACCAGGCTTGGAACAAGGGTAAACAGGCCAAGAAGCCTGCAGCTGCCTCTAAGACAGCATGAGGGGGTAGCCAAGTCTCACACAAACATCGTGTTGGCCTTTTTGAGATCTCACGGGTGGAAGGTGAACATAAAAAAATAGTTCTCTTGTCCCTCTCACAAGAGTTTCCTTCCTAGGGACTCTGATAGACTCGGTAGAAATGAAAATATTTCTGACGGAGGTCAGAAAATCAAAACTTTTAATCACTTGCCGAGCTCTTTATTCCATTCTGGCCATCAGTGGCTCAGTGTATGGAGGTAATCGGACTCATGGTAGCGACAATGGACATAGTTTCTTATGCCCGCCTACACCTCAGACCACTGCAACTATGCATGCTCAAACAGTGGAATGGGGATTATGCAGATTTATCTACTCAAATGCATCTGGACCAAGAGACCAGAGATTCTCTTCTCTGGTGGTTGTCTCAGGACCACCTGTCTCAGGGAATGTGTTTCCGCAGGCCAGAGTGGCTCATAGTAACGACAGATGCCAGCCTGCTAGGCTGGGGTGCAGTCTGGAAATCCCTGAAAGCACAGGGCTTTTGGTCTTGGGTGGAATCTCTCCTCCCGATAAACATTCTAGAACTGAAAGTGATATTCAATGCGCTTCAGGCGTGGCCTCAGCTAGCTGCGGCAAAATTCATCAGATTTCAGTCGGACAACATCACGACTGTAGCCTATATCAATCATCAAGGAGGAACACTGAGTTCTCTAGCGATGATGGAGGTAACCAAAATAATCTGATGGGCGGAGGATCACTCTTGCCATCTCTCAGCAATCCATATCCCAGGGGTAGAGAACTGGGAGGCGGATTTCCTAAGTCGTCAAACTTTTCATCCGGGGGAGTGGGAGCTCCATCCGGAGGTATTCCCGACAGAACGCCAAACTTCCAGGTCCCGGGATCCCCAGGCGGGACTGATAGATGCTCTAGCAGTGCCCTGGTCCTTCAATCTGGCTTATGTATTTCCACCGTTTCCTCTTCTCCCACGTCTGGTTGCCAGAATCAAGCAGGAGAGAGCTTCAGTGATTCTGATAGCACCTGCGTGGCCATGCAGGACTTATTATGCATACCTGGTGGACATGTCATGAGGCAGGACCTTCTAATCCAAGGTCCGTTCAAGCATCAAAATCTAATTTCTCTGCGTCTGACTGCTTGGAGATTGAACGCCTGATTCTATCAAAGCGTGGTTTCTCTGAGTCGGTCATTGATACCCTGATTCAGGCTAGAAAGCCTGTCACCGGGAAAATCTATCATAAGATGTGGCGCAAATATCTTTGTTGGTGTGAATCCAAGGGTTACTCATGGAGTAAGATTAGGATTCCTAGAATTTTGTCCTTTCTCCAAGAAGAATTGCAGAAGGGATTATCAGCTAGTTCCTTAAAGGGACAAATATTTGCTTTGTCTATTCTTTTACACAAACGTCTGGCAGATGTTCCAGACGTTCAAGCATTCAGTCAGGCCTTGGTCAGGATCAAGCCTGTATTTAAACCTGTTGCTCCGCCATAGAGCCTAAACTTGGTTCTTAAAGTTCTTCAACGTGTTCCGTTTGAACCTATGCATTCCATAGATATTAAGCTATCTCTTCGGCTCGAAGATTTTTTGAGTTATCTGCTTTACAGTGTGACTCACCTTACCTTGTTTTCCATGCAGATAAGGTGGTTTTGTGTACCAAACCTGGGTTTCTTCCTAAGGTTGTTTCTAATAAGAATGTCAATCAGGAGATTGTTGATCCTTCTCTGTGTCCCAATCCTTCATCAAAGAAAAAACGTCTGTTGCACAATCTTGATATGGTTCGTGCTTTAAAGTTCTACTTACAAGCAACTAAAGATTTCCGTCAAACATCTTCATTGTTTGTTGTTTATTCTGGTAAACGGAGAGGTAAACGGAGAGGTCAAAAGGCTACTGCTACCTCGCTTTCGTTTTGGCTGTTTGGCTTATGAGACTGCTGGCCAGCAGCCTCCTGAAAGAATTACTGCTCATTCTACTAGAGCAGAGGCTTCCACATGGGCTTTTAAAAATGAGGCTTCTGTTGAACAGATTTGTAAAGCGGCGACTTGGTCTTCGCTTCATACTTTTTCCAAATTTTACAAATTCGATACTTTTGCTTCTTCGGAGGCTATTTATGGGTTCTACAAGCAGTGGTGCCTTCCGTTTAAGGTACCTGTCTTGTCCCTCTCTTCATCCCTGTCCTAAAGCTTTGGTATTGGTATCCCATAAGTATGGATGAATCCGTGGACTCGATACATCTTACAAGAGAAAACAGAATTTATGCTTACCTGATAAATTTCTTTCTCTTGTGATGTATCGAGTCCACGGCCCGCCCTGTCTATTTAAGACAGATAGTATATTTTTATTTAAAAAACTTCAGTCACCTCTGCACCCTATAGTTTCTCCTTTTTCTTCCTAGCCTTCGGTCGAATGACTGGGGGGTGGAGCTAAAGGTGGAGCTATATAGACAGCTCTGCTGTGGGTGCTCTCTCTGCCACTTCCTGTTGGGAAGGAGAATATCCCATAAGTATGGATGAATCCATGGACTCGATACATCACAAGAGAAAGAAATTTATCAGGTAAGCATAAATTCTGAATTTTTTATTTGAAACTTCAGTCACCTCTGCACCTTTTAGTTTCTCCTTTTTCTCCCTATACCTTCGGTCGAATGACTGGGGGGTGGAGTCAAGGGAGGAGCTATATAGACAGCTCTGCTGTGGTGCTCTTTGCCACTTCCTGTTAGCAGGAGGATAATATCCCACAAGTAAAGGATGAATCTGTGAACTCGTCGTATCATAGAAGAAATCAATTTATCAGGTAAGCATAAATTTACTTTTTAATAAAACAAACATAGATAACTCATTCCCACCTTCAATGTTGGAGGCACAGGTGGTGGTGCTGCCTAAGCCAGGTAAGCCACCCACCACGCCGGCCAATTTTTGCCTAATTTCCTTATTGAACATAGACATCAAACTTTTTGCGAAAATTTTGGCCTTCAGAATGAATCAGGTTCTACTTGACATCATCCACACCAACCAAGCTGGCTTTACCCCTTTTAGGGAGGCTAGAGAACCCCCTCTCAGAATGTGTCCCACTTGTACTGATATGTCTATACACTTTAAAGATCATATTGTTGCACTTAAGAATGTGGCCCAAGATGATTCTCAGACTGAAGGTAACGAGGGTAGCCCGTCTGCCTCTCCCCAAGTGTCACAACCAGTTACGCCCGCGCAAGCAACGCCTAGTACCTCTAGTGCGTCTAACTCTTTTACATTACAAGACTTAGCGGCAGTCATGGATAATTGTCTTACAACCTTCTTATCTAAACTGCGCATGTTACCCGCAAAGCGTTATAGCTCCGTTTTAAGAACAGATTATGAGCATTCTGACGCTTTGGTAGCCGTATCCGATATACCCTCACAACGCTCTGAAGTGGGAGCGAAGGATTTGATGTCTGAGGGTGAAGTCTCGGATTCAGGAAGGGTTCCTCCTCAGACAGATTCAGATACATTGGCTTTTAAATTTAAACTAGAACACCTCCGCGTTTTGCTTAGGGAGGTATTAGCTACTCTGGATGACTGCGACCCTTTAGTGATCCCAGAGAAATTTTCTACACTTGCTAAACGCACAACCATACCAATTGAAGATAGTTGTGCTTTTAAAGACCCTATGGACAAGAAGTTAGAGGGTTTACTTAAGAAAATTTTTGTTCAAAAAGGTTTTCTTCTCCAGCCTATTGCCTGCATTATTCCTGTAACTACTGCAGCTGCTTTCTGGTTTGAGGCGCTGGAAGACTCGCTCCGGACGGAGACCTCATATGAGGAAATTATGGATAAAATTAAGGCTCTAAAGCTAGCTAATTCTTTTATCACTGACGCCTCTTTCCAAATAGCTAAGTTAGCGGCAAAAAATTCAGGTTTCGCCATTTTGGTCGGCTGATGTGTCGTCTAAATCCAAGCTTTTGAACATTCCTTTCAAAGGAAAGACCCTCTTCGGGCCTGCATTGAAAGAGATTATTTCAGATATCACCGGGGGAAAAGTCCATGCTCTCCCTCAGGACAAGCCCTTTAAGACAAAAAACAAAGCTAATTTTCGTTCCTTTCGCAATTACAGGAACGGCCCCGCTTCATCCTCTCCGGCTGCAAAGCAAGAGGGTAATGCTTCACAGCCCAAGGAAACCTAGAAACCTTACCAGGGCTGGAATAAGGGTAAACAAGCCAAAAAGCCTGCAGCTGACACCAAGACAGCATGAAGGGGTAGCCCCCGATCTGGGACCGGATCTAGTAGGGGGCAGACTCTCTTCGCTCAGGCCTGGGCAAGAGATGTACACGATTCTTGGGCTTTAGAGATCGTAGCCCAGGGATACCTTTTTAGAATTCAAGAATTCTCCTCCAAGGGGAAGGTTCCACATTTCTCATCTGTCTACAGATCAGGCAAAGAAAGAGGCGTTTTTACGCTGTGTAGAAGATCTACGTACAATGGGAGTGATCCACCCAGTTTCAATTGCAGAACAAGGACTGGGGTTTTACTCAAACCTGTTTGTGGTTCCCAAAAAAGAAGGAACTTTCAGACCAATCCTGGATCTCAAAATCCTAAAAAAATTCCTCAGAGTCCCATCATTCAAGATGGAGACCATTCGGACAATCTTACCAATGATCCAGGAGGGTCAATATATGTCTACCGTGGATCTAAAGGATGCATATCTGCATATTCCTATCCACAAAGATCATCAACAGTTTCTCAGGTTCACCTTTCTTGACAAGCATTATCAGTTTGTGGCTCTTCCTTTCGGGTTGGCCACCGCTCCCAGAATTTTCACAAAGGTGGCGGTTCTAAGCATAAGCATAGCATAGCAGTGGCGCCTTACCTAGGCGACATCTTAATTCAGGCGTCGACTTTCCAAAGAACCAAGTCTCACACATAGATCGTATTGGCCTTTCTGAGGTCTCGCGGGTGGAAGGTGAACGTCAAAAAGAGTTCTCTCTCCCCCCTCTCAAGAGTTCCATTCCTAGGAACACTGATAGACTCGGTAGAAATGAGAATATTTCTGACGGAGGTCAGAAAATTAAAACTGTTAACTACTAGGTCTCGCGGGTGGAAGGTGAACGTCAAAAAGAGTTCTCTCTCCCCCCTCACAAGAGTTCCATTCCTAGGAACACTGATAGACTCAGTAGAAATGAGAATATTTCTGACGGAGGTCAGAAAATTAAAACTGTTAACTACTTGCCGAGCTCTTCATTCCATTCCTCGGCCATCTGTAGCTCAGTGCATGGAGACAATCGGACTTACATTCCATAGACATTAAAGGGACAGTCTAGGCCAAAATAAACTTTCATGATTCAGATAGAGCATGTAATTTTAAACAATTTTCCAATTTACTTTTATCACCAATTTTTCTTTGTGCTCTTGGTATTCTTAGTTGAAAGCTTAACCTAGGAGGTTCATATGCTAATTTCTTAGACCTTGAAGGCCACCTCTTTTCAGAATGTGTTTTAACAGTTTTTCACCACTAGAGGGTGTTAGTTCACGTATTTCATATAGATAACACTGTGCTCGTGCACGTGAAGTTATCTGGGAGCAGGCACTGATTGGCTAGACTGCAAGTCTGTCAAAAGAACTGAAATAAAGGGGCAGTTTGCAGAGGCTTAGATACAAGATAATCACAGAGGTTAAAAGTATATTAATATAACTGTGTTGGTTATGCAAAACTGGGGAATGGGTAATAAAGGGATTATCTATCTTTTAAAAAAATAAAAATTCTGGTGTAGACTGTCCCTTTAAGTTGTTATCTTGGAAAGTTTTGTTTTTGATAGTTCTCTCTTCTGCTCGAAGAGTTTCAGAATTATCTGCCTTACAGTGTGATACACCTTACCTGGTGTTCTACGCAGATAAGGTAGTTTTGCGTACCAAGCGTGGTTTTCTTCCTAAAGTTGTTTCTAACAAGAATATTAACCAGGAAATAGTTTTTCTTTCTCTGTGTCCTAATCCATCTTCGAAGAAGGAACGTCTATTACACAATCTTGATGTAGTTTGTGCTTTAAATTTACAAGCAACAAAGGATTTCAGACAAACATCTTCCTTGTTTGTTATCTATTCTGGTAAGAGGAGAGGTCAGAAAGCGACTGCTACCTCTCTTTCCTTTTGGCTGAAAAGCATCTTCCGTTTGGCCTATGAGACTGCTGGCCAGCAGCCTCCTGAAAGAATTACTGCTCATTCTACCAGAGCAGTGGCTTTCACATGGGCTTTCAAAAATGAGGCTTCTGTTGAACAGATTTGTAAGGCAGCGACTTGGTCTTCACTGCATACTTTTGCCAAATTTTACAAATTCAATACTTTTGCTTCTTTGGAGGCTATTTTTGGGAGAAAGGTTTTGCAAGCAGTGGTGCCTTCCGTTTAAGGTACCTGTCTTGTTCCCTCCCTTCATCCGTGTCCTAAAGCTTTGGTATTGGTATCCCACAAGTAAAGGATGAATCCGTGGACTGGATACACAGTGGCGCCCTACCTAGACAGTGGCGGGGCATAGAAATGACTCGGTAGAAATGAGAATATTTCTGACGGCGGTCAGAAAATTTAAACTGTTAACTACTTGCCGAGCTCTTCATTCCATTCCTCGGCCATCTGTAGCTCAGTGCATGGAGACAATCGGACTAATGGTAGCGGCAATGGACATAGTCCCTTTTGCTTGGATACACCTCAGACCAATGCAACTATGCATGCTCAAACAGTGGAATGGGGATTATGCAGATTTGTCTCCTCAAATTCAGTTGGACCAGGAAACCAGAGATTCTCTTCTCTGGGGGTTGTCTCAGGATCACCTGTCTCAGGGAATATGTTTCCGCAGGCCAGAGTGGATCATTGTAACGACCAACGCTCAGGCTTATGGTCTCGGGAAGAAACTCTTCTCCCGATAAATATTCTGGAACTCAGGGCGATATTCAACGCTCTTCAGGCATGGCCTCAATTAGCTGCGGCCAAATTCATCAGATTTCAGTCGGACAACATCACGACTGTAGCTTACGTCAATCATCAGGGGGGAACAAAGAGTTCCCTAGCAATGACGGAAGTAACCAAAATAATCAGGTGGGCGGAGGATCACTCCTGCCATCTCTCAGCAATTCACATCCCAGGAGTAGACAACTGGGAGGCGGATTTTCTAAGTCGTCAGACTTTTCACCCGGGGGAGTGGGAACTCCACCCGGAGGTATTTGCCCAGCTGACTCAGCTTTGGGGCACTCCAGAGTTGGATCTGATGGCGTCCAGTCAGAACACCAAACTTCCTCTCTACGGGTCCAGGTCCCGGGATTCCAAGGTGGTATTGATAGATGCTCTAGCAGCGCCTTTGTGATATCCCTTTAAGAACACCGGCTCAATAGCACTTCCTCCCTATTTAAGGAAGTGCTATTCTCTCATTCAGGGCCTGAAAATTAAAGTGGTTCTCACTTCATTGTTCCTTTGTGAACAAGTATACTTTGATTTCTCCTTTCAGGTCCTTTCTAACTCAGTACTTTGAGTCTCTAAAGTCTTGCTGCTGCTCTATTTTGGATATCGGTCTCTGACTGTAATGCTTACTTGAATCCCTACGCCTACCGGAACTACTTCCTCACGCGAGCCGAAGTCGCGCTCACACAAGCGGTTACCGGATCACCGCTTCCAGCTCAGACTCCTCTCTGCTCTCTCCTAAGGGGTTACCGCTCTCCACGCTACTACAGCCCTCTCTGTACGGATAGGATCCGCTCTCCACGCTACTTTGGGTATCGTTAAATAATATTCAGTAAAGCCTCTCAAATTGCCTAATGAGTTTGTCTCCCTGAGCTGGGGTGTAACTTACCTGAATTAATCACCACTTTGCTTGGGCTTATAGCGTGCATGCTGGAACTGTATATATTTTATCGTATGTTTGTGTGAGTGCGTGAAAACCATATTGACTCTATAAAGAATCTTTATTCCGGATTAAATCATCTGATGTATTTACTATACTCATTTATATTTAGTATATGTCTCAAATATAATTATACTGATATCTTTGAGTCTATATTTGCTACTCAAATATAATTCATTAACTATTCCTTATCACATGAGAATTACCATTCATTAAATTCAACTACAAAAGTAAAGTCTCACCTTGTGCAAGTTAGTAAAACAAGTTATTTTTTACTTGCTGCTTACAAGAAAAGAGCAACATAACCTTTATTTTCTACATTTATTCCTATTGCTGAAAATCTTGAGACTATATATCACAGAATTTTCAGGCATAAATATTATATCTATAATTTCTATTATGGATCCTAATGAAATAAAAAATGAGTTTTCTAATATTCATCAGAAATTAGAATATCTGGCTAGAGCTTTAACTAAAGTTCAAACAGAAAACAAAGCTCTCAAAACCCTAATAAAAGAATGTATGCCAGGGAAAGAAGCAGAAATCCCTGAACCACACATTCATTACCCACAACCCTTCTCGGGCAAACGTAGTGAATTCAGGGATTTCAAAAATGCATGCAAACTCCTTTTTTCTCTCAGGCCTAAAACTTATCATACAGAAAGAATCAAGGTCTGCACCACTCTTTCTTTCCTACAGGAGGAGCCTCACTCTTGGGCAAATAGGTTTTTTTGAGAGTGAACATCCAATAATAGATTCACTTGAAGAATTTTTCTCAGCAATGACTGCTTTATATGAGGATTCCCACACTCAAATAACTGCAGAAACAAAATTAAGATCTATGAAAAAAGGGAAAAGAAACATTGAGGAATACATCAGAGTTCCAAAGGTGGATAGACGATTCTCAATGGAATGAGATCAGTTTGAAGAATCAATTCAGATTGGGATTATCGGAATCGCTAAAAGATGAGTTATCCCGATTAGAGATGCCCGACACTCTTACTGGTCTGATGAAATTAAGCACCACCCTGGATCGCAGACTACGGGAAAGGAAGGCTGAAAGAGCCTCCTATGAAGTTATGCAGAGACAATCTTATCCTTACGCTTCAACCATAGAAAAGGCTGTTCCCAACCAGACCCCTATGGAAATTGGAGCAATAAAGGGTCCTTTAGCGCCTGAAGAAAAGGCCAGACGCAGATCTGAGAATCTTTGTCTTTATTGTGGGCAAAAAGAACATTCTGTTACTAATTGCCCAATACTGCTAAGACAGAAGAAGGGTAAGAATAAAGTCAAACATAATATTTTACATTTCACTCAAAATCCCCAATTGACTCTTAACCTTTCTTTACAGTGGGACCAGAAAAACGTGCGTTCTAACGCTTTGATCGATTCGGGGGCATCAGGAAATTATATTGATACCTCCTTTGTTAAAGTAAATAAAATTCCAATTGTTTGCAAATCACATCCTGTCTCTGTTAAACTCATTGATGGGTCCCTCATACAACAGGGTCCTATTACTCACCAGACAATCCCCCTATTGGTGACAACTGACAAGGGACATACTGAGTACTTTACTTTTGACCTGATACCTATTTACATGCATTCACTCATTCTTGGTTTCAGCTGGCTACAATCACATAACCCACAGATTGATTGGTCAATATCACAGGTGACATTAGACTCAGATTATTGTTTAAAGACATGTTTTCCCTATCAGGTAATCTCTGCTATAGAACATGAATTGCCTGAAATTTATCGGGACCTGGCAGAGATGTTCGATCTAAAAGAAGCTGAAAATCTCCCGCCTCATAGGGAGTTTGATTGCCCAATCGATATAATTCCTGGGTCTCAAATACCTCACGGTAAGATATATCCTCTTTCACAAGAGGAATTGGTCTACTTACGGTCATATCTAGATGAAAATCTTCGTAAATGTTTTATCTTACATTCAACATCTCCAGCTGCGGCAGGAATGTTTTTAATGCGTAATAAAGACGGTACAATAAGACCGATCATTGATTACAGAGCTTTGAATGAAATAACAATTAAAAACAGGTATCCTTTACCCCTCATACCGGAACTTCTGGAATGGTTAAATGAGGCTACTATATATTCAAAATTAGATCTAAAAGGGGCTTATAACCTAATACGTATTAAAGAAGGTCACAAATGGAAAACTGCCTTTAGAACTTGTTATGGACTTTTCCAATATAATGCAATTTGGTTTAAGTAATGCCCCCGCAACCTTCCAGCATTTCATTAATGAAATTTTTCATGATCTAATGGATATTTGTGTCATCATATACCTAGACGATATCCTGATATACTCTAATTCCCGCACAGAACATGAAAAACACGTCAGATGGGTGCTTACATGTCTCAAAGAACATAAACTCTATGCAAAATTAGAAAAATGTGTTTTCCATGTAACTAAGATAAAATTCTTGGGTTATATAATAACCCCAAATAAAATACAAATGGATCCTGTAAAAATATCAGCCATCAAGGATTGGCCTACACCCACTACAGTAAAATCGTTACGATTTATAGGATTTGCGAATTTCTATCGTAAATTTATTAAAGATTTCTCCTCAATAGTAAAACCACTGACACAACTAACGAGTGTAAATCACCGTTTCAAGTGGTCTGAAGAAGCTCAAGTAACTTTTGAGAAACTTAAAGAATTATTCAGCACAGCTCCAATTCTATCATTGCCCAACTTTGATTTACAATTCCAGCTGGAGGTAGATGCCTCTAATACGGGCATTGGGGCAGTTCTCTCCCAACAAGATAAAGATAATAACGAAATTCACCCCATTGCGTTCTATTCAAGAACATTAACTAGTGCAGAATCTAACTATAGTGTGGGAGACAAAGAACTCCTAGCAATAAAGAGTTTGTTAGAACAATGGAGACACCTCTTAGAAGGGACAGCAACCCCATGTATCATTTTTACTGATCATAAAAACCTTGAATATCTGAAAAAGAACAAAACCTTAACAGCCAGACAGGCAAGATGGTCAATATTTCTTGATCGCTTTAATTTTATAATTACCTATAAACCTGGAAGTCAAAATACTAAAGCTGATGCTGTATCCCGTATACATGAGATACTTCCTCACAAATTACCCAATTTCACTATCTCACCAGAAAAGATCATAGGTAATCTGACACCTATAGAACAAGAAGTTTATACAGCCTTAGAAAACGATTCAATACCTATCCACTGTTGTTCTAAAGATTCTCAAACAGGTCTCTTCTATCATAACACTTAGTTATATATACCCGAGAGTATCAGAACATCAATTCTCTCATACACCCATGATGATACTATATCTGGTCATCCTGGAATCCAAAAGACCATTGATCTTACCCGACGTAGATTCTGGTGGCCTGGAATGAATAAATTTATTTATAATTATGTATCTGCATGTGAGAATTGCGCCCGAAACAAACTAGATCACAAAAGACCTATTGGTCTACTTTCACCTCTGCCCATTCCAGATAAACCATGGAGTACTATTGCCATGGATATTATAGTAGAGTTACCTATATCACAACAATATAATACAATCATGGTAATTGTAGACCATTTAACAAGACTGGCACACTTTATCCCTCTTAAGGGATTACTGACTGCTATAACCACAGCCAAAGTATTTTTAGACCAGGTTGTCAGATTACATGGACTTCCCTCTAACATAATTACTGATAGGGGTACCCAATTCACCTCCTCCTTCTGGAGATCTTTATGTAAGCTGTTAAAAATAAACCACCGTTATACCACTGCTTTCCATCCCCAGACCAATGGGTTGACTGAAAGACTTAACCAGACTATTGAACAATTTCTACAATGTTACATTTCACATTTACAAGACGACTGGTCAGTATTACTCCCAATGGCAGAATTCACTTATAACAATTCAATAAGTGCCTCAATCAAAATGTCCCCCTTTTACTCCACTTATGGTTATCACCCTAACACCATAAGTTTGTCTAACAAAACAGTAAACTCACCCACAGCGACAGAATTTTCATCCAATCTCCAAGATAGATTAGTTATACTAAAGAAACATCTATCTGAAGCCAAAGAATACCAGAAAAAGTATTATGATCAGAAACACAGAATAGGACCTGAATATAAAATTGGGGACTTAGTACTCCTCTCAACAAAAAATCTCAAGCTTCAGGTACCCTGCAAGAAACTGGCAAACCAGTTCCTGGGACCTTATCCGATAGAACAAGTGATAAATCCCAATGTAGTCAAACTCAAGTTACCCAAAGATTACAGGATTCACCCTGCCTTCCATATCTCATTTCTGAAACCTTGTCCAGCTATGACTCGTACTCAAGATGACCCTCCACCTCCAATTGTGGTGGATCATCAGGATGAATTTGAAGTTGAATCTGTATTAGATTCCAGAATACGTCGGAACAGGTTAGAATATCTCATTAAATGGAAGGGTTATGGTCCTGAGGATGACTCTTGGCACCTTCATTCTGAAGTCCATTCCCCTCGATTGGTGAGGTCTTTTCATCGGAGATACCCCCTTAAACCACATCTGGAATCCCCGGGGGTGATTCCCTGAGATGGGGGAGATGTGATATCCCTTTAAGAACACCGGCTCAATAGCACTTCCTCCCTATTTAAGGAAGTGCTATTCTCTCATTCAGGGCCTGAAAATTAAAGTGGTTCTCACTTCATTGTTCCTTTGTGAACAAGTATACTTTGATTTCTCCTTTCAGGTGCTGCTGCTCTATTTTGGATATCGGTCTCTGACTGTAATGCTTACCTGAATCCCTACGCCTACTGGAACTACTTCCTCACGCGAGCCGAAGTCGCGCTCACACAAGCGGTTACCGGATCACCGCTTCCAGCTCAGACTCCTCTCTGCTCTCTCCTAAGGGGTTACCGCTCTCCACGCTACTACAGCCCTCTCTGTACGGATAGGATCCGCTCTCCACGCTACTTTGGGTATCGTTAAATAATATTCAGTAAAGCCTCTCAAATTGCCTAATGAGTTTGTCTCCCTGAGCTGGGGTGTAACTTACCTGAATTAATAACCACTTTGCTTGGGCTTATAGCGTGCATGCTGGAACTGTATATATTTTATCGTATGTTTGTGTGAGTGCGTGAAAACCATATTGACTCTATAAAGAATCTTTATTCCGGATTAAATCATCTGATGTATTTACTATACTCATTTATATTTAGTATATGTCTCAAACATAATTATACTGATATCTTTGAGTCTATATTTGCTACTCAAATATAATTCATTAACTATTCCTTATCACATGAGAATTACCATTCATTAAATTCAACTACAAAAGTAAAGTCTCACCTTGTGCAAGTTAGTAAAACAAATTATTTTTTACTTGCTGCTTACAAGAAAAGAGCAACATAACCTTTATTTTCTACATTTATTTCTATTGCTGAAAATCTTGAGACTATATATCACAGCCTTGGTCCTTCAATCTGGCTTATGTTTTCCCACCGTTTCCTCTCCTCCCGCGTCTGGTTGCCAGAATCAAGCAGGAGAAGGCTTTGGTGATTCTGATAGCGCCTGCGTGGCCACGCAGGACTTGGTATGCAGACCTAGTGGACATGTCATCTGTTCCACCATGGACATTGCCAATGAGGCAGGATCTACTGATACAGGGTCCGTTCAAGCATCCAAATTTAGTTTCTCTACGTCTGACTGCTTGGAGATTGAACGCTTAATTCTATCAAAGCGTGGGTTCTCTGAGTCAGTTATAGATATTCTGATTCAGGCTAGAAAGCCTGTCACCAGGAAAATCTACCATAAGATATGGCGGAAATATCTTTGTTGGTGTGAATCCAAGGGTTACTCATGGAGTAAGATTAGGATTCCCATGATATTGTCCTTTCTCCAAGAAGGATTGGAGAAAGGATTGTCAGCTAGTTCCTTAAAAGGACAAATATCTGCTTTGTCTATCCTATTACACAAGCGTCTGGCAGAGGTACCAGACGTTCAAGCGTTTGCTCAGGCTTTAGTCAGAATCAAGCCTGTCTATAAACCCGTGGCTCCGCCATGGAGTTTGAATCTAGTTCTTTCAGTTATTCAAGGGGTTCCGTTTGAACCTTTACATTCCATAGACATTAAGTTGTTATCTTGGAAAGTTTTGTTTTTGATAGCTATCTCTTCTGCTCGAAGAGTTTCAGAATTATCTGCCTTACAGTGTGATTCACCTTACCTGGTGTTCCACGCAGATAAGGTAGTTTTGCGTACCAAGCCAGGTTTTCTTCCTAAAGTTGTTTCTAACAAGAATATTAACCAGGAAATAGTTGTTCCTTCTCTGTGCCCTAATCCATCTTCGAAGAAGGAACGTCTATTACACAATCTTGATGTAGTTCATGCTTTAAAGTTCTATTTACAAGCAACTAAGGATTTCAGACAAACATCTTCCTTGTTTGTTATCTATTCTGCTACCTCTCTTTCCTTTTGGCTGAAAAGCATCATCCGTTTGGCCTATGAGACTGCTGGCCAGCAGCCTCCTGAAAGAATTACTGCTCATTCTACCAGAGCAGTGGCTTCCACATGGGCTTTCAAAAATGAGGCTTCTGTTGAACAGATTTGTAAGGCAGCGACTTGGTCTTCACGGCATACTTTTGCCAAATTTTACAAATTCAATACTTTTGCTTCTTCTGAGGCTTCTTCTGAGGCTTTTTTTGGGAGAAAGGTTTTGCAAGCAGTGGTGCCTTCCGTTTAAGGTACCTGTCTTGTTCCCTCCCTTCATCCGTGTCCTAAAGCTTTGGTATTGGTATCCCACAAGAAAAAGGATGAATCCGTGGACTGGATACACCTTGCAAGAGAAAACAGAATTTATGCCTACCTGATAAATTACTTTCTCTTGCCGTGTATCCAGTCCACGGCCCGCCCTGGCATTTAAGTCAGGTAAAAAATTGTTTGTTAAAACTACAGTCACCACTGCACCCTATGGTTTCTCCTTTTTCTTCCTAACCTTTGGTCGAATGACTGGGGGGTGGAGCTAGAGGGGAAGCTATATGGACAGCTCTGCTGTGTGCTCTCTTTGCCACTTCCTGTAGGGAATGTGAATATCCCACAAGTAAAGGATGAATCCGTGGACTGGATACACCGCAAGAGAAAGTAATTTATCAGGTAAGCATAAATTCTGTTTTCTTTTCAAGATGTACCGAGTCCACGGCTTCATCCTAACTTGTGGGATATTGTCCTTCCTGACAGGAAGTAGCAAAGAGAGCACCACAGCAGAGCTGTCTATATAGCTCCCCCCTTAACTCCACCCCCCAGTCATTCTCTTTGCTGGCTCTAATCTAAGCAGGAAGAGTAAAGAGAAGAGGTGTTAAACTGTTAGTTTTATTTTATCTTCAATCAAGTGTTTGTTATTTTTAAATGGTACCGGTGTTGTACTATTTACACTCAGGCAGGACATAGATTAAGTTTTCTGCCTGAAGGATGATGATCTTAGGATTTGTAACTAAGGTCCACTGCTGTTCCCACATGAGCTGAGGAGTACAGGAAAACAATCTTGATCCACAAATGATTTTGAAGAAACAGCACACCTTTGCTTTTTCAGTGGGGCACAGAACAAAAAAGGACTTGCCATGTCCCAGTCAATCCAGATTCAAAGAGTATTTCCAGCCACTAAGTTTTCTTAAAAGACCTTTATTTCACATTGTTTGGGACCCCATGTGAAATAAAGGTCTTTTAAGAAAACTTGGTGGCTGGAATACTCTTTGAATCTGGAGTACAGGAAAACTTCAGTGTGAGGAACGATTTCTTGCTATACAGCAATGAGGTATGTTCAAGTCATATTTTCTGCAGAGACTGTGTTAACTCCAAAAGGCTGACAGTGTCCCCATTAGGGGAAGGGTAAGCAGTAATCCTAGTGTTATCAGAGGTTTTTACTAGTTTGTTATGTGAATTTGGGACAAACGTTTTTGTGTCTGGGTGTAACGTTTTCTGTTTTATGGGACATTTGCTTGAGGGTTATTTGGGGTTGTTTATAACCCACATGGCTTTCAGGCAGGGTTTGTTAGTTTTGTGTAGGCCCCAGCAACATCGAGTGAGGTGGGCGGGGCTTACATTTACAAGCAGCAAGCAACTTCTCCTGAGGTCCTGAGAGTCTTCTGAGGGACTAATTGAAGCTTTAAACCCCATATTTTCGCTTACTAAGGGCAGGTAGGGCCACAGCAGAGCTGTGGCAAGGTGCTTTAGGGTTTTTTAACCGGTTTTAGACACTTATCAATCCGTTTTTTTCATTTGGGGGTCTATTGCTTTGTTACTTGTGATGCAATCCTTCTAAAGCTTAGTGGGTGTACTGTTAAAATTTCGGAATTTTTGAAGCAATTTTAACCTGTTTTGCAGTTTGTGTATGCCTTTTTTTCTCTTAAAGGTACAGTACCGTTTTTGCAAATTGTGTTTTCTTCATTAAATAAAGTGTTTACCAAGCTTGCTTGCTTCATTACTAGCCTGTTAAACATGTCTGACACTGAGGAAACTCATTGTTCAATTTGTTTAGAAGCCATTGTGGAACCCCCTCTTAGAATGTGTCCCAATTGTACTGATATGTCTATAAATTTCAAACAGCATATTTTGACTTATAAGAATTTGGCATTAAAGATTCTCAGACAGAAGTAAATCAGGTTTCGCCATCTAGTTCTCCCCAAGTGTCACAACCAGTTACTCCCGCACAAGCAATGCCAAGTACTTCTAGTGCGTCTAATTCTTTCACCTTGCAAGATATGGCTTCAGTTATGAATACTACCCTCACAGAGGTTTTATCTAAACTTCCAGGGTTGCAAGGGAAGCACAGTAGCTCTGGGTTAAGAACAAATGCTGAGCCTTCTGACGCTTTAGTAGCCGTATCCGATATTCCCTCACAATGTTCTGAGGTAGGGATGAGGGATTTTCTGTCTGAGGGAGAGATTTCTGATTCAGGAAAGATGTTCTCTCAGACAGATTCAGATATGACTGCATTTAAATTTAAGCTAGAGCACCTCCGTTTATTGCTCAGGGAGGTTTTAGCTACTCTGGATGATTGTGACCCTATTGTCGTTCCAGAGAAATTGTGTAAAATGGACAAATATTTAGAGGTTCCTGTTTACACTGATGTTTTTCCGGTCCCTAAGAGGATTTCGGATATTGTTACTAAGGAGTGGGATAGACCAGGTATTCCGTTCGCTCCCCCTCCTATTTTTCAGAATATGTTCCTTATTTCTGACACCATAAAGGACTCATGGCAGACGGTCCCTATGGTGGAGAGAGCTATTTCTAGTCTTGCTATGCGTACAACTATAGCTATTGAAGACAGTTGTGCTTTCATTGATCCTATGGATAAAAAGTTAGAGGGTCTCCTAAAGAAAATTTTTGTTCATCAGGATTTTCTTCTTCAACCTATAGCGTGCATTGTTCCGGTAACCACTGCAGCTGCTTTTTGGTTTGAGGCTCTAGAAGAGGCTCTTCAGATGGAGACCCCACTAGATGATATTTTGGACAGAATTAAGGCCCTTAAGTTGGCTAATTCTTTTATTACAGACGCCGCTTTTCATCTTGCTAAGTTAGCGGCAAAGAATTCAGGTTTTGCCATTTTAGCGCGAAGAGTTTTATGGCTTAAGTCCTGGTCAGCTGATGTGTCATCTAAATCTAAGCTTTTGACCATCCCTTTCAAAGGTAAGACCGTATTCGGGCCTGCACTGAAAGAGATCATTTCAGACATCACTGGAGGGAAGGGTCATGCCCTCCTTCAAGATAAGTCAAATAAGACAAGGACCAAACAAAATAATTTTCGTTCCTTTCGAAACTTCAAGGGTGGTCCCGCTACCTCTTCCCCTGCTGCAAAGCAAGAGGGGAACTTTGCTCAATCCAAGCCAACCTGGAGACCTAACCAGGCTTGGAACAAGGGTAAACAGGCCAAAAAGCCTGCTGCTGCCACTAAGACAGCATGAAGGGGTAGCCCCCGATCCGGGACCGGATCAAGTAGGGGGCAGACTTTCTCTCTTTGCTCAGGCCTGGGCAAGAGACGTTCAGGACTCCTGGGCCGTAGAAATTGTAACCCAGGGGTATCTCCTAGATTTCAAAGATTCTCCTCCAAGGGGAGGTTCCATCTTTCTCAATTGTCTGTAAACCAGACAAAAAGAGAGGCGTTCTTACGCTGTGTAGAAGACCTTTTTACCATGGGAGTGATCTGCCCAGTTCCGAAAACAGAACAGGGGCAAGGTTTCTACTCCAATCTTTTTGTGGTTCCCAAAAAAGAGGGAACTTTCAGACCAATTCTAGATCTCAAGATCCTAAACCAATTCCTAAGAGTTCCATCCTTCAAGATGGAGAACATTCGAGCTATTTTACCAATGATCCAGGAGGGTCAATATATGACTACTGTGGATCTAAAGGATGCATATCTACACATTCCTATCCACAAAGATCATCACCAGTTCCTCAGGTTTGCCTTTCTGGACAGGCATTACCAGTTTGTGGCTCTTCCCTTCGGGTTGGCCATGGCGCCAAGAATCTTCACAAAGGTGCTAGGGTCCCTTCTGGCGGTCCTAAGGCCGAGGGGCATAGCAGTGGCGCCTTATCTTGACGACATCTTAATTCAAGCGTCAACTTTTCAACTTGCCAAGTCTCACACGGACTTAGTGTTGGCCTTTCTAAGATCTTATGGGTGGAAGGTGAATGTGAAAAAGAGTTCTCTTATTCCTCTCACAAGAGTTCCATTCCTCGGAACTCTGATAGATTCGGTGGACATGAAAATATTTCTGACGGAGGTCAGGAAATCAAAGATTTTAACCACCTGCCGAGCTCTTCATTCCATTCCTCAGCCGTCAGTAGCTCAGTGTATGGAGGTAATCGGACTTATGGTAGCAGCAATGGACCTAGTTCCGTTTGCTCGCTTGCATCTCAGACCACTGCAACTATGCATGCTCAAACAGTGTAATGGGGATTATGCAGATTTATCTCCTCAGATAAATCTGGATCAAGAGACCAGAGACTCTCTTCTTTGGTGGTTGTCACAGGATCACCTGTCCAGGGGAATGTGTTTCCGCAGGCCAGCGTGGGTTATTGTGACGACGGACGCCATCCTACTGGGCTGGGGTGCAGTCTGAAATTCCCTGAAAGCACAGAGTTTGTGGACTCAGGAGGAGGCCCTCCTACCGATAAATATTCTGGAATTAAGAGCGATATTCAATGCTCTTCAGGCGTGGTCTCAGCTGGCTTCGGCCGGATTCATCAGGTTTCTGTTGGACAACATCACGACTGTAGCTTATATCAATCATCAGGGGGGAACAAGGAGTTCCTTGGAGATGATAGAAGTTTCCAGGATAATCCGATGGGCAGAGACTCACTCTTGCCATCTATCAGCGATCTATATCCCAGGGGTGGAGAACTGGGAGGCAGATTTTCTAAGTCGTCAGACTTTTCATCCGGGGTAGTGGGAGCTCCATCCGGAGGTGTTTGCTCAACTGGTTCAGCTATGGGGCACACCAGAATTGGATCTGATGGCATCTCGTCAGAACGCCAAACTTCCTCGTTACGGATCCAGGTCAAGGGATCCTCAGGAAGTACTGATAGATGCTCTAGCAGTACGTTGGTCGTTCAACCTGGCTTATGTGTTTCCACCATTCCCTTTCCTTCCGCGTCTGATTGCCAGAATCAAACAGGAGAGAGCTTTGGTGATTTTGATAGTGCCTGCTATAAGAATTTGGCATTAAATGATTCTCAGACAGAAGTAAATGAGGTTTCGCCATCTAGTTCTCCCCAAGTGTCACAACCAGTCACGCCCGCACAAGCGACGCCAAGTACTTCTAGTGCGTCAAATTCTTTCACCTTGCAAGATATGGCTTCAGTTATGAATACTACCCTCACAGAGGTTTTATCTAAACTGCCAGGGTTGCAAGGGAAGCACAGCAGCTCTGGGTTAAGAACAAATGCTGAGCCTTCTGACGCTTTAGTAGCCGTATCCGATATTCCCTCACTATGTTCTGAGGTAGGGATGAGGGATTTTCTGTCTGAGGGAGAGATTTCTGATTCAGGAAAGATGTTCCCTCAGACAGATTCAGATATGACGGCATTTAAATTTAAGCTAGAGCACCTCCGTTTATTGCTCAGGGAGGTTTTAGCTACTCTGGATGATTGTGACCCTATTGTCGTTCCAGAGAAATTGTGTAAAATGGACAAATATTTAGAGGTTCCTGTTTACACTGATGTTTTTCCGGTCCCTAAGAGGATTTCGGATATTGTTACTAAGGAGTGGGATAGACCAGGTATTCCGTTCGGACCCCCTCCTGTTTTTCAGAATATGTTCCCCATTTCTGACACCATAAAGGACTCATGGAAGACGGTCCCTAAGGTGGAGGGAGCTATTTCTACTCTTGCTATGCGTACAACTATACCTATTGAAGACAGTTGTGCTTTCATTGATCCTATGGATAAAAAGTTAGAGGGTCTCCTAAAGAAAATTTTTGTTCATCAGGGTTTTCTTCTTCAACCTATAGCGTGCATTTTTCCGGTAACCACTGCAGCTGCTTTTTGGTTTGAGGCTCTAGAAGAGGCTCTTCAGATGGAGACCCCACTAGATGATATTTTGGACAGAATTAAGGCCCTTAAGTTGGCTAATTCTTTTATTACAGATGCCGCTTTTCATCTTGCTAAGTTAGCGGCAAAGAATTCAGGTTTTGCCATTTTAGCGCGAAGAGTTTTATGGCTTAAGTCCTGGTCAGCTGATGTGTCATCTAAATCTAAGCTTTTGACCATCCCTTTCAAAGGTAAGACCGTATTCGGGCCTGCACTGAAAGAGATCATTTCAGACATCACTGGAGGGAAGGGTCATGCCCTCCCTCAAGATAAGTCAAATAAGACAAGGACCAAACAAAATAATTTTCGTTCCTTTCGAAACTTCAAGGGTGGTCCCGCTTCCTCTTCCTCTGCTGCAAAGCAAGAGGGGAACTTTGCTCAATCCAAGCCAACCTGGAGACCTAACCAGGCTTGGAACAAGGGTAAACAGGCCAAAAAGCCTGCTGCTGCCACTAAGACAGCATGAAGGGGTAGCCCCCGATCTGGGACCCGATCAAGTAGGGGGCAGACTTCCTCTTTTTGCTCAGGCCTGGGCAAGAGACGTTCAGGACTTCTGGGCCGTAGAAATTGTAACCCAGGGGTATCTCCTAGATTTCAAAGATTCTCCTCCAAGGGGGAGGTTCCATCTTTCTCAATTGTCTGTAAACCAGACAAAAAGAGAGGCGTTCTTACGCTGTGTAGAAGACCTTTTTACCATGGGAGTGATCTGCCCAGTTCCGAAAACAGAACAGGGGCAAGGTTTCTACTCCAATCTTTTTGTGGTTCCCAAAAAAGAGGGAACTTTCAGACCAATTCTAGATCTCAAGATCCTAAACCAATTCCTAAGAGTTCCATCCTTCAAGATGGAGACCATTCGGGCTATTTTACCAATGATCCAGGAGGGTCAATATATGACTACTTTGGATCTAATGGATGCATATCTACACATTCCTATCCACAAAGATCATCACCAGTTCCTCAGGTTTGCCTTTCTGGACAGGCATTACCAGTTTGTGGCTCTTCCCTTCGGGTTGGCCATGGCGCCAAGAATCTTCACAAAGGTGCTAGGGTCCCTTCTGGCGGTCCTAAGGCCGAGGGGCATAGCAGTGGCGCCTTATCTTGACGACATCTTAATTCAAGCGTCAACTTTTCAACTTGCCAAGTCTCACACGGACTTAGTGTTGGCCTTTCTAAGATCTCATGGATGGAAGGTGAATGTGAAAAAGAGTTCTCTTATTCCTCTCACAAGAGTTCCATTCCTCTGAACTCTGATAGATTCGGTGGACATGAAAATATTTCTGACGGAGGTCAGGAAATCAAAGATTTTAACCACCTGCCGAGCTCTTCATTCCATTCCTCGGCCGTCAGTAGCTCAGTGTATGGAGGTAATCGGACTTATGGTAGCGGCAATGGACCTAGTTCCGTTTGCTCGCTTGCATCTCAGACCACTGCATCTATGCATGCTCAAACAGTGTAATGGGGATTATGCAGATTTATCTCCTCAGATAAATCTGGATCAAGAGACCAGAGACTCTCTTCTTTGGTGGTTGTCACAGGATCACCTGTCCAGGGGAATGTGTTTCCGCAGGCCAGCGTGGGTTATTGTGACGACGGACGCCAGCCTACTGGGCTGGGGTGCAGTCTGGAATTCCCTGAAAGCACAGGGTTTGTGGACTCAGGAGGAGGCCCTCCTACCGATAAATATTCTGGAATTAAGAGCGATATTCAATGCTCTTCAGGCGTGGTCTCAGCTGGCTTCGGCCGGATTCATCAGGTTTCAGTTCCTTGGAGATGATAGAAGTTTCCAGGATAATCCGATGGGTGGAGACACACTCTTGCCATCTATCAGCGATCTATTTCCCAGGGGTGGAGAACTGGGAGGCAGATTTTCTAAGTCGTCAGACTTTTCATCCGGGGTAGTGGGAGCTCCATCCGGAGGTGTTTGCTCAACTGGTTCAGCTATGGGGCACACCAGAATTGGATCTGATGGCATCTCGTCAGAACGCCAAACTTCCTTGTTACGGATCCAGGTCAAGGGATCCTCAGGAAGTACTGATAGATGCTCTAGCAGTACGCTGGTCGTTCAACCTGGCTTATGTGTTTCCACCATTCTCTCTCCTTCCGCGTCTGATTGCCACAATCAAACAGGAGAGAGCTTCGGTGATTTTGATAGCACCTGCGTGGCCACGCAGGACTTGGTATGTAGACCAGGTGGACATGTCATCTCTGCCACCATGGATTCTGCCACTAAGACGGGACCTTTTGATTCAAGGTCCATTCAAGCATCCAAATCCAATTTCTCTGCAACTGACTGCTTGGAGATTGAACGCTTTATTTTATCAAAGCGGGGTTTCTCTTGAGTCGGTCATAGATACCTTGATACAGTCTCGAAAGCCTGTCAACAGGAAGATCTATCATAAGATATGGCGTAAATATCTTTTTTGGTGTGAATCCAATGGCTACTCATGGAGTAAGATCAGGATTCCTAGGATTTTGTCTTTTCTCCAAAATGGATTGGAGAAAGGATTGTCCGCTAGTTCCTTAAAGGGACAGATATCTGCTTTGTCTATTCTGTTGCACAAGCGTCTGGCTTTAGTTAGAATTAAGCCTGTGTTTAAACCTGTTTCTCCGCCATGGAGTCTCAATTTAGTTCTTAAAGTTCTTCAGGGGGTTCCGTTTGAACCCATGCATTCCATAGATATTAAGCTTCTATCTTGGAAAGTTCTGTTCCTAGTTGCTATCTCTTCAGCTCAAAGAGTTTCTGTACTATCTGCATTACAATGTGACTTGCCTTATCTTGTTTTCCATGCTGATAAGGTGGTTTTGCGTACCAAACCTGGGTTCCTCCCTAAGGTTGTTTCTAACAGGAATATCAATCAGGAAATTGTTCCTTCTCTGTGTCCTAATCCTTCTTCTATGAAGGACCTTCTGTTGCACAACTTGGACGTGGTTTGTGCCTTAAAGTTTTATTTGCAGGCAACCAAAGATGTTCGCCAATCATCTTCTTTGTTTGTTGTCTGTGCTGGAAAGCGTAGAGGTCAAAAGGCTACGGCTACCTCTCTTTCCTTTTGGCTGAAAAGCATCATCCGTTTGGCTTATGAGACTGCTGGACTGCAGCCTCCTGAAAGAGTTACAGCTCACTCCACTAGAGCGGTGGCTTCCACATGGGCTTTTAAAAATGATGCTTCTGTTGAACAGATTTGTAAGGGTGCGACTTGGTCTTCGCTTCATACCTTTTCCAAATTTTCCAAATTTGATACTTTTGCTTCTTCGGAGGCTATTTTTGGGAGAAAGGTTTTGCAAGCAGTGGTGCCTTCCGTTTAGGTTCCTGTCTTGTCCCTCCCTTCATCCGTGGCCTAAAGCTTTGGTATTGGTATCCCACAAGTTAGTATGAATCCGTGGACTCGGTACATCTTGCAAAAGAAAGCAGAATTTATGCTTACCTTATAAATTTCTTTCTTTTGTGATGTACCGAGTCCACGGCCCGCCCTGTCTATTCAAGACAGCTAGTATTTTTTATGAAAACTTCAGTCACCTCTGCACCTTATAGTTTCTCCTTTTCTTCCTTGGCCTTCGGTCGAATGACGGGGGGGGTGGAGTTAAGGGGGGAGCTATATAGACAGCTCTGCTGTGGTGCTCTCTTTGCTACTTCCTGTCAGGAAGGACAATATCCCACAAGTTAGAATCCGTGGACTCGGTACATCGCAAAAGAAAGAAATTTATCAGGTAAGCATAAATTCTGTTTTCTTTGGGAAGAATACTGAAATAGCTAAATTGCTTGCTATGTATTAGACAACAACGTTGCTGGATATAGATATAGATATAGATATATCTGTTATAATAGTTAATATTGCATTTATAGCATATATTTAGACTGTAAGACTGTGCATCTAAGGTTTCACTTACATATGTATTCTGTTATCTTGCATTGTAAACTCATCCACATTGTTTATTCTGTATTGATCTCATATTGTCAACCTTCAATTTATTTCAATACATTTAAAAAAAAAAAAATGGTGTAAAAATAAGGTGTTTGACTTTTTAGAGCTTTTCCCTGGGTACAGTTTATACAGTAAAAAAGGATTTCACCTGAATGACATGGGTGCAGGTGTTTTGGGGAGAGGATGGTAGCACGTTTAGAAAAATGTTAAACTAGGGAAGGGGGATCAGTCCAAACATAATAGAACAGACAGATCAGTCTCTGAATATGACACACTTAGAATATCTCAAGAAATGGGTGACCGAAGGATACACATAGGAAATGTTGCATTACAAAGTTTGGAGGAAAGCATACCAAGTAGCAGCAGAAAGCACATGAAACTTAAATGTATGACAGCAAATGCAAGAAGCATGACAGGTTAAGTGAGGGAGTTGGAGCTTTTAGCTGCAAAAGAGGATTATGATATTATCAGTATAACTGAAACCTGGTCGGATGATTTACATGACTGTGCAGTTAACTTAGAGGATTATACTTTATTTAGAAAGGGACAGGAATAATACAAGGGGAGGGGCAATTTGCATGTATATTAAACCTGACTTTAAGGGAAGATATTTATTATTTCACATGTGATAATTTAGAGACACTGTGGGTTGAAATAAAGAGTGGGGATATAAATATTACTAGTAACATGCTACAAGCCCCTTAACATTACTGACATGGAGGAAACTCAACTGCTAATGCAAATAGGAAAGGCTGCAAATAATAACTGTGCTGTAATTATGGGAGATTTTAACTACCACAAAATAAACTGGGCCAATAAAACTAGCAATATAGCTAAGGCAGATATATTTTCTTCTTCCACAGCTGCATTCATTACTTTTGGGAATTCAGAACCTGGCCACCAGGAGGAGGCAAAGACACCCCAGCCAAAGGCATAAATACCCCCCTCCCCCCACTTCCCTCATCCCCCAGTCATTCTTTGCCTTTCGTCACAGGAGGTTGGCAGAAAAGTGTCGGAAGATTAAAGATAGTCTCTTATGGAGGGAAATGGGACTGGAGTTTTAAGTAATCCTGTCAGCCTCTCAGTGAGAGCATGAATGAATGCTAGAGTCCGGAGATGCAGGGAGAGTCTTTCTGTGAAACCATCCCAACACTTTTTGCACTTTAAATGTGTGCTCGATGGCTGTTTGTCTTTCTTCTGGGCTGGCTGATGCAGCCGAATTGTTTATCTACAGTGGTTTTTGCCTTTGCCATCTGTCTGCTGCCGCACACTCCATGCCTGTGGGCGGGTGAGCGGTTATATATGGCTTTCTCCTCCCCCTAGGGAGATTGGGGCATACCACAGTATCCACCTAGTTCCCCGGAGATCATCCTCTATTCAATGGGTTTCCCTCTGCCTTGGTGCATGATGTCATGAAGGGTTGGATTCTGGTATCGTGTCGTCACTGTTGTTTCAGTATAGTCTCTCTTTTTCCTGAGAGTATTTCTTTTTGTAGGGTAAGGATCTGTGTCTGGGTCCTGGAACCCAAGCTCGTCCTATGTTCTGTCATAGCTTAGTTGGTTAGCATGACAGTCTTGTTAACAAATGGTTGAGTTTGCTCTACCTATTGATACTGTTCAATTTAGTTCCCCTCTTTTTTCCTTACTGAGGATCTGGGTGGTCCGGGGAATGTTTTTTCTTTTTACTGCTTTCGGGCATTGTCAGTCGCTTTGGTGCTGAGTCTGTTGCCTCGGAGAGGGGGTCAGAGGTCTGTTTGCTTGGTTGAGCCTTGACCGCGTATCTTCTTTAGATCTTGTAATCCCTCCTTAACTGGGAGGCTTTGGAGTGTTTCTTTCCTCAGCAGGGGGCTTTCTCTGCTGGTTTCGGATGATCTTCTACTTGCTTGTTTTTCCTGGGAGGGACTGGGTATCTGCACTCCTTCGGAATTTTTCCTCTGTGGGAGTCCTGGTGCAGTTCCTAGCTTGGTTGGCTAGTGTTAACGGCTGTAGTCTGCTAAACTTATGTGGCAGAGGGAAGCCTGTGGCTTCATCTGGAGCACAATAAGATTTATGGTGCTAATTTTAGGCGGTACCCGGGGGTGTTTTTTATCCCTCGTCGTTCTTTCATAGGTTGGATGCACACTGTGTGAGAGATGGGGTCTACCTTGTCTCTCTAGGTTTCCAGGGTTGGGACGTTACATGGTCCCTTGGGCTTTCGTTCAGATAAGGGTAGGGTTTTTTTTCCTCCCTTCTCTTTGTTCGGTCTTTGAAGTTCATTCTATATGTGTTTTTGTCCTGTTGCAACCTTGGTTTGCGTTTGGACTTCGGCTAGGGTTCTTTTTACTCTTGGGCATCTACTTATCACGCCGTCAACTTACTTGCATTCGACAGCACCAATACGCTCGCCTAAGATCGCATAACAATCGCTGCCGCGGACCTGAATACGTTCTCCAAAGTTACCAAAAAAGCTGTCAAAAAGCCGCGCACCAAGTGCGGGGCGATGAGTAGCAGACTGTTGTTAACTAACAGTCATCGATCTCGCTGCTCTTCGCCTTTTTCACAGCTTTATTGGTACCCTGTCACTAAACACCCACATTACACTATACTGTTTACCCCCTATACCGCCGCTCCCGGAGCCCACCTCAACTCTAATAAATGTATTAACCCCTAAACCACCGCTCACGGACCCCACCGCAACTAAATAAAGTGTTTAACCCCTAAACCTACATTATACTTATTAACCCCTAATCTTCTGCCCCCTACACCGCCGCCACCTACATTATACTTATTAACCCCTAATCTGCGCCCCCCGACATCGCCGCCACCTACATACATTTATTAACCCCTAATACGTCGCCGCCACTATATTAAATTTATTAACCCCTAAACCTAAGTCTAACCCTAAAACCCCTAATTTAAATATAATTTAAATAAATCTAAATAAATATAACTATCATAAAATAAATTATTCATATTTAAAACTAAATACTTACCTGTAAAATACACCCTAAACTAGCTACAATATAACAAATAGTTACATTGTATCTAGCTTAGGGTTTATTTTTATTTTACAGTCAAGTTTGTATTTATTTTAACTAGGTAGAATAGTTATTAAATAGTTATTAACTATTTAATAACTACCTAGTTAAAATAAATACAAATTGACCTGTAAAATAAAACCTTAGCTAAGTTACAATTACACTTAACACTACACTATAATTAAATTAATTCCCTAAATTAAATAAAATTATCTAAAGTACAAAAAAACAAACACTAAATTACAGAAAATAATAAACAAATTACTAGATTTTTAAACTAATCCCCCTAACAAAATAAAAAAGCCCCCCCCCCAAAATAAAAAAAAAAGCCCTACCCTACACTAAATTACAAATAGCCCTTAAAAGGGCCTTTTGCGTGGCATTGCCCCAAAGTAATCAGCTCTTTTACCTGTAAAAAAAATTACAAACCCCCCCAACATTGAAACCCACCACCCACACAACCAACCCTACTCTAAAATCCACCCAATCCCCCCTTAAAAAAACCTACCACTAACCCCTTGAAGATCACCTTACCGTGAGAAGTCTTCACCCAACCGGGCCGAAGTCCTCAACGAAGCCGGCAGAAGTGGTCCTCCAGATGGGCAGAAGTGGTCCTCCAGACGGGCAGAAGTCTTCATCCAGACGGCATCTTTTATCTTTATCCATCTGGCACGGAGCGGCTCCATCTTCTCTTCATCCGACCTCTTCTTGAAGTTCAATCCTATTGGCTGATCCAACCAGCCAGTAGGATTGAGCTTGCATTCTATTGGCTGATTGGAACAGGTAGGGTTGGTTGTGTGGGTGGTGGGTTTTAATGTTGGGGGGGTTTGTAATTTTTTTTTACAGGTAAAAGAGCTGATTACTTTGGGGCAATGCCCCGCAAAAGGCCCTTTTAAGGGATATTTGTAATTTAGTGTAGGGTAGGGCTTTTTTATTTTGGGGGGGCTTTTTTATTTTGTTAGGGGGATTAGATTAGGTGTAATTAGTTTAAAAATCTTGTAATTTGTTTATTATTTTCTGTAATTTTTTAGTTTAGGGAATTTAATTATAGTGTGGTGTTAGGTGTAATTGTAACTTAGGTTAGGTTTTATTTTACAGGTATATTTGTATTTATTTTAACTAGGAAGTTATTAAATAGTTAATAACTATTTAATAACTATTCTACCTAGTTAAAATAAATACAAACTTGGTCTCAAGCCTTAGGAGCTCCGTACATAATGGTACCATAACTGCTTTTTATGGAGATGAATGCTGGATTTTTGTACCAGAGCTTACTCTAATGGCCGGCAACCATGGGGGGCTAAACATAAATGACGCCGATGGTCAGATTGAGACAGGAGCAGAGGATTATAGTCGAGCCAAGAGACGAGGGCTGAGCCCAGACACAGTGCACCAGAATGCACTACACAATGCAACCGGTAAACAACCTAAGCGATCCACTTAGCATACACGTCAATGAGGCACTTGATACTTGGGAACGTTCTACCGCACAGCTAATAGATGATCATTTTAGCAGCCTTCGACTACAGTTGAGAGAAGTTTTTTCAAAAATGTTCCCAGGGGTTGATGACTGCTTTACAAGTAAAATCATGCTCACCGGAGGCCCCTGTAATTCACATGATCCTAACGGGCCCATAGGAGGCTGTGCCGAAGCAGATGCCCGGTTATTATCGGTAAAAGCAGCTACTAGTGACCTGGAGGAGGAACTTTATACACCTCAGAAACGAGATTCAATTGACATCCACGCATGGGCTGAGGGCCAATATGGCGGCTTAAGTATAATTTCAGTATTGTGTACAATGGCAAATACTCTTTCGAACAGTGAGGAGTTTGTGCAGTGTATGGATTGTCTTACTTAACAGTATTCAAAAGACCGATCACAGTGCATTAACTCATGGACTCTGAGCTCTGTATATACAGGGCTGTGCATTCCAGTAAATGTCTCTCATGGCGAAAGACATGGAGTGGGATGAGTTAGAATTGAGACTCTACACCTCAGACTCATAACCGGGACTGTTAAGCTATGACATAAGATGTGAAACTATTATACTTTTGAAGTCTACTTGACGGATGCCTAAACAATAGTTAAAGGTTGTCAATATTCATTCAGAAAACTTATTTCTCTTGTAAGATGTATCGAGTCCACGGATTCATGCATACTTGTGGGATATTCTCCTTCCTAACAGGAAGTGGGGAAAGAGAGCACCCACAGCAGAGCTGTCTATATAGCTCCTCCCTTAGCTCCACCCCCCAGTCATTCTCTTTGCCTGCTTAACTGCTAGGAAGGGTAAAGTGAGTGTGGTAACAAAAATGTTAGTTTTTATTTTCTCAAGCAAAAGTTTGTTATTTTAAATGGTACCGGTGTGTACTATTCACTCTCTGGCAGAAAAGGGATGAAGATTTCTGCAAGGAGGATGATGATCTTGGCACTTTGTAACTAAGATACACTGCTGTTCCCACAGAGGCTGAGGAGTACAGGAAAACTTCAGTTGGGGGAACGGTTTGCATGCTAAGCTGCATTGAGGTATGTTCAGTCAATTTTTTTCTAGACAGAATGTGATAATTCTAGAAAAGGCTGACAATATCCACATGAGGGAAGGGTAAGCTGTATTCAGATACTTAATAGAGAATCCCAGCTTACATAAAGGGCTCCTTTGTTACTGGTGGCACTTATGGGAAAAAATGTTTTTTTATTGAAAACTTAACGTTTTTTGAGGGACTTTAAGGGGGCTTTGTGGCTTATTTAAGGGTTATTAACCCACATGGCTAGTTTAGAAGCACTTTGGTGTGTTTCTTTTAGGCCCCACTAACATCGAGTGAGGTGGGAGGGGCCTATTTTCGCGCCTCAGTTGCGCAGTTTCTTTTACTCTGAAGGCATCCAGCTGCTTCTCCAGAGGGTCCTGCTGTGTTTGAGGGCCTAAAAGAAGTTTTTTTCCCCACAAATCTATCCTAAAGGGCAGGTAGGCGCCACAGCAGAGCTGAGCGTTTTTATACCGGTTTTTGACGTTTTTTCAATCCGTTTTTTACATTAAGGGGTTAATCGTTTATTTGACTGGCTGTGCCAACTTACTAAGGCTGTATGATTATACTGTAAAAAATTCGTAAAGTTTAATGCTTTTTCTCTTGCAAGCTGTATCCAGTCCACGGATTCATCCTTTACTTGTGGGATATTCTCATTCCCTACAGGAAGTGGCAAAGAGAGCACACAGCAAAGCTGTCCATATAGCTCCCCCTCTAGTTCCACCCCCCAGTCATTCTCTTTGCCGGCTCTAAGCACTAGGGCCTCTCTACGTGAGGGTAAAGTGAATGTGGTTTTAGAGTTGTAGTTTTTATTATCTTCAATCAAAAGTTTGTTATTTTAAATGGTACCGGTTTGTACTATTTACTTTCTAGCAGAAAAGTGATGAAGATTTCTGCTGAGAGGAAAATGATTTTAGCATGTTTTAACTAAAATCCACTGCTGTTCCCACACAGGACTGAGGAGTACCAGAAAACTTCAGTTGGGGGGAACGGTTTGCAGGGTAATCTGCAATGAGGTATGTTCAGTCATTTATTTCTAGACAAGACTGAGATAATGCTAGAAGAGACTGACAATATCCCCATGAGGGGAGGGTAAGTTAGGGTATGTTACATAACAGGGCTAATTAGGCTGGTTGACACTGATTCAGGGCACTCGATTGTTTATTCAAGAAAAATATTGTTTGTGGACACTTTGAAAGGCCTTTTGGGGTTATTACCCACATGGCTGGTTTTTAGTCACTTAAGAGTGATTTACTAGGCCTCACAACTCCGGAGTAGAGTGGGAGGGGCCTAATTTTGCGCCTCAGATGCGCAGTTAGAATTGCAGACAAGTTCATGCTGCTTCACATGGAGGGTCCTGCTGCTGTTTGAGGGCCTTATAGAAGCTATATTCCTCCAAATCTGATCCCTAAGGGCAGGTAGGGCCACAGCAAGGCTGTGGCAAGGTGCTGTACTATTTTTAACCGGGTGTTGGCTTTAGGCTGCTCCGGTTTGGGCATTAAGGGGTTAATCGTTTTGAAACTTGTGGTGCAATCTTATTAAGGCTTTAGGTACATACTGTGAACATTTCAGGAAAATTGCTGCATTTTTCACTGTTTTGAAAAATTGTGTGCTCTTTTTATCTCTTAAAGGCACAGTAACGTTTTTTCAAATTGTGTTTTTTATTTGATTAAAGTGATTTCCAAGCCTGCTTGTATAGATTACTAGTCTATTAAACATGTCTGACACTAAGGAAAATCCTTGTTCAATGTGTTTAGAAGCCATGGTGGAACCCCCTCTCAGAATGTGTCCCACTTGTACTGATATGTCTATACACTTTAAAGATCATATTGTTGCACTTAAAAATGTGGCCCAAGATTATTCTCAGACTAAAGGTAACGAGGGCAGCCCGTCTGCCTCTTCCCAAGTCTCACAACCAGTTACGCCCGCGCAAGCGACGCCTAGTAATTCTAGTGCGTCTAACACTTTTACATTACAAGACTTAGCGGCAGTCATGGATAATTCTCTTACAGCCTTCTTATCTAAACTGCCTGTGTTACCCGCAAAGCATGATAGCTCCGTTTTAAGAACAGATTATGAGCATTCTGACACTTTGGTAGACGTATCCGATATACCCTCACAACGCTCTGAAGTGGGAGCGAGGGATTTGATGTCTGAGGGAGAAGTCTCTGATTCAGGAAGGGTTCCTCCTCAGACAGATTCAGATACATTGGCTTTTAAATTTAAACTAGAACACCTCCGCGTTTTGCTTAGGGAGGTATTAGCTACTCTGGATGACTGTGACCCTTTGGTGATCCCAGAGAAATTGTGTAAAATGGACAAGTACCTAGAGGTCCCTGTTTACATGGTACGTTTCCGGTCCCTAAGAGGATTGCGGATATCGTTACTAGGGAGTGGGATAGACCAGGTGTTCCCTTTGCTCCCCCTCCTGTTTTTAAGAAAATGTTCCCCATACCTGACCCTGTGCGGGACTCGTGGCAGACGTTCCCTAAGGTGGAGGGGGCTATTTCTACACTTGCTAAACGCACAACCATACCAATTGAAGACAGTTGTGCTTTTAAAGACCCTATGGATAAGACGTTAGAGGGTTTACTTAAGAAAATTTTTGTTCAACAAGGTTTTCTTCTCCAACCTATTGCCTGCATTATTCCTGTAACTACTGCAGCTGCTTTCTGGTTTGAGGCGCTGGAAGACTCGCTCCAGACAAAGACCTCATATGAGGAAATTATGGATAGAATTAAGGCTCTAAAGCTAGCTAATTCTTTTATCACTGATGCCGCTTTCCAAATAGCTAAGTTAGCGGCGAAAAATTCAGGTTTCGCCATTTTGGCGCGTAGGGCGCTATGGCTAAAGTCCTGGTCGGCCGATGTGTCGTCTAAATCCAAGCTTTTGAACATTCCTTTCAAAGGAAAGACCCTCTTCGGGCCTGAATTGAAAGAGATTATTTCAGATATCACCGGGGGAAAAGGCCATGCTCTCCCCCAGGACAAGCCCTTTAAGACAAAGAACAAAGCTAATTTTCGTTCCTTTCGCAATTTCAGGAACGGCCCGCTTCATCCTCTCCGGCTGCAAAGCAAGAGGTTAACGCTTCACAGCCCAAGGCAACCTGGAAACCTTACCAGGGCTGGAAAAAGGGTAAACAGGCCAAAAAGCCTGCAGCTGCCACCAAGACAGCATGAAGGGGTAGCCCCCGATCTGGGACCGGATCTAGTAGGGGGCAGACTCTCTATCTTCGTTCAAGCCTGGGCAAGAGATGTACACGATCCCTGGGCATTAGAGATTGTAGCCCAGGGATACCTTCTGGAATTCAAGTACTCTCCTCCAAGGGGAAGGTTCCACATTTCTCGTCTACAGATCAGACAAAGAAAGAGGCGTTTTTACGCTGTGTAGAAGATCTACTTACAATGGGAGTGATCCACCCAGTTTCAATTGCAGAACAAGGACTGGGGTTTTACTCAAACCTGTTTGTGGTTCCCAAAAAAGAAGGAACTTTCAGACCAATCCTGGATCTCAAAATTCTAAACAAATTCCTCAGAGTCCCATCATTCAAGATGGAGACCATTCGGACAATCTTACCAATGATCCAGGAGGGTCAATATATGACTACCGTGGATCTAAAGGATGCGTATCTGCATATTCCTATCCACAAAGATCATCACCAGTTTCTTAGGTTCGCCTTTCTGGACAAGCATTATCAGTTTGTGGCTCTTCCTTTCGGGTTGGCCACCGCACCCAGAATTTTCACAAAGGTGGTAGGGTCCCTCCTGGCGGTTCTAAGACCGCGGGGCATAGCAGTGGCGCCTTACTTAGACAACATCTTAATTCAGGCGTCGACTTTCCAAAGAAACAAGTCTCACATGGAGATCGTATTGGCCTTTCTGAGATCTCACAGGTGGAAGGTGAACGTAAAAAAGAGTTCTCTCTCCCCCTTCACAAGAGTTCCATTCCTAGGAACGCTGATAGACTCGGTAGAAATGAGAATATTTCTGACGGAGGTCAGAAAGTTAAAACTGTTAACTACTTGCCGAGCTCTTCATTCTATTCCTCGGCCATCTGTAGCTCAGTGCATGGAGACAATCGGACTAATGGTAGCGGCAATGGACATAGTCCCTTTTGCTCAGATACACCTCAGACCACTGCAACTATGCATGCTCAAACAGTGGAATGGGGATTATGCAGATTTGTCTCCTCAAATTCAGTTGGACCAGGAGACCAGAGATTCTCTTCTCTGGTGGTTGTCTCAGGATCACCTGTCTCAGGGAATATGTTTCCGCAGACCAGAGTGGATCATTGTAGCGACCGACGCCAGTCTGTTAGGCTGGGGTGCGGTCTGGGACTCCCTGAAAGTTCAGGGCTTATGGTCTCGGGAAGAAACTCTTCTCCCGATAAACATTCTGGAACTGAGGGTGATATTCAACGCTCTTCAGGCATGGCCTCAACTAGCTGCGGCCAAATTCATCAGATTTCAGTCGGACAACATCACGACTGTAGCTTACGTCAATCATCAGGGGGGAACAAAGAGTTCCCTAGCAATGACGGAAGTAACCAAAATAATCAAGTGGGCGGAGGATCACTCCTGCCATCTCTCAGCAATTCACATCCCAGGAGTAGACAACTGGGAGGCGGATTTTCTAAGTTGTCAGACTTTTCACCCGGGGGAGTGGGAACTCCACCCGGAGGTATTTGCCCAGCTGACTCAGCTATGGGGCACTCCAGAACTGATGGCGTCCCGTCAGAACACCAAACTTCCTCTCTACGGGTCCAGGTCCCGGGATCCCAAGGCGGTATTGATAGATACTCTAGCAGCGCCTTAGTCCTTCAATCTGGCTTATGTTTTTCCACCGTTTCCTCTCCTCCTGCGTCTGGTTGTCAGAATCAAGCAAGAGAAGGCTTCAGTGATTCTGATAGCGCCTGCGTGGCCACGCAGGACTTGGTATGCAGACCTAGTGGACATGTCATCTGTCCCACCACGGACATTGCCAATGAGGCAGGATCTTCTGAAACAGGGTCCGTTCAAGCATCCAAACTTAGTTTCTCTATGTCTGACTGCTTGGAGATTGAACGCTAAATTCTATCAAAGCGTGGGTTCTCTGAGTCAGTTATAGATACTCTGATTCAGGCTAGAAAGCCTGTCACCAGGAAAATCTACCATAAGATATGGCGGAAATATCTTTGTTGGTGTGAATCCAAGGGTTACTCATAGAGTAAGATTAGGATTCCCATGATATTGTCTTTTCTCCAAGAAGGATTGAAGATAGGATTGTCAGCTAGTTCCTTAAAAGGACAAATATCTGCTTTGTCTATCCTGTTACACAAGCGTCTGGCAGAGGTACCAGACGTTCAAGCGTTTGCTCAGGCTTTAGTCAGAATCAAGCCTGTCTATAAACCTGTGGCTCCGCCATGGAGTTTGAATCTAGTTCTTTCAGTTCTTCAGGGGGTTCCGTTTGAACCTTTACATTCCATAGACATTAAGTTGTTATCTTGGAAAGTTTTGTTTTTGATAGCTATCTCTTCTGCTAGAAGAGTTTCAGAATTATCTGCCTTACAGTGTGATTCACCTTACCTGGTGTTCCACGCAGATAAGGTAGTTTTGCGTACCAAAACCTGGTTTTCTTCCTAAAGTTGTTTCTAACAAGAATATTAACCAGGAAATAGTTGTTCCTTCTCTGTGCCCTAATCCATCTTCGAAGAAGGAACGTCTTGGTCTTCACTGCATACTTTTGCCAAATTTTACAAATTCGATACTTTTGCTTCTTCGGAGGCTATTTTTGGGAGAAAGGTTTTGCAAGCAGTGGGGCCTTCCGTTTAAGGTACCTGTCTTGTTCCCTCCCTTCATCCGTGTCCTAAAGCTTTGGTATTGGTATCCCACAAGTAAAGGATGAATCCGTGGACTGGATACACCTTGCAAGAGAAAACAGAATTTATGCTTACCTGATAAATTACTTTCTCCAACGGTGTGTCCGGTCCACGGCGTCATCCATTACTTGTGGGAATATTCTCTTCCCCAACAGGAAATGGCAAAGAGCACAGCAAAAGCTGTCCATATAGTCCCTCCTAGGCTCCGCCCACCCCAGTCATTCGACCGACGGACAGGAGAAACTATAAGGTGCCGTGGTGACTGTAGTTAAAGAAAGAAATTCATCAAACCTGATTAAAAAACCAGGGCGGGCCGTGGACCGGACACACCGTTGGAGAAAGTAATTTATCAGGTAAGCATAAATTCTGTTTTCTCCAACATTGGTGTGTCCGGTCCACGGCGTCATCCATAACTTGTGGGAACCAATACCAAAGCTTTAGGACACGGATGAAGGGAGGGAGCCAATCAGGTTACCTAAACAGAAGGAACCACGGCTTGCAAAACCTTTCTCCCAAAAATAGCCTCCGAAGAAGCAAAAGTATCAAATTTGTAGAATTTGGCAAAAGTGTGTAGGGAAGACCAAGTCGCTGCCTTACATATCTGATCAACAGAAGCCTCGTTCTTGAAGGCCCAAGTGGAAGCCAAAGCCCTAGTAGAGTAAGCTGTGATGCGTTCAGGAGGCTGCCGTCCGGCAGTCTCGTAAGCCAATCGGATGATGCTTTTCAGCCAAAAGGAAAGAGAGAAGACGTTTGTCTGAAATCCTTTGTTGCTTCTAAATAGAACTTTAAAGCACGAACTACATCTAAATTGTGTAACAAACGTTCCTTCTTTGAAACTGGATTCGGACACAAAGAAGGCACAACTATTTCCTGGTTAATATTCTTGTTGGAAACAACCTTTGGAAGGAAACCAGGTTTAGTACGCAAAATAACCTTATCTGAATGGAACACCAGATAGGGCGGGTTACACTGCAAAGCAGATAACTCAGAAACTCTTCTAGCAGAAGAAATAGCAACCAAAAACAGAACTTTCCAAGATAACATCTTGATATCTATGGAATGTAGAGGTTCAAACGGAACCCCTTGAAGAACTGAAAGAACTAAATTCAGACTCCAGGCAGGAGTCAAAGGTCTGTAAACAGGCTTGATCCTGACCAAAGCCTGAACAAAAGCTTGAACATCAGGCACAGCTGCCAGTCGTTTGTGTAACAAGACAGATAAAGCAGAAATCTGTCCCTTTAGAGAACTTGCTGATAATCCCTTATCCAAACCTTCTTGAAGAAAGGAAAGGATCCTAGGAATTTTGATCTTACTCCATGAGAATCCCTTGGATTCACACCAACAGATATATCTTTTCCATATTTTATGGTAAATTTTTCTAGTTACAGGTTTTCTGGCTTGTACCAGAGTATCTATTACAGAATCCGAAAACCCACGCTTAGATAAAATCAAGCGTTCAATTTCCAAGCCGTCAGCTGGAGGGAAACTAGATTTGGATGTTCGAATGGACCTTGTACTAGAAGATCCTGTCTCAAAGGTAGCTTCCATGGTGGAGCCGATGACATATTCACCAGGTCTGCATACCAAGTCCTGCGTGGCCACGCAGGAGCTATCAAGATCACCGAGGCCCTCTCCTGCTTGATCCTGGCTACCAGCCTGGGAATGAGAGGAAACGGTGGAAACACATAAGCTAGGTTGAAGGTCCAAGGCGCTACTAATGCATCCACTAGAGTCGCCTTGGGATCCCTGGATCTGGACCCGTAGCAAGGAACCTTGAAGTTCTGACGAGACGCCATCAGATCCATGTCTGGAATGCCCCATAATTGAGTCAACTGGGCAAATATCTCTGGGTGGAGTTCCCACTCCCCCGGATGGAATGTCTGACGACTCAGATAATCCGCCTCCCAGTTTTCCACTCCTGGGATGTGGATCGCAGATAGGTGGCAGGAGTGATCCTCCGCCCATTTTATGATTTTGGTCACTTCTCTCATCGCCAGGGAACTCCTTGTTCCCCCCTGATGGTTGATGTAAGCAACAGTCGTCATGTTGTCTGATTGGAATCTTATGAATCTGGCCTTTGCTAGTTGAGGCCAAGCCCTGAGAGTATTGAATATCGCTCTCAGTTCCAGAATGTTTATCGGGAGAAGAGACTCTTCCCGAGACCATAGCCCCTGAGCTTTCAGGGAGTCCCAGACCGCGGGGCCCAGCCCACTAGACTGGCGTCGGTCGTGACGATGACCCACTCTGGTCTGCGGAAGCTCATTCCCTGGGACAGGTGATCCTGGGTTAGCCACCAACGGAGTGAGTCTCTGGTCTTCTGATCTACTTGAATCACTGGAGACAAGTCTGTATAGTCCCCATTTCACTGTTTCAGCATGCACAGTTGTAATGGTCTTAGATGAATTCGCGCAAAAGGAACTATGTCCATTGCTGCAACCATCAACCCTACTACTTCCATGCACTGAGCTATGGAAGGTCGTGGAACAGAGTGAAGAACTTGACAAGCGTTTAGAAGTTTTGACTTTCTGACATCTGTCAGGAAAATCTTCATTTCTAAAGAATCTATTATTGTCCCCAAGAAAGGAACTTTTGTCGACGGAGACAGGGAACTTTTTTCTATGTTCACTTTCCATCCGTGAGATCTGAGAAAGGCCAGAACGATGTCTGTGTGAGCCTTTGCCTTTGAAAGAGACGACGCTTGTATCAGAATGTCGTCCAAGTAAGGTGCCACTGCAATGCCCCTTGGTCTTAGAACCGCTAGAAGGGACCCGAGTACCTTTGTGAAAATCCTTGGAGCAGTGGCTAGCCCGAATGGGAGAGCCACAAACTGGTAATGTTTGTCCAGAAAGGCGAACCTTAGGAACTGATGATGATCTTTGTGGATAGGAATATGTAGATACGCATCCTTTAGATCCATGTTAGTCATAAATTGACCCTCCTGGATTGTAGGTAAAATCGTTCGAATAGTTTCCATTTTGAACGATGGCACTCTGAGAAATTTGTTTAGGATCTTTAAATCCAGGATTGGTCTGAAAGTTCCCTCTTTTTTGGGAACTACAAACAGATTTGAGTAAAACCCTATTCCTTGTTCCACGGTTGGAACTGGGTGTATCACTCCCATTTTTAACAGGTCTTCTACACAATGTAAGAATGCCTGTCTCTTTATTTGGTTTGAAGATAAGTGAGACATGTGGAACCTTCCCCTTGGGGGTAGTTCCTTGAATTCCAGAAGATAACCCTGAGAAACTATTTCTAGTGCCCAGGGATCCTGAACATCTCTTGCCCAAGCCTGAGCGAAGAGAGAGAGTCTGCCCCCTATTAGATCCGGTCCCGGATCGGGGGCTACTCCTTCATGCTGTCTTGGTAGCAGCAGCAGGCTTCTTGGCCTGCTTACCCTTGTTCCAGCCTTGCATCGGTTTCCAAGCTGGTTTGGTTTGTGAAGCATTACCCTCTTGTCTAGAGGCTGCAGAGTTGGAGGCCAGTCCGTTCCTGAAATTGCGAAAGGAACGAAAATTAGACTTATTCTTGGCCTTGAAAGGCCTATCTTGTGGGAGGGCGTGGCCCTTACCCCCAGTGATGTCTGAGATAATCTCTTTCAATTCTGGCCCAAAAAGGGTTTTACCCTTGAAAGGGATATTAAGCAGTTTTGTTTTGGAAGATACATCCGCTGACCAAGACTTTAGCCAGAGCGCTCTGCGCGCCACAATTGCAAACCCTGAATTTTTCCCCGCTAATCTAGCTAACTGCAAAGCGGCATCTAAAATAAAGGAATTAGCTAACTTAAGTGCGTGAATTCTGTCCATAACCTCCTCATACGGAGTCTCTCTACTAAGCGACTTTTCTAGTTCCTCGAACCAGAACCACGCTGCTGTAGTGACAGGAATAATGCACAAAATAGGTTGCAGGAGGTAACCTTGCTGTACAAAAATCTTTTTAAGCAAACTCTCCAATTTTTTATCCATAGGATCTTTGAAAGCACAATTATCCTCAATAGGAATAGTAGTGCGCTTGGCTAGTGTAGAAACTGCCCCCTCGACCTTAGGGACTGTCTGCCATAAGTCCTTTCTGGGGTCGACCATAGGAAATAATTTCTTAAATATAGGAGGGGGGACAAAAGGTATGCCGGGCTTCTCCCACTCCTTATTCACTATGTCCACCACCCGCTTGGGTATAGGAAAAGCGTCGGGTGCACCGGAACCTCTAGGAACTTGTCCATCTTGCACAATTTTTCTGGAATTACCAGGTTGTCACAATCATCCAGAGTAGATAGCACCTCCTTAAGCAGTGCGCGGAGATGCTCTAATTTAAATTTAAATGTCACAACATCAGGTTCTGCCTGTTGAGAAATTCTACCTGAATCAGAAATTTCCCCATCTGACAAAACCTCCCTCATGGCCACTTCAGATTGGTGTGAGGGTATGACAGAGCAATTATCATCAGCGCCCTCCTGCTCTACAGTGTTTAAAACAGAGCAATCACGCTTTCTCTGAAATGCAGGCATTTTGGATAAAACATTTGCTATGGAGTTATCCATTACTGCCGTCAATTGTTGCATAGTAACAAGCATTGGCGCGCTAGAAGTACTAGGGGCCTCCTGCGTGGGCAAAACTGGTGTAGACACAGAAGGAGATGATGTAGAACTATGTCTACTCCCTTCATCTGATGAATCATCTTGGGCAACTTTACTATCTGTGGCAGTACTGTCCTTACTTTGTTTGGACGCTATGGCACAATTATCACACAATTTTGAAGGGGGAGACACATTGGCTTCCATACATACAGAACATAGTTTATCTGAAGGCACAGATATGTTAAACAGGCTTAAACTTGTCAATAAAGTACAAAAACCGTTTTAAAACAAAACCGTTGTTTAAATTTTAAACAGGGCACACTTTATTACTGAATATGTGAAAAACTATGAAGGAATTGTTCAAATTTAACCATATTTTCACCACAGTGTCTTAAAGCATTCAAAGCATTGCACCCCAAATTTCAGACCTTTAAACCTTAAAATGAGGAAACCGGAGCCGGTTACAGTTTTAACCCCTCTACAGTCCCAGCTACAGCCTTTGCTGCGACTTTACCAAACCCAGGGGGGTATACGATACTAAATGAAGCCTTCTAGGAACCTTTTCAATTACTTTCAGACCCACACACATGCAGCTGCATGTCCTGCTCTCAAAAGTAACTGCGCAGTAATGGCGAGAAAATGAGGCTCTGCCTACTACAGAGAAGGCCCTTCCTGACTGGGAAGGTGTCTAAACCAGTGCCTGACGTAAAAAAACGTTCCCCAAAGTTTATAAAGTGTGAATTTCAACAGCAAGCTGTATAAAATGCCCAAATAAAGCAATCAATCTAGCCCATAAAAATGTCTACCAGTTTTATAGCCCATATTAAGCCCTTTATTCTGTTTGAGACTAAGAAAATGGCTTACCGGTCCCCATGAGGGGAAATGAGAGCCTTCCAGCATTACACAGTCTTGTTAGAAATATGGCTAGTCATACCTTAAGCAGAAAAGTCTGCCAACTGTTTCCCCCAACTGAAGTTATCTCATCTCAACAGTCCTATGTGGAAACAGCAAACGATTTTACAGGGAGTGCAGAATTATTAGGCAAATGAGTATTTTGACCACATCATCCTCTTTATGCATGTTGTCTTACTCCAAGCTGTATAGGCTCGAAAGCCTACTACCAATTAAGCATATTAGGTGATATGCATCTCTGTAATGAGAAGGGGTGTGGTCTAATGACATCAACACCCTATATCAGGTGTGCATAATTATTAGGCAACTTCCTTTCCTTTGGCAAAATGGGTCAAAAGAAGGACTTGACAGGCTCAGAAAAGTCAAAAATAGTGAGATATCTTGCAGAGGGATGCAGCACTCTTAAAATTGCAAAGCTTCTGAAGCGTGATCATCGAACAATCAAGCGTTTCATTCAAAATAGTCAACAGGGTCGCAAGAAGCGTGTGGAAAAACCAAGGCGCAAAATAACTGCCCATGAACTGAGAAAAGTCAAGCGTGCAGCTGCCAAGATGCCACTTGCCACCAGTTTGGCCATATTTCAGAGCTGCAACATCACTGGAGTGCCCAAAAGCACAAGGTGTGCAATACTCAGAGACATGGCCAAGGTAAGAAAGGCTGAAAGACGACCACCACTGAACAAGACACACAAGCTGAAATGTCAAGACTGGGCCAAGAAATATCTCAAGACTGATTTTTCTAAGGTTTTATGGACTGATGAAGTGAGAGTGAGTCTTGATGGGCCAGATGGATGGGCCCGTGGCTGGATTGGTAAAGGGCAGAGAGCTACAGTCCGACTCAGACGCCAGCAAGGTGGAGGTGGAGTTCTGGTTTGGGCTGGTATCATCAAAGATGAGCTTGTGGGGCCTTTTCGGGTTGAGGATGGAGTCAAGCTCAACTCCCAGTCCTACTGCCAGTTTCTGGAAGACACCTTCTTCAAGCAGTGGTACAGGAAGAAGTCTGCATCCTTCAAGAAAAACATGATTTTCATGCAGGACAATGCTCCATCACACGCGTCCAAGTACTCCACAGCGTGGCTGGCAAGAAAGGGTATAAAAGAAGAAAATCTAATGACATGGCCTCCTTGTTCACCTGATCTGAACCCCATTGAGAACCTGTGGTCCATCATCAAATGTGAGATTTACAAGGAGGGAAAACAGTACATCTCTCTGAACATTGTCTGGGAGGCTGTGGTTGCTGCTGCATGCAATGTTGATGGTGAACAGATCAAAACACTGACAGAATCCATGGATAGCAGGCTTTTGAGTGTCCTTGCAAAGAAATGTGGCTATATTGGTCACTGATTTGTTTTTGTTTTGTTTTTTAATGTCAGAAATTTATATTTGTGAATGTTGAGATGTTATATTGATTTCACTGGTAAAAATAAATAATTGAAATGGGTATATATTTCTTCTGTTAAGTGTGATCAGTCCACGGGTCATCATTACTTGTGGGATATTAACTGCTCCCCTACAGGAAGTGCAAGAGGATTCACCCAGCAGAGTTGCTATATAGCTCCTCCCCTCTACGTCACCTCCAGTCATTCTCTTGCACCCAACGACTAGATAGGATGTGTGAGAGGACTATGGTGATATATTTAGTTTTTATATCTTCAATCAAAAGTTTGTTATTTTATAATAGCACCGGAGTGTGTTATTCCTTCTCTGGTAGAATTTGAAGAAGAATCTACCTGAGTTTTTCTATGATTTTAGCCGGAGTAGTTAAGATCATATTGCTGTTTCTCGGCCATCTGAGGAGTGAGGTAAACTTCAGATCAGGGGACAGCAGGCAGATTAATCTGCAAAGAGGTATGTAGCAGTTTATTATTTTCTGACATGGAATTGATGAGAAAATCCTGCCATACCGTTATAATGTAAACTCAGCCTTGAATGCAGTAGATGTAGCTGATATCAGGCTGTCATGTATGTATATTTTACACTTCAGTTTTCTGGGAAATGGTACTTCTCTGGCTTTTAAACTGTATACATAGACTTAACCTATTTTGCAGGGACTTGCAATAGGTTTTAAATGACAATTAATTATTGAGGTAAAATGTTTTTTTGCTGGCATGTAAAAACGTTTTTTTCTCTGAGGTACTGGGTGAAAAAATGTTTTGGGCACTTTTTTTCCACTTGGCAATAGTTTTGATTTAAATTAGAGCAGTTCACTGATCCCTCTCACTGTTATGTGTGTGGGGGAGGGGCCATTTTGGTGCTTTCACTATGCATCAGAAAAACTCAGTCAGAGGTTCATTTTCTTCCTGCATGATCCGGTTCATCTCTACAGAGTTCAGGGATCTCAAGAGTCTTTTTTGAGGGAAGTAATCATACAGCAGAGCTGTAACAGGGAAAAAAGTAAATTGCGCTATATGAACTGACTCAGTATCCTCAGAGACTATAACTATATATATATATATATATATATATATATATATATCTCTCGCTTGTCAATAAATAAATGGTCTACAATCAACTCAAAAAAATATATAGATATAAATATTAAAATTTCTAAAATCACCTAAAGGAAAAAATGCATAAAAATTGGTCAAATATAAAATATAAAATATAAAATCCACAATAGCACCCTCGGTATAAATATAAATATATGTGACAGGAGATAAATAAAAAAATAATAAAAAGATAAATATACAACAGTACCTTGATTTAACAACTTAATATATATGAATTGCTTGTCCTTAAACTACAAGACATATATATATGTCAGGAAAAACTCCTGTATTGCACGCTGTTTATATTTTACAGTACCTCTAGTAGTTTCTCATGACCATTCTCATTACTGTCTTTTACTAAAAGTGAAGCATCCAGTATAAGGTGATATGTCCCTTTAAGATGAATAGAAACTTGAGTCCCGTTTTGTGCAGCTCCAATCAGACAGGGTAAATCCAAACCTCAGTCGTAGGGATAATAGTACATGCAAAAAGAAGAGAGAGAGAGCGCACAAAAGATTCAAGTGTAGATTTTTATTAACAACATTAGCACACATAAATTGATGCACTTACTAGAAGTAAGATTAAAAAGGCAATCAGAGTTCAACTCTCTTTCCTCCACTTGTATAGCCGCTCCACACTGCTGCCTAGGAAAGTCAGTGTCCCCGGATGTTGATGCACGGTACCGGCTTCTGTAGCAGGGCTTTCCGGATGCCTCTGCTAACTGCCTGTCTGCCAATGGGAGGGAGCGGATCAAAAATTTGGAGTCTGAGCGTCGGACCTGTTTGCCGGTTCCTAACGCGTTTCCCCCAGTCAGCGGCTGGGCTTTTTCAAAGGATAAAATCAGATGTATTGTTTCTCTTGCCGCCCTCAACTTTTAAAGGGCAAGCGTCCAATTAGATTCGTGGGTGTGTTTGTCCGGCCAATTGTAACGTCCAAATAGTCCTCTGTGATATTGCACACCAATGGCCAACCAAAAGATAGAGGGAGTGTTTTTAGAACCAATGCCATACTCCCTACGTGTTTGTTTTTTAACCACATGAAAAAAGCTACAATTTCTCTGCAGTATGTGTTATAAGAAAACACTCAAAGTATATCTTATTTAAGGACAATATGTGACTAACTTGTAACGCTAAACTATAACAAATTATAAACATTTTTCATCAGAGATACCACATATTAGCGATCTAATATATTGTTACAGAGTTGATTAAATAGTGATTCTGAGTTATATTTCTCGTTGACAATCAGAACATAAATTCTATAATTAAAGAATACATCTTATATTTTCCATAGTTGCTTTATAAGTATATATACATATCTATCTCACAATGAATTGCATACCTATATTTATATCTAATCTAATATTAATTTAAATATTAATTTAAAAAGATTTTATTTACAAAAAAAATTTTTAAACAAATTTTCAACGCTAAAAACATGCTATTAAAATATAATTAAAAAACAATTAAAAAACTGAAAAATTGATGAAAAATTGATTTTCTATGAGATCAATAGTATTAATAAAAAATCTTTAATGTAGATTTTATACAAACGCTGCTACATCTATATCTATATTAAGACCATAAGGTTGTAATGTGTTCAATTTATATATCCACTTGGTCTCCAACTTTCTCAGTTCTAAAAGACGATTAGGTTTAGTTATAGGGACTCTATCTATAACTTGAACTTTGAGAGAACTGGGATTATGTCTATGGCATTCCAAAAAATGTTTAGGGACACTGTGATTTGTCATCTTTTTTTCTATATTATATATGTGTTCATTAACTCGCCGTCTTATTTGACGTTTCGTACGGCCCACATACAGTAGGCCACACCCACATTGTAATAAGTATACAACATATATAGATTCACAGTTGCTTCTAAATGAAATGTTGAAAGTTTCAGTTAGTGAACTATTAGAATATGTAGGGGCTCTATTAACATGTTTACACATATTGCAACGGGATTTTCCACACCTCATAGTTCCCTTCCATTCACTCAACCAGGTAGTACCAATTTTTTCGATCCCTGTTTCACTAGCCTTATTCTTAATGATAGATTTTATTTTGCTTGGAGCAAGAATATTTTTAAGGCTTTTGCCTTTCCTATAGTTAATAGTTGGTTTGTCCCCCAATGCTGGCCCTAAAACAGGATCTAATTGAAGCAGTGGCCAGTGTTTTTTGATTATTTTTTCTAAACTTTTTGAACCTTCATTGTAAGTTGTTATAAATCTCGGTGGATCTAATTTCACTGGTTCTATTAATTTGTTGTGTATATGAGACCCTATTGCATTTGGTTTATCTAATTTAATATTTATATTTCTCTCTTTTGCAATAGCTCTATTTTTTGCTGCTTGTATTAGTTTTGGTTCATAGCCTTTTTCTAAAAATTTATCTTCTAATATTTTCGCTTCTGTTTCAAAATCATTTTCATGTGTACAATTTCTTTTTATTCTTAAAAATTGACTATATGGAACATTGTCCAACCATGATTTTTTATGGGCGCTTTTGGCTTGTATATAACTATTTCGATCTGTGCTTTTTCTATAGTTTTTCACTGCTATTTTTCCTGTGTTATCTGTAAACAATACTAAATCTAAAAATTCTATTTTATCTTTTGAACATGAATTTGTAAAAGTTAAATTAAAATCATTACTATTAATATGTTTCATAAAATTATCTATTTCTGTCACATTCCCTTTCCACAGGATAATGACATCATCTATGTATCTGCCATATGATACTATATTACTTGAAAATGGATTATTATGCCAAATGTATTTATTCTCAAACGCATTTACATAGAGATTAGCATAGGATGGGGCAAATGTTGTCCCCATCGCTGTGCCTTGGGTCTGTAGATAATATTTATCTTCAAACATAAAATAGTTGTGATGTAGAATAAAATTAATACTATCGATTAAAAAAGATATATGTTTCATTGGGATTGACCATTTTAAAAGTTCTTTTTTTATCTCGTTTGTGCCATTGATATGAGGTATACACGTATAAAGGGAAGCAACGTCGCACGTTAGCCAGTACATATCCTCTTCCCATTGTTTACCCTCAAACCTTCTAATTACCTCCGTTGTGTCTTTGATATATCCTTTCATATTTTTTACTATTGGTTGAAGGTAAAAATCAACATATTTGGATAGATTATCACTAATTGATCCTATCCCGGACACAATTGGCCTACCTGGTGGATTTTTACTGTCCTTATGTATTTTGGGAAGGTGGTATATAATTGCTATATTTGGCTGAGTATTAAATATAAATTTGAACTCATTTTCATTGATATTACCCTCTATTTTAGCTTTATTTAAAATTTTATAAAGCTCTTTATTATATATTTCAGTGGGATCTTTATCTAAGGTTTGGTAGGTATCCTTGTCCCCTAGCAATTTAAAAGCTTCTTGCCTATATTGTTCCCTTTTTTGAATTACAATACCCCCGCCCTTATCGGCGGGGCGTATTATTATCTCGTTATTAGACATAAGTTTTTTAAGAGATTTCCTTTCCATGATGGTCAAATTATCATTATGTTTGTTTAAAAATTGATTAGCATTTTCATTTTTAAATAGCTCTTCTATTTCGTTTAAAACTAATTTAGAGAAGGATCTCAAATGATCTCCCTGTGCACCTACTGGATTAAAAGTTGATTTACCTTTAAAGTGCGAGTGCTGAATTTCTGGTTCTTTTTCATGTAGGGATATATCTAATGTGTCAATAAGATCATTAATATGATTTTCTGTATATTCAACTGTTAGATCTTTTGAATTATGTGCTCCCGATGGTTCGCTAGGTTTTACATTTTCAATTTCCAGATCTTTCAATATATTTAAGATGCCTAAATCTGTAGCTTCCATATATGTGTTATTAACAACATTTTTGTTGATGGGATTCTTAAGATAATACCTCTTCAGGGTTAACTTTCTCACATATTTGTGGATATCTACATATATTTCAAACTTATTTGGTCCTGCTTTAGGGGCAAACTTTAAACCTTTTTGTAGAAGACTGATGTCATTAGAATCTAGATTGACCTCAGCCAGATTGAAAATATCACTTTTGGTTTTATTTATTCTAGTCTTGAGCGTCCTGTTAGCCTGTATCTTTTTTCCTCCTCTATTTCCTCTTCTTCTCTTTCTAATGATCTTTTTCTTTGTCTTATTCGTTCTATTGGTCTTTCTTGAGGTGCATGGTTGTGTCCTTGGCCTAAAAAATTTCGATTATCAATTGCTTCTTTGGGTCTTGCTCCTTTACCTTCCCAAATGGGTTCATCCTGTCAGAGCTGTGCTGATTGTATTGACTGTGATATAAAAAACGTTTATTTGTGTATTTTTTTTCTGCTGCCTGGGTTAGTTATCATTTGCTGAGGGGAACAATCCTTTGCTAAAACTGTATATTCTGACAAAGATTGATGCTATAACTTAATTATTTTATCTGTTATAATATTTTTCTGTGCTTCTTAAAGGCACAATTCGTTTTCATATTATTTGTAAATTACTTTGAAAAGTATTTCCAAGTTGCTGTTTATTTGCTAGTGTGTTAAACATGTCTGATTCAGAGGAAGATATCTGTGCTATATGTGTTAATGCCAAAGTGGAGCCCAATAGAAATTTATGTACTAAATGTATTGATGCTACTTTAAAAAATAGTCAATCTGTACAAATTGAACATATTTCACCAAACAACGAGGGGAGAGTTATGCCGACTAACTCGCCTCACGTGTCAGTACCTGCATCTCCCGCTCAGGAGGTGCGTGATATTGTAGCGCCGAGTGCATCTGGGCGGCCATTACAAATCACATTACAAGATATGGCTAATGTTATGACTGAAGTTTTGGCTAAACTACCAGAACTAAGAGGTAAACGTGATCACTCTGGGATGAGAACAGAGTGCGCTGATAATGCAAGGGCCATGTCTGATACTGCGTCACAGTTTGCAGAACATGAAGACGGAGAGCTTCATTCTGTGGGTGACGGTTCTGATCCAAATAAACTGGACTCAGACATTTCAAATTTTAAATTTAAGCTTGAGAACCTCCGTGTGTTACTAGGGGAGGTATTAGCGGCTCTGAATGATTGTAACACAGTTGCAATCCCAGAAAAAATGTGTAGGTTGGATAAATATTTTGCGGTACCGACGAGTACTGACGTTTTTCCTATACCTAAGAGACTTACTGACATTGTTACTAAGGAGTGGGATAGACCCGGTGTGCCTTTCTCACCCCCTCCTATATTCAGAAAAATGTTTCCAATAGACGCCGCCACACGGGACTTATGGCAAATGGTCCCTAAGGTGGAGGGAGCAGTTTCTACTTTAGCTAAGCGTACCACTATCCCAGTGGAGGATAGCTGTGCTTTTTCAGATCCAATGGATAAAAAATTAGAGGGTTACCTTAAGAAAATGTTTGTTCAACAAGGGTTTATATTGCAACCTCTTGCATGTATTGCGCCTGTCACGGCTGCAGCAGCATTTTGGTTTGAGTCTCTGGAAGAGACACTTCAATCATCCACACTAGATGACATCACACACAAACTTAAATTCCTTAAGTTAGCTAATTCATTTATTTCAGATGCCGTAGTACATTTAACTAAACTTGCGGCTAAAAATTCAGGATTCGCCATTCAGGCACGCAGAGCTCTGTGGCTAAAATCCTGGTCAGCTGATGTTACGTCTAAATCTAAATTGCTTAATATTCCTTTCAAAGGGCAGACCTTATTCGGGCCCGGCTTGAAAGAGATTATTGATGACATTACAGGAGGTAAAGGTCATGCCCTACCTCAGGACAAGGCCAAAGCCAAGGCTAGACAGTCCAATTTTCGTTCCTTTCGTAATTTCAAAGCAGGAGCAGCATCAACTTCCTCTGCACCAAAACAGGAAGGAGCTGTTGCTCGCTACAGACAAGGCTGGAAACCTAACCAGTCCTGGAACAGGGGCAAACAGGCCCCTAAGACAGCATGAATTGAGGGCCCCCGATCCGGGACCGGATCTAGTGGGGGGCAGACTTTCCCTCTTCGCCCAGGCTTGGGCAAGAGATGTTCAGGATCCCTGGGCGTTAGAGATCATATCTCAGGGATACCTTCTGGACTTCAAATCCTCTCCCCCAAGAGGGAGATTTCATCTGTCAAGGTTGTCAACAAACCTAACAAAGAAGGAAGCGTTTCTACGCTGCGTACAAGATCTTTTATTAATGGGAGTGATCCATCCAGTTCCGCGGTTGGAACAAGGACAAGGGTTTTACTCAAATCTGTTTGTAGTTCCCAAAAAAGAGGGAACCTTCAGGCCAATCTTGGATTTAAAGATCCTAAACAAATTCCTAAGAGTTCCATCGTTCAAGATGGAAACTATTCGAACAATTTTGCCCATGATCCAAGAGGGTCAGTACTTGACCACAGTGGATTTAAAGGATGCTTACCTTCACATACCGATTCACAGAAGTCATTACCGGTATCTAAGGTTTGCCTTTTTAGACAGGCATTACCAGTTTGTAGCTCTTCCATTCGGACTGGCTACGACTCCAAGAATCTTCACAAAGGTTCTGGGCACTCTTCTGGCGGTACTAAGACCGCGAGGAATTTCAGTAGCTCCGTACTTAGACGACATACTGATACAAGCTTCAAGCTTTCAAACTGCCAAATCTCATACAGAGATAGTACTGGCATTTCTAAGGTCGCATGGATGGAAAGTGAACGAAGAGAAAAGTTCTCTCTTTCCACTCACAAGAGTTCCCTTCCTGGGGACTCTGATAGATTCTGTAGAAATGAAGATTTACCTGACAGAGGACAGGTTAACAAAACTTCAAAGTGCATGCCGTGTCCTTCATTCCATTCAAGAGACCAGAAATTCTCTTCTATGGTGGCTTTATCGGCCACATCTGTCCAGGGGAATGCCATTCAGCAGGCCAGACTGGTCAATTGTAACAACAGACGCCAGCCTAATAGGTTGGGGCGCTGTCTGGAATTCTCTGAAGGCTCAGGGACTATGGAATCAGGAGGAGAGTCTTCTTCCAATAAACATTCTGGAATTGAGAGCAGTCCTCAATGCTCTTCTGGCTTGGCCCCAGTTAGCAACTCGGGGGTTCATCAGGTTCCAGTCGGACAACATCACGACTGTAGCTTATATCAACCATCAGGGAGGGACAAGAAGCTCCCTAGCAATGATGGAAGTATCGAAGATAATTCGCTGGGCAGAGTCTCACTCTTGCCACCTGTCTGCAATCCACATCCCGGGAGTGGAGAACTGGGAGGCGGATTTCTTAAGTCGTCAGACTTTTCATCCGGGGGAGTGGGAACTTCATCCAGAGGTCTTTGCCCAAATACTTCAACGTTGGGGCAAACCAGAGATAGATCTCATGGCGTCTCGACAGAACGCCAAGCTTCCGCGCTACGGGTCCAGATCCAGGGATCCGGGAGCGGTCCTGATAGATGCCTTGACAGCACCATGGACCTTCAGGATGGCTCATGTGTTTCCACCTTTCCCGATGCTTCCTCGATTGATTGCCAGAATCAAACAGGAGAAAGCATCAGTGATTCTAATAGCGCCTGCATGGCCACGCAGGACTTGGTATACAGATCTGGTGGACATGTCATTCTGTCCACCTTGGTCGTTACCTCTGAAACAGGACCTTCTGATTCAGGGTCCTTTCAAACATCAAAATCTAACTTCTCTGAAGCTGACTGCTTGGAAATTGAACGCTTGATCTTATCAAAGCGTGGTTTTTCTGAGTCAGTTATTGATACCTTAATACAGGCTAGGAAGCCTGTTACCAGAAAGATTTACCATAAAATATGGCGTAAATACCTATATTGGTGCGAATCCAAAGGTTACTCTTGGAGTAAGGTTAGGATTCCTAGGATATTGTCTTTTCTACAAGAAGGTTTAGAAAAGGGGTTATCCGCTAGTTCCTTAAAGGGACAGATCTCAGCTCTGTCCATTCTGTTACACAAGCGTCTGTCAGAAGTTCCAGACGTTCAGGCTTTTTGTCAGGCTTTGGCCAGGATTAAACCTGTGTTTAAAGCTGTGGCTCCACCATGGAGTTTAAACCTTGTTCTTAACGTTTTACAGGGTGTTCCATTTGAACCCCTTCATTCCATTAATATAAAGTTGTTATCTTGGAAAGTTCTATTTTTAATGGCTATTTCCTCGGCTCGAAGAGTCTCTGAGTTATCAGCCTTACATTGTGATTCTCCTTATTTGATTTTTCACTCGGATAAGGTAGTTCTGCGTACTAAGCCTGGGTTCTTACCTAAGGTAGTCACTAACAGGAATATCAATCAGGAGATTGTTGTTCCATCCTTGTGCCCAAATCCTTCTTCGAGGAAGGAACGTCTTTTGCACAATCTGGATGTAGTTCGTGCCCTTAAATTTTATTTACAGGCAACTAAAGATTTTCGACAAACGTCTTCCCTGTTTGTCGTTTACTCTGGTCAGAGGAGAGGTCAAAAAGCTTCTGCTACCTCTCTCTCTTTTTGGCTTCGTAGCATAATTCGTTTAGCTTATGAGACTGCTGGACAGCAGCATCCTGAAAGAATTACAGCTCATTCCACTAGAGCTGTGGCTTCCACTTGGGCCTTTAAGAATGAGGCCTCTGTTGAACAGATTTGCAAGGCTGCAACTTGGTCTTCGCTTCATACTTTTTCCAAATTTTACAAATTTGACACTTTTGCTTCCTCGGAGGCTATTTTTGGGAGAAAGGTTCTTCAGGCAGTGGTTCCTTCTGTATAAAGAGCCTGCCTATCCCTCCCGTCATCCGTGTACTTTTGCTTTGGTATTGGTATCCCACAAGTAATGATGACCCGTGGACTGATCACACTTAACAGAAGAAAACATAATTTATGCTTACCTGATAAATTCCTTTCTTCTGTAGTGTGATCAGTCCACGGCCCGCCCTGTTTTTTAAGGCAGGTAAATATTTTTTAAATTATACTCCAGTCACCACTACACCCTTGGCTTCTCCTTTCTCGTTGGTCCTTGGTCGAATGACTGGAGGTGACGTAGAGGGGAGGAGCTATATAGCAACTCTGCTGGGTGAATCCTCTTGCACTTCCTGTAGGGGAGCAGTTAATATCCCACAAGTAATGATGACCCGTGGACTGATCACACTACAGAAGAAAGGAATTTATCAGGTAAGCATAAATTATGTTTTGTTTTTTGTTAAGTTGCCTAATAATTATGCACAGTAATAGTCACCTACACACACAGATATCCCCCTAAAATAGCTAACACTAAAAACAAACTAAAAACTACTTCCAAAAATATTCAGCTTTGATATTAATGAGTTTTTTGGGTTCATTGAGAACATGGTTGTTGTTCAATAATAAAAATTAATCCTCAAAAATACAACTTGCCTAATAATTCTGCACTCCCTGTAGTTACTGCTGCTAAAATCATATTCCTCTCACAAACAGAACTCTTCATCTTTTTCTGTTTCAGAGTAAATAGTACATACCAGCACTATTTTAAAATAACAAACTCTTGATAGTAGAATAAAAAACTACAACTAAACACCACATACTCTTCACCATCTCCGTGGAGATGCTGCTTGTTCAGCGGCAAAGAGAATGACTGGGGTGGGCGGAGCCTAGGATGGACTATATGGACAGCTTTTGCTGTGCTCTTTACCATTTCCTGTTGGGGAAGAGAATATTCCCACAAGTTATGGATGACGCCGTGGACCGGACACACCAATGTTGGAGAAAACAGAATTTATGCTTACCTGATAAATTACTTTCTCTTGCGGTGTATCCAGTCCACGGCCCGTCCTGGCATTTAAGTCATGTAAAAATTTTTTTGTTTAAACTACAGTCACCACTGCACCCTATGGTTTCTCCTTTTTCTTCCTAACCTTTGGTCGAATGACTGGGGGGTGGAGCTAGAGGGGGAGCTATATGGACAGCTCAGCTGTGTGCTCTCTTTGCCACTTCCTGTAGGGAATGAGAATATCCCACAAGTAAAGGATGAATCCGTGGACTGGATACACCGCAAGAGAAAGTTATTTATCAGGTAAGCATAAATTATGTTTTTACACTGTTTTGCAGAGTTTGTGCATCTTTTTTTCTCTTAAAGGCACAGTACCGTTTTTTTCTAAGTAATTTTTACTTTAAATAAAGTGTTTTCCAAGCTTGCTTGTTTCATTACTAGCCTGTTTAACATGTCTGACACCAAGGAAAAACCTTGTTCAATGTGTTTAGAAGCCATTGTGGAACCCCCTCTTAGAATGTGTCCCACTTGCACTGATATGTCTATGTTCTGAAGTAGGATTAAGGGATTTGCTATCTGAGGGAGAGATTTCTGATTCAGGAAAGACGCTCCCTCAGACAGATTATGATATGACGGCCTTTAAATTTAAGCTTGAACACCTCCGCTTGTTGCTCAGGGAGGTATTAGCGACTCTGGATGATTGTGACCCTATAGTGGTCCCAGAGAAATTGTGTAAAATGGACAAATACTTAGAGGTTCCTGTTTACACTGATGTTTTTCCAGTCCCTAAGAGGATTGTGAATATTGTTACTAAGGAGTGGGATAGACCAGGCATACCGTTCACTCCCCCTCCTGTTTTTAAGAAAATGTTTCCCATATCTGACACCATGCGTGACTCGTGGCAGACGGTTCCTAAGGTGGAGGGAGCTGTTTCTACTCTCGCTAAGCGTACAACTATACCTATTGAAGACAGTTGTGCTTTCAAAGATCCTATGGATAAAAAAATTAGAGGGTCTCCTAAAGAAAATTTTTGTTCATCAAGATTTTCTTCTCCAACCTATTGCGTGCATTGTTCCTGTAACTACTGCAGCTGCTTTCTGGTTCGAGGCTCTAGAAGAGGCTCTTCAGATGGAGACTCCATTAGAGGATAATATGGATAGCATTAAGGCCCTTAAGTTGGCTAATTCTTTCATTACAGATGCCGCTTTCCAACTGGCTAAATTAGCGGCAGAGAATTCAAGTTTTGCCATTTTAGCACGCAGGGCGCTATGGCTTAAGTCCTGGTCTGCTGATGTGTCATCAAAATCTAAACTTTTGAACATCCCTTTCAAAGGAAAGACCCTATTCGGGCCTGAACTGAAAGAGATTATTTCAGACATCACTGGAGGGAAAGGCCACACCCTCCCTCAGGATAAAACAAATAAAATGAGGATCAAACAAAATAATTTTCGTTCCTTTCGGAACTTCAAGGGTGGTCCTGATTCAGCTTCCCCTGCTGCAAAGCAAGAGGGGAATTTTGCCCAATCCAAGTCAGTCTGGAGACCTAACCAGGCTTGGAACAAGGGTAAACAGGCCAAGAAGCTTGCTGCTGCCTCCAAGACAGCATGAAGGGGTAGCCCCCGATCCGGGACTGGATCTAGTAGGGGGCAGTCTCTCTCTCTTCACTCAGGCTTGGGCAAGAGATGTTCACGATTCCTGGGCATTAGAAATTGTGTCCCAGGGATAACTTCTGGACTTCAAAGACTCCCCCCCCCCAAGGGGGAGATTCCACATTTCTCAATTGTCTGCAAACCAAACAAAGAGAGAGGCGTTATTACGCTGTGTAGAAGACCTAAATACCATGGGAGTGATCTGCCCAGTTCCAAAGGCGGAACAAGGGCTAGGTTTTTACTCAAACCTGTTTGTGGTTCCCAAAAAAGAGGGAACTTTCAGACCAATCTTAGATCTCAAAATTCTAAACAAATTCCTCAGAGTACCATCATTCAAGATGGAGTCTATTTGGACTATTCTACCTCTGATCCAGGAGGGTTAATATATGACTACCGTGGACTTAAAAGATGCGTATCTACACATCCCTATTCACAGAGATCATCATCAATTCCTCAGATTCGCCTTTCTGGACAGGCATTACCAGTTTGTGGCCCTTCCCTTCGGGTTGGCCACGGCTCCCAGAATTTTCACAAAGGTGCTAGGGTCCCTTTTGGCGGTTTTAAGACCGCGGGACATAGCAGTGGCGCCTTATCTAGACGACATCTTAATTCAGGCGTCGACTTTCCAGTTAACCAAGTCTCACACGGACATCGTGTTGGCTTTTCTGAGATCTCACGGGTGGAAGGTGAACATAAAAATAGAGTTCTCTCTTCCCTCTCACAAGAGTTTCCTTCCTAGGGACTCTGATAGACTCATTAGAAATGAAAATATTTCCGACGGAGGTCAGAAAATCAAAACTCTTAACCACTTGCTGAGCTCTTCATTCCATTCCTCGGCCATCAGTGGCTCAGTGTATGGAGGTGATCGGACTCATGGTAGCGGCAATGGACATAGTTCCTTTTGCCCGCCTACACCTCAGACCACTGCAACTGTGCACTCTCAAACAGTGGAATGGGGATTATGAGGATTTATCTCCGAACTGAGAGCGATATTCAATGCGCTTCAGGCGTGGCCTCAGCTAGCTGCGGCCAAATTCATCAGATTTCAGTCCGACAACATCAATCACCAAGGAGGAACACGGAGTCCTCTAGCGATGATGGAAATAACCAAAATAATCCGATGGGCGGAGACTCACTCTTGCCATCTTTCAGCAATCCATATCCCAAGGGTAGAGAACTGGGAGGCGGATTTCCTAAGTCCTATCCTATCCGGAAGTATTTGCCCAGCTGACTCGGCTATGGGGCACACCAGAATTGGATCTGATGGTGTCCCGTCAGAACGCCAAGCTTCCTTGTTACGGGTCCAGGTCCCGGGATCCCCAGGCAGTACTGATAGATGCTCTAGCAGTGCCTTGGTCCTTCAATCTGGCCTATGTATTTCCACCGTTTCCTCTCCTCCCACGTCTGGTTGCCAGAATCAATGAGGAGAGTGCTTTGGTGATTCTGTTAGCACCTGCGTGGCCACGCAGGACTTGGTATGCAGATCTAGTGGACATGTCATCTCTTCCACTGTGGACTCTGCCAATGAGGCAGGACCTTCTAATCCAAGGTCCATTCAAGTATCCAAATCTAATTTCTCTGCGTCTGACTGCTTGGAGATTGAACGCCTGATTTTATCAAAGCGTGGTTTCTCTGAGTCGGTCATTGATACCCTGATTCAAGCTAGAAAGCCTGTCACCAAGAAAATCTATCATAAGATTTGGCGCAAATATCTTTATTGGTGTGAATCCAAGGGTTACTCATGGAGTAAGATTAGGATTCCTAGAATATTGTCTTTTCTCCAAGAAGGATTGGAGAATGGATTATCAGCTAGCTCCTTAAAAGGACAAATTTCTGCTTTGTCTATTCTTTTACAAAAGTGTCTGGCAGATGTCCCAGATGTTCAAGCGTTTAGTCAGGCTTTAGTCAGAATCAAGCCTGTATTCAAACCTGTTGCTCCGCCATGGAGCCTAAACTTAGTTCTTAAAGTTCTTCAAGGGGTTCCGTTTGAACCTATGCATTCCATAGATATTTAGCTTCTATCTTGGAAAGTTCTGTTTTTAGTAGCTTTCTCTTCGGCTCGAAGAGTTTCTGAGTTATCTGCTTTACAGTGTGACTCACCTTATCTTGTTTTCCATGCAGATAAGGTGGTTTTGCGTACCAATCCTGGATTCCTTCCTAAGGTTGTTTCTAATAGGAATATCAATCAGGAAATTGTTGTTCCTTTGCTGTGTCCTAATCCTTCTTCAAAGATGGAACGTCTGTTGCACAATCTTGATATGGTTCGTGCTTTAAAGTTCTACTTACAAGCAACCAAAGATTTCCTTCAAACATCTTCATTGTTTGTTGTTTATTCTGGTAAGCGGAGAGGCCAAAAGGCTACGGCTACCTCTCTTTCTTTCTGACTGAAAAGCATCATCCGTTTGGCTTATGAGACTGCTGGCCAGCAGCCTCCTGAAAGGATTACTGCTCATTTTACTAGAGCAGTGGCTTCCACATGGGCTTTTAAAAATGAGGCTTCTGTTGAACAGATTTGTAAGGCGGCGACTTGGTCTTCGCTTCATACTTTTTCCAAATTTTACAAATTCGATACTTTTGCTTCTTCGGAGGCTATTTTTGGGAGAAAGGTTCTACAAGCAGTGGTGCCTTCCGTTTAAGGTACCTGTCTTCTTCCCCCCTTCATCCGTGTCCTAAAGCTTTGGTATTGGTATCCCACAATTATGGATGAATCCGTGGACTTGATACATCTTACAAGAGAAAACAGAATTTATGCTTACCTGATAAATTTCTTTCTCATGTGATGTATCGAGTCCACGGCCCGCCCTGTCTGTTTAAGACAGGTAGTATATTTTTATTTAAAAAACTTCAGTCACCTCTGCACCCTATAGTTTCTCCTTTTTCTTCCTAGCCTTCAGTCGAATGACTGGGGGGGTGGAGCTAAGGGAGGAGCTATATAGACAGCTCTGCTGTGGGTGCTCTCTTTGCCACTTCCTGTTAGGAAGGAGAATATCCCACAAGTATGGATGAATCTGTGGACTCGATACATCACAAGAGAAAGAAATTTATCAGGTAAGCATAAATTCTGTTTTTCCTGCATTACCTAAGTCTTTATGGTTCTACCGTCTTTATTTTCTTTTGTTATTCTCTTGTCTTCCGTGTTTTCTAAATTGGTCAGTTGTACTTAACTAAAACTAAAATATATCTTCACAAGCCATATAATTATATACTCATGTAGACAGGCTTATAACTTGCTATATCAGGTTTCATTTGTGTTAGTTAAAAAAAATGTTGTAGTAGCTTTAGATTTGGTGTTCATTATTGTCCTTTAAATGTACATTGCTAGATCACCTTAATAGTTTTTTTTTTTTGGAGAGCCATCTACCTAGGTTTAGTTTAGCACTCTACTGACCTTAGTTGAATTCCATGTAGCCTCAACACAACTTTCTCTATTTCACTATCTCACCCCTGTATATACCGCTAGCAAATTTTTGTAACATATATAGGCTTTGGCCATACACTTTAATATGCTTACTACCCTTTGTCCCTGTGTATGTTATTGACTACAAGTGGCTAACAAGTTCTGTGTTTTTTTTGTTTGTTTTTTTTTCCTGCCCACAACATGTCTATTGTATTCTGATCTCCTTGCATGACTATAGTTCTGATACGTTAACGAACTCCAAAAGGACTTATCTAGAATACTTGTGTATGATTTATTAGTTTATCTTGTAATGTTCTACTCACCTAAGCCTAAGCAAGCGAACAACCACCTATGACCTTAAAATATATATTTGACATATTTATAATTCATGTATATTATACTGAGCAGATCCCTATGAGCGGTGCTGTTACTTAGATTTCTCTCTTTGCTCACCATGTACTGGGTTTACTTTCTGCTCACAATATTTACAGTTTAAGACTTAGGCAGATCGGACCTGCACTCAACCCACGAAGCCGGGTTTTACCCTGCATTATTCTATGATTAGGTCACATACAACACACTCTTTCTGAGAACATTGTCCTTGATACCCTCATGCATCAGGTACTCCCTCAATACAAAGTATCTCTAGTTTACTCCCGGTCCTACCTCTTTTGCTCTAGAGGCGGAATATCAGTTTCCTAACACTCTCACATTACCTTCTCCCCCCACATAATATACCTCTGGTATTGGGAGGATAAACACACCCACCGTTAGATGGGATATTGTTTAGGGCTCCCCTAGGGATAATATCCATACGACTGTTCTTACTTAAAAACCTCTACAGCTACTCAAGGGTTCCACCTGTACCTCTACGTGTTGAGGCACATAGTTATAAGTGCCTAGTATAATATTATGCATTTTCTCGCACTAATTCTCATTAAAGTTACGTGGTTAGATAGGCATGCTCCCCCTACCTCTAAGAAGTTGGGCTCTAGAGTGTAACTATATGGGGCGTGATCTCCTATGGCAGAAGTGTACAGTCATATATATGCTCAAGACAATTCTCTACGTTCATCATGCCTAACATTCACAGTGATATACTCCTGGGTCTGCGGCCGGGACCCCGGAGTAATATTATTCATTTCTCTTATTAAGTGTGTTCAGTCCACGGGTCATCCATTACTTATGGGATATATTCTCCTTCCTAACAGGAAGTTGCAAGAGGATCACCCAAGCAGAGCTGCTATATAGCTCCTCCCCTCACATGTCATATCCAGTCATTCTCTTGCAACCCTCAACAAAGAAGGAGGTCGCGAGAGGAGCTGGAGTTTTTACTTAACTATTCTTCAATCAAAAGTTTGTTATTTTAAATGGCACCGGAGTGTGCTGTTTTTTCTATCTCAGGCAGTATTTGGAAGAAGAAACTGCCTGCGTTTTTTTCTATGATCTTAGCAGGCGTAACTAAGATCCACTGGCTGTTCTCGACATTCTGAGGAGTGGGGTAACTTCAGAAACTGGGAATAGCATGCGGGGTCCTCCGCAAATGAGGTATGTGCAGTACATTATTTTCTGGGAATGGAATTGACTAAGAAAATACTGCTGTTACCGTATGATGTAAGTACAGCCTTAAATGCAGTAGTGGCGACTGGTATCAGGCTGATATTGTATGCGCAGTCGAGTTATTTTCTAGGGACTAGAATTTGACTGAGAAAATACTGTTAAAACTGAAATAATACTTAAGCCTTATCTGCAGTGGTAGCGACTGGTAGCAGGCTTAGTGATAACTTTGCATGACATTGGAAAATTGTTTTTTAATAAAACGTTTACTGGCATGTTATTCGTTTTTGTGAGGTACTTTGGTGATAAATCTCTTTGTGCATGATTTTTTCCACATGGCTAACATATATTTTCTGCATGGAAACCGTTACATCAGGGCTCCCACTGTTGTAATAGGAGTGGGAGGGACCTTGTTTAAGCGCCTTGTTGCGCAGTTAAAATTGTAGCACAGTCTTCCTGCTTCTTCCTCCTTGATCCAGGACGTCTCTAGAGAGATCAGGGGTCTGCAAAATTCATTTTTGAGGGAGGTAATCAGTCACAGCAGATCTGTGACAGTGTGTTTGACTGTGATTAAAAGCGTTAAATCTTAATTGATATCCGTTTTATCCGTTTTGGGTATTGAGGGGTTAATCATCCTTTTGCTAATGGGTGCAATCCTCTGCTAATAATACACTTCTTGTTAAGAATTGTTTTAATTATATCTGTATTTTTGAAGCGCTGCAGCGTTTTTATATTGCTTGTAAACTTATTGAAAGTGATTTCCAAGCTTGCTAGTTTCATTGCTAAATCTGTTTAAACATGTCTGATTCAGAGGAAACTGTTTGTTCATCATGTTCAAAAGCCAATGTGGATCCCAATAGAACGATGTGTACCAATTGTATTGATATTGCTTTGAATAAAAGTCAATCTGTACCGATGGAGAAACTATCACCAGACAACGAGGGGGAAGTTATGCCGCCTAACTCTCCTCACGTGTCAGTACCTGCGTCTCCCGCTCGGGAGATGCGTAAGATTGAGGCGCCAAGTACATCAAGGCCCTTACAAATCACTTTACATGATATGGCTAATGTTATGAAAGAAGTATTATACAATATGCCCGAATTAAGAGGCAAGCGCAATAGCTCTGGGTTAAGGACAGAGCGCGCTGATGACACGAGAGCCATGTCTGATACTGCGTCACAATTTGCAGAACATGAGGACGGTGAGCTTCATTCTGTCGGTGACGGTTCTGATCCGGGGAGACCGGATTCAGAAATTTCTAATTTTAAATTTAAGCTTGAGAACCTCCGCGTGTTACTAGGGGAGGTGTTAGCGGCTATGAATGATTGCGACACGGTGGCAATCCCAGAGAAATTATGTAGGTTGGATAGATACTATGCGGTACCGGTGTGTACTGACGTTTTTCCTATACCAAAAAGGCTTACAGAAATTATTAGTAAGGAGTGGGATAGACCCGGTGTGCCTTTTTCCCCTCCTCCGATATTTAGAAAAATGTTCCCTATAGACGCCACCACACGAGACTTATGGCAGACGGTCCCTAAGGTGGAGGGAGCAGTTTCTACTTTAGCCAAGCGTACCACTATCCCGGTGGAGAATAGCTGTGCTTTCTCAGATCCAATGGATAAAAAATTAGAGGGTTACCTTAAGAAAATGTTTGTTCAACAAGGTTTTATATTACAGCCTCTTGCATGCATTGCGCCTGTCACGGCTGCAGCGGCATTCTGGTTTGAGTCTCTGGAAGAGGCGATTCGCACAGAGCCATTGGATGAGGCTTTGAGCAAAGTTAGAACCCTTAAGCAAGCTAATGAGTTTGTTTCAGATGCCGTAGTACGTTTAACCAAACTTACGGCTAAAAATTCCGGATTCGCCATACAGGTGCGCAGAGCGCTCTGGCTTAAATCCTGGTCAGCGGATGTAACTTCCAAATCTAAGCTACTTAACATTCCTTTCAAAGGGCAGACCTTATTCGGGCCTGGCTTGAAGGAAATTATTGCTGACATTACGGGAGGTAAGGGCCACGCCCTTCCTCAGGACAGGGCCAAAACAAAGGCCAAACAGTCTAATTTTCGTGCCTTTCGTAACTTCAAGGCAGGAGCAGCATCAACTTCCTCCGCTCCAAAACAGGAAGGAACTACTGCTCGTTACAGACAGGGTTGGAAAAGCAACCAGTCATGGAACAAGGGCAAGCAGGCCAGAAAGCCTACTCCCGCCCCTAAGACAGCATGAAGACAGGGCCCCCTATCCGGAGACGGATTTAGTGGGGGGCAGACTTTCTCTCTTCGCCCAGGCTTGGGCAAGAGATGTGCAGGATCCCTGGACGTTGAAGATTATATCTCAGGGATACCTTCTGGATTTCAAAACCTCTCCTCCACAAGGGAGGTTCCATCTGTCGAGGTTATCAACAAACCTAGTAAAGAGAGAGGCATTTCTACAATGTGTACAAGACCTCTTAATTATGGGAGTGATCCACTCAGTTCAGCGATCGGAACAGGGATAAGGATTTTACTAGGGCTGCAACAACTAATCGGTAAGTTTTGATCATAAAAATAGTTGTCAACAAATCTCATTATCAATTAGGTGGTCAGCGATTAGTTGGTCAGTTGCACAGCACCAGCTGCTTTAATCTGACGATCTACTGCAACTAAGATTGTGCAAAAAAAATTTAATTAATTTATTTTTTTAATCTTTTTTCTATCCGATTTAATCGGACAATAATTATCCGATTAATCGGATAGAAAAAATAATAATAAATAAAAATGTTTGCACAATACCATGTGCAGGAGTTCATCGGATTGAAGCAGCTGGTGCTGTGCAATAACCAACTAATCGCTGACCACCTAATTGATAATGACATTCTTTGACAACTATTTTTATGATCAATCTTACCGATTAGTTGTTGCAGCCCTAGATTTTACTCAAATCTATTTGTGGTTCCCAAAAAAGAGGGAACTTTCAGACCAATCTTGGACTTAAAGATCTTAAACAAATTCCTAAGGGTACCATCGTTCAAGATGGAAACCATTCGAACCATCCTACCCAGGATCCAATATATGACCACAGTGGACTTAAAGGATGCTTACCTTCACATACCGATTCACAAAGATCATTATCGGTACCTAAGATTTGCCTTTCTAGACAGGCATTACCAGTTTGTAGCTCTTCCCTTTGGGTTAGCCACGGCCCCGAGAATTTTTACGAAGGTTCTGGGCTCACTTCTGGCGGTACTAAGACCACGAGGCATAGCGGTGGCTCTGTACCTAGACGACATTCTGATACAAGCGTCAAGTTTTCAGAATGCAAAGTCTCATACAGAGATAGTTCTAGCATTTCTGAGGTCGCATGGGTGGAAAGTGAACGTGGAAAAGAGTTCTGTTACCACTCACAAGGGTTCCTTTTCTAGGGACTCTTATAGATTCTGTAGAGATGAAGATTTACCTGACGGAGTCCAGGTTATCAAAGATTCTCAATGCTTGCCGTGTCCTTCATTCCATTCCAAGCCCATCAGTAGCTCAGTGCATGGAGGTAATCGGCTTAATGGTCGCGGCAATGGACATAGTGCCATTTGCGTGCCTGCATCTCAGACCGCTGCAACTATGCATGCTCAGTCAATGGAACGGGGATTACTCAGATCTGTCCCCTTTGCTAAATCTGGACCAGGAGACCAGAGATTCTCTTCTCTGGTGGTTGTCACCGGTTCATCTGTCAAAAGGAATGACCTTTCGCAGACCAGATTGGACGATTGTAACAACGGATGCCAGCCTTCTAGGCTGGGGAGCAGTCTGGAATTCCCTGAAGGCTCAGGGATCGTGGACTCAGGAGGAAAAACTCCTTCCAATAAACATTCTAGAATTAAGAGCAATATTCAATGCTCTTCTAGCTTGGCCTCAGTTAGCAAAACTGAGGTTCATCAGATTTCAGTCGGACAATATCACGACTGTGGCTTACATCAATCATCAAGGGGGAACCAGGAGTTCCCTAGCGATGTTGGAGGTCTCGAAGTTAATTCGCTGGGCAGAGTCTCACTCTTGTCACCTGTCAGCGATTTACATCCCAGGCGTGGAGAACTGGGAGGCGGATTTCCTAAGTCGCCAGACTTTTCATCCGGGAGAGTGGGAACTTCACCCGGAGATATTTGCTCAACTGATTCGTCGTTGGGGCAAACCGGATCTGGATCTCATGGCATCTCGCCAGAACGCGAAGCTTCCTTGTTACGGATCCAGGTCCAGGGACCCGGGAGCGGTGCTGGTAGATGCATTAGCAGCCCCTTGGTTTTCAACATAGCTTATGTGTTTCCACCATTTCCGTTGCTACCTCGACTGATTGCCAGGATCAAACAGGAGAGGGCATCGGTAATTCTGATAGCGCCTGCGTGGCCACGCAGGACCTGGTATGCAGACCTAGTGGACATGTCGTCCTGCCCACCATGGTCTCTACCTCTGAGGCAGGACCTTCTAATTCAGGGTCCTTTCAACCATCCAAACCTAATTTTTCTGAGGCTGACTGCCTGGAAATTGAACGCTTGATTCTATCAAAGCGTGGGTTTTCGGATTCGGTTATTGATACATTAATACAGGCTAGGAAACCTGTGACCAGAAAAATTTGCCATAAGATATGGCGTAAATATTTATATTGGTGCGAATCCAAGAGTTACTCATGGAGTAAGGTTAGGATTCCTAGGATATTGGCTTTTCTACAAGAGGGTTTAGAAAAGGGTTTATCCGCTAGTTCGCTAAAGGGACAGATTTCCGCTCTGTCTATTCTTTTACACAAACGTCTGGCAGAGAATCAAGACGTCCAGGCTTTTTGTCAGGCTTTGGCTAGAATTAAGCCTGTGTTTAAAGCTGTTGCTCCTCCGTGGAGCTTAAACTTGGTTCTTAAAGTTCTTCAGGGTGTTCTGTTTGAACCCCTTCATTCCATTGATATTAAGCTTTTATCTTGGAAAGTTTTGTTTTTGATGGCTATTTCCTCGGCTCGAAGAGTCTCTGAGTTATCTGCCTTACATTGTGATTCTCCTTATCTGATCTTTCATTCAGACAAGGTAGTACTGCGTACTAAACCTGGGTTTTTACCTAAGGTTGTTTCTAACAGGAATATCAATCAAGAGATTGTTGTTCCATCATTATGTCCTAATCCTTCTTCAAAGAAGGAACGTCTTTTACATAATCTAGACGTGGTCCGTGCTCTGAAGTTCTACTTACAGGCAACTAAAGATTTTAGACAAACTTCTTCTCTGTTTGTCGTTTACTCTGGACAGAGGAGAGGTCAAAAGGCTTCGGCTACCTCTCTCTCTTTTTGGCTTCGTAGCATAATACGTTTAGCCTATGAGACTGCTAGACAGCAGCCTCCTGAAAGAATTACAGCTCATTCTACTAGAGCTGTGGCTTCCACCTGGGCCTTTAAGAATGAGGCCTCTGTTGAACAGATTTGCAAGGCTGCAACTTGGTCTTCACTTCATACTTTTTCCAAATTTTATAAATTTGACACTTTCGCTTCTTCAGAGGCTGGTTTTGGGAGAAAGGTTCTACAGGCAGTGGTTCCTTCTGTTTAATGTTCCTGCCTTGTCCCTCCCATCATCCGTGTACTTAGCTTTGGTATTGGTATCCCATAAGTAATGGATGACCCGTGGACTGGACACACTTAACAAGAGAAAACATAATTTATGCTTACCTGATAAATTTATTTCTCTTGTAGTGTGTTCAGTCCACGGCCCGCCCTGTCTTTTTAAGGCAGGTTCTAAATTTTAAAATTATAACTCCAGTCACCACTGCACTTTATAGTTTCTCCTTTCTCGTCTTGTTTCGGTCGAATGACTGGATATGACATGTGAGGGGAGGAGCTATATAGCAGCTCTGCTTGGGTGATCCTCTTGCAACTTCCTGTTGGGAAGGAGAATATATCCCATAAGTAATGGATGACCCGTGGACTGAACACACTACAAGAGAAATACATTTATCAGGTAAGCATAAATTATGTTTTTATATAGTTGGATGTTAGACACCATTATTAGTAAAATGTTATTTCTCTTGTTAAGTGTGTTCAGTCCACGGGTCATCCATTACTTATGGGATATATTCTCCTCCCCAACAGGAAGTTCCAAGAGGATCACCCCAGCAGAGCTGCTATATAGCTCCTCCCCTCACATGTGATATCCAGTCATTCTCTTGCAAGTCTCAACAAAGAAGGAGGTCGCGAGAGGAGATAGGAGTTTTTTTACCTAATTATTCTTCAATCAAAAGTTTATTATTTTAAAATGGCACCGGAGTGTGCTGTTTTTTTCTCTCAGGCAGTATTTAGAAGAAGAATCTGCCTGCGTTTTTCTATGATCTTAGCAGACGTAACTAAGAGCCACTGGCTGTTCTCGCACATTCTGAGGAGTGGGGTAACTTCAGAAAAGGGAATAGCATGCGGGGTCCCCCGCAAATGAGGTATGTGCAGTAATATTTTCTAGGAATGGAATTGACTAAGAAAACACTGCTGTTACCCATATGATGTAAGTACAGCCTTTAATGCAGAAGTAGCGACTGGTATCAGGCTGATAAATGTATGCGCAGTTGAGTTATTTTCTAGGGACTAGAATTTGACTGAGAAAATACTGTTAATACTGAAATAAATGTATGAGCCTTAACTGCAGTAGAAGCGACTGGTAGCAGGCTTAGTGATAACTTTGCATAACACTGGAAAGTTGTTTTTAAAACGTTTACTGGCATGTTATTCGTTTTGTGAGGTACTTTGGTGATAAATCTTTTTGGGCATGATTTTTTTCCATATGGCTAACGTGTATTTCTGCATAGAAACCGTTGTAACAGGTCTCCCACTGTTGTAATATGAGTGGGAGGGGCCTTTTTTAGCGCCTTGTTGCGCAGTTAAAATTCTTGCACAGTCTTCCTGCTTCTTCCTCCTTGATCCAGGATGTCTACAGAGAGCTCAGGGGTCTTCAAAATTCATTTTTGAGGGAGGTAATCAGTCACAGCAGACCTGTGACAGTGTGTTTGACTGTGATAAAAGCGTTAAATCTTAAATTGATTATCCGTTTTTGGGTATTGAGGGGTTAATCATCCGTTTGCTAGTGGGTGCAATCCTCTGCTAAATTCATACAATTACTGTTAAAATTGTTGGCTATAACTGAATTAGTTCATTGTTATTTCAACTGTGACAGTTTTTTGTGTTTTTAAAAGCGCTGCAGCGTTTTTTCAATTGTTTGTAAATTTATTGACAGATTTTTTCCAAGCTTGCTAGCCTTCATTGCTAGTCTGTTTAAACATGTCTGATACAGATGAATCTACTTGTTCATTATGTTTAAAAGCCAATGTGGAGCCCAATAGAAATATGTGTACCAATTGTATTGATGTTACTTTAAATAAAAGTCAGTCTTTACCGGTAAAGAAATTATCACCAGACAACGAGGGAGAAGTTATGCCACCTAACTCTCCTCACGTGTCAGTACCTTCGCCTCCCGCTCAGGAGGTGCGTGAGATTGTGGCGCCAAGTACATCAAGGCCCTTACAAATCACTTTGCATGATATGGCTAATGTTATGAAAGAAGTATTATCTAATTTGCCTGAGTTAAGAGGCAAGCGCGATAGCTCTGGGTTTAGGACAGAGCGCGCCGATGACACGAGAGCCATGTCCGATACTGCGTCACAATTTGCAGAACATGAGGACGGAGAGCTTCATTCTGTGGGTGACGGATCTGATCCGGGGAGACCGGATTCAGAAATTTCAAATTTTAAATTTAAGCTTGAGAACCTCCGTGTATTACTAGGGGAGGTGTTAGCGGCTCTGAACGATTGCGACACGGTTGCAATCCCAGAGAAATTATGTAGGCTGGATAAATACTATGCGGTACCGGTGTGTACTGACGTTTTTCCTATACCTAAAAGGCTTACAGAGATTATTAGCAAGGAGTGGGATAGACCCGGTGTGCCCTTTTCCCCTCCTCCGATATTTAGAAAAATGTTCCCAATAGACGCCACCACACGAGACTTATGGCAGACGGTCCCTAAGGTGGAGGGAGCAGTTTCTACTTTAGCCAAGCGTACCACTATCCCGGTGGAGGATAGTTGTGCTTTCTCAGATCCAATGGATAAAAAATTAGAAGGTTACCTTAAGAAAATGTTTGTTCAACAAGGTTTTATATTACAGCCCCTTGCATGCATTGCGCCCGTCACTGCTGCAGCGGCATTCTGGTTTGAGTCTCTGGAAGAGGCTATTCGCACAGCACTATTGGATGAGATTATGAACAAGCTTAAAGCCCTTAAGCTGGCTAATGCATTTATTTCGGATGCCGTTGTGCATTTAACCAAACTAACGGCTAAGAACTCCGGATTCGCCATCCAGGCGCGCAGAGCGCTATGGCTTAAATCCTGGTCAGCAGATGTAACTTCTAAATCTAAATTGCTTAATATTCCTTTCAAAGGGCAAACCTTATTCGGGCCCGGCTTGAAAGAAATTATTGCTGACATTACTGGAGGTAAGGGTCACACCCTTCCTCAGGACAGGGCCAAATCAAAGGCCAAACAGTCTAATTTTCGTGCCTTTCGTAATTTCAAGGCAGGAGCAGCATCAACTTCCTCCGCTCCAAAACAGGAAGGGACTGCTACTCGTTACAGACAGGGTTGGAAAGGCAACCAGTCCTGGAACAAGGGCAAGCAGGCCAGAAAACCTACTTCTGCCCCTAAGACAGCATGAAGAAAGGGCCCCCTATCCGAAAACGGATCTAGTGGGGGGCAGACTTTCTCTCTTCGTCCAGGCCTGGGCAAGAGATGTCCAGGATCCCTGGGCGTTGGAGATCATATCTTAGGGATACCTTCTGGACTTCAAAACTTCTCCTCCACAAGGGAGATTTCATCTGTCAAGGTTATCAACAAACCTAATAAAGAAAGAGGCATTTCTACGATGTGTACAAGACCTCTTAGTAATGGGAGTGATCCACCCGGTTCCGCGGACGGAACAAGGGCAAGGTTTTTACTCAAATCTGTTTGTGGTTCCCAAAAAAGAGGGAACCTTCAGGCCAATCTTGGACCTGAAGATCTTAAACAAATTCCTACGGGTTCCATCGTTCAAAATGGAAACTATTCGAACCATCCTACCCATGATCCAAGAGGGTCAGTATATGACCACAGTGGACTTAAAGGATGCCTACCTTCACATACCGATTCACAAGGATCATTATCGGTACCTAAGGTTTGCCTTTCTAGACAGGCATTACCAGTTCTCTTCCCTTCAGGTTGGCTACGGCCCCGAGAATTTTTACAAAGGTTCTGGGCTCTCTTCTGGCGGTACTAAGACCGCGAGGCATAGCGGTGGCTCCGTACCTAGACGACATCCTGATACAAGCTTCAACTTTTCAAAATGCAAAGTCTCATACAGAGATAGTTCTAGCATTTCTAAGGTCGCATGGGTGGAAAGTGAACATGGAAAAGAGTTCTCTGTTCCCACTCACAAGGGTTCCCTTTCTAGGGACTCTTATAGATTCTGTAGAGATGAAGATTTACCTGACGGAGTCCAGGTTATCAAAAATCCTAAATGCTTGCCGTGTCCTTCATTCCATTCCAAGCCCATCAGTAGCTCAGTGCATGGAAGTAATCGGCTTAATGGTCGCGGCAATGGACATAGTGCCATTTGCGCGCCTACATCTCAGACCGCTGCAACTATGCATGCTAAGTCAGTGGAATGGGGATTACTCAGATCTGTCCCATTTACTAAATCTGGACCAGGAGGCCAGAGATTCTCTTCTCTGGTGGTTGTCGCGGGTTCATCTGTCCAAAGGAATGACTTTTCGCAGACCAGATTGGACGATTGTAACAACAGATGCCAGCCTACTAGGCTGGGGTGCAGTCTGGAACTCCCTGAAGGCTCAGGGATCGTGGACTCAGGAGGAGAAACTCCTCCCAATAAACATTCTGAAATTAAGAGCAATATTCAATGCTCTTCTAGCTTGGCCTCAGTTAGCAACACTGAGGTTCATAAGATTTTAGTCGTACAACATCATGACTGTGGCTTACATCAATCATCAAGGGGGAACCAAGAGTTCCCTAGCGATGTTGGAAGTCTCGAAGATAATTCGCTGGGCAGAGTCGCACTCTTGTCACCTGTCAGCGATCTACATCCCAGGCGTGGAGATCTGGGAGGCGGACTTTCTAAGTCGCCAGACCTTTCATCCGTGGGAGTGGGAACTTCACCGGGAGGTGTTTGCTCAACTGATCCTTCGTTGGGGCGAACCGGAGCTGGATCTCATGGCATCTCGCCAGAACGCCAAGCTTCCTTGTTACGGATCCAGGTCCAGGGACCCGGGAACGGTGCTGGTAGATGCACTAGCAGCCCCTTGGGTTTTCAACATGGCTTATGTGTTTCCACCATTTCCGTTGCTACCTCGACTGATTGCCAGGATCAAACAGGAGAGAGCATCGGTGATTCTGATACGCAGGACCTGGTATGCAGACCTAGTGGACATGTCGTCCTGTCCACCATGGTCTCTGCCTCTGAGGCAGGACCTTCTAATTCAGGGTCCTTTCAACCATCCAAGCCTAATTTCTCTGAGGCTGACTGCATGGAGATTGAACGCTTGATTCTATCAAAGCGTGGTTTTTCGGAGTCGGTTATTGATACGTTAATACAGGCTCGGAAACCTGTTACCAGAAAAATTTACCATAAGATATGGCGTAAATATTTATATTGGTGTGAATCCAAGAGTTACTCAAGGAGTAAGGTTAGGATTCCTAGGATATTGCCTTTTCTACAAGAAGGTTTAGAAAAGGGTTTATCCGCTAGTTCGTTAAAGGGACAGATTTCTGCTCTGTTTATTCTTTTACACAAACGTCTGGCAGAGAATCCAGACGTCCAGGCTTTTTGTCAGGCTTTGGCTAGGATTAAGCCTGTGTTTAAAACTGTTGCTCCTCCGTGGAGCTTAAACTTGGTTCTTAAAGTTCTTCAGGGTGTTCCGTTTGAACCCCTTCATTCCATTGATATTGAGCTTTTATCTTGGAAAGTTCTGTTTTTGATGGCTATTTCTCCAACATAGGTGTGTCCGGTCCACGGCGTCATCCTTACTTGTGGGATATTCTCTTCCCCAACAGGAAATGGCAAAGAGCCCAGCAAAGCTGGTCACATGATCCCTCCTAGGCTCCGCCTACCCCAGTCATTCTCTTTGCCGTTGTACAGGCAACATCTCCACGGAGATGGCTTAGAGTTTTTTAGTGTTTAACTGTAGTTTTTCATTATTCAATCAAGAGTTTGTTATTTTCAAATAGTGCTGGTACGTACTATTTACTCAGAAACAGAAAAGAGATGAAGAATTCTGTTTGTATGAGGAAAATGATTTTAGCAACCGTAACTAAAATCCATGGCTGTTCCACACAGGACTGTTGAGAGCAATTAACTTCAGTTGGGGGAACAGTTTGCAGTCCCTTGCTGCTTGAGGTATGACACATTCTAACAAGACGATGTAATGCTGGAAGCTGTCATTTTCCCTATGGGATCCGGTAAGCCATGTTTATTACGATTGTAAATAAGGGCTTCACAAGGGCTTATTTAAACTGTAGACTTTTTCTGGGCTAAATCGATTGATTATTAACACATATTTAGCCTTGAGGAATCATTTTATCTGGTATTTTGATATAATAATATCGGCAGGCACTGTTTTAGACACCTTATTCTTTAGGGGCTTTCCCAAGCATAGGCAGAGTCTCATTTTCGCGCCGGTGTTGCGCACTTGTTTTTGAGAGGCATGGCATGCAGTCGCATGTGAGAGGAGCTCTGATACTTATAAAAGACTTCTGAAGGCGTCATTTGGTATCGTATTCCCCTTTGGGTTTGGTTGGGTCTCAGCAAAGCAGATACCAGGGACTGTAAAGGGGTTTAAAGCTTAAAACGGCTCCGGTTCCGTTATTTTAAGGGTTAAAGCTTCCAAAATTGGTGTGCAATATTTTCAAGGCTTTGAGACGCTGTGGTGAAAAATTTGGTGAATTTTGAACAATTCCTTCATGTTTTTTCGCAATTGCAGTAATAAAGTGTGTTCAGTTTAAAATTTAAAGTGACAGTAACGGTTTTATTTTAAAACGTTTTTTGTACTTTCTGATCAAGTTTATGCCTGTTTAACATGTCTGAACTACCAGATAGACTGTGTGTCTGAATGTGGGGAAGCCAGAATTCCTATTCATTTAAATAAATGTGATTATGTGATAATGACAATGATGCCCAAGATGATTCCTCAAGTGAGGGGAGTAAGCATGGTACTGCATCATTCCCTCCTTCGTCTACACGAGTCTTGCCCACTCAGGAGGCCCCTAGTACATCTAGCGCGCCAATACTCCTTACTATGCAACAATTAACGGCTGTAATGGATAATTCTGTCAAAAACATTTTAGCCAAAATGAACCCTTGTCAGCGTAAGCGTGGCTGCTCTGTTTTAGTTACTGAAGAGCATGACGACGCTGATATTAATATCTCTGAAGGGCCCCTAACCCAATCTGAGGGGGCAGGGAGGTTTTGTCTGAGGGAGAAAATTACTGATTTAGGGAACATTTCTCAGCAGGCTGAATCTGATGTGATTACATTTAAATTTAAATTGGAGCATCTCCGCATTTTGCTTAAGGAGGTATTATCCACTCTGGATGATTGTGAAAATTTAGTCATCCCAGAGAAACTATGTAAAATGGACAAGTTCCTAGAGGTGCCGGGGCTCCCAGAAGCTTTTCCTAGGATCACCCACAGCAGAGCTGTCTATATAGCTCCTCCCCTAACTGCCACCTCCCAGTCATTCTCTTGCAGCTCTTGACAAGGGAAGCAGCTAGAGAGATGTGGTGCATTAATGTAGTTTATCTTCAATCAAAAGTTTGTTATTTTCAAATGATACCGGAGTTGTACTATTTTAGCCTCAGGCAGAAAGTTGAAGAAGAGTCTGCCTGTGGTCTTTGATGATCTTAGCAGGTTGTAACTAAGATCCATTGCTGTTCTCACACATAACTGAAGTGATGGGTAACTTCAGCTGGGGGAATAACGTGCAGGGTCTCCTGCTCTGAGGTATGTGCAGTTTTAAATTTTTCTAGAGAAATGATAAGCTAGAAAATGCTGACAATACCGGATTTATTTAAGGTAAGCCTGATTACAGTGATTTAATAACGACTGGTATCATGCTTGCTGTAAAGGGTAATATTTTTATTATTTACTCACATTACTGAATAGATATAACTTTTGCTTGAGGTGTATAAACGTTTATTTCATATTGGTGATAAAACTTTATTCTGGGGCCCAGTTTTTCCACATGGCTGACTAGATTTTGCCTAGGGATAGTTTTTTAAGGCCCTCTCACTGTGAGTACAGGTTGGGTGGGGCCTATTTTCCATTAGTTTTTGCAGCTTGAGACATCCAGCTTCCCTGAAGGAGTCCCCTGAACATATAGGACCTCTCTAAGGGGTTTTTGTGCCTTCCAAAGTCGTTGTATGGGCAGGTAGGGCCACAGTAGAGCTGTGGCAGTTTGTTGTGACTGTTTAAAAACGTTTATATCGGGGTTTTTTATCCGGTTTTGAAACTAAGGGGTTAATCATCCATTTGCAAGTGGGTGCAATGCTCTTTAAGCCTGTTATACACACTGTAAAAATTTTGTAAGATTTACTGCTTTTTTCACTGTTTTCGCTTTTTCTGTGATTGTTTTTTTCTCTTAAAGGCACAGTACCGTTTTTATTTTTTGCTTGTTCACAGTTATTAAAGTGTTTTCCAAGCTTGCTGGTCTCATTACTAGTCTGTTTAAACATGTCTGACATAGCGGAAACTCATTGTTCATTATGTTTAGAAGCCATTGTGGAACCCCCTCTTAGAATGTGTACCAAATGCACTGATTTTACTATAGATTACAAAGACCATATTCTGGCTTTAAAAAAATTCACCAGAAGAAATTGACAAGGAGGAAGTTATGCCGTCTAACTCTCCCCACGTGTCAGATCCTATAAATCCTATAAATCCCGCTCAGGGGACGCCAAGTACTTCTAGCGCGCCCATTGCGTATACCTTGCAAGACATGGCGGCAGTTATGAATCATACCCTTACAGAGGTATTATCTAAACTGCCAGGTTTGCAAGGAAAGCGAGACAGCTCTGGGACTAGAATAAATACAGAGCTCTCTGACGCTTTAGTAGCTATCTCTGATACACCCTCACAATATAATGAAGCTGAAGCAGGGGAGCTTCAATCTGTGGGTGATTTTTCTGATTCAGGGAAGATACTTCAATCTGATTCTGATATGTCTACATTTAAATTTAAGCTTGAACACCTCCGCGTATTGCTCAGGGAGGTTTTAGCAACTCTGGACGACTGTGACACTATTGTAGTCCTAGAGAAATTATGTAGATTGGATAAATACCATGCAGTATCTACTTACACTGATGTTTTTCCAATCCCTAAAAGGTTTTCTTAAATTATTACTAAGGAATGGGATAGACCAGGTGTACCATTCTCTCCCCTCCTGTTTTTAAAAAGATGTTTCCTATAGACGCCGCTACACGGGACTTATGGCAGACGGTCCCTAAGGTGGAAGGAGCAGTTTCTACTCTAGCTAAGCGTACCACTATCCCTGTCGAGGACAGTTGTGCTTTTCTAGCTCCAATGGATAAAAAATTAGAGAGTTACCTTACGAAACTTTTTATTCAACAAGGTTTTATTCTGCAGCCTCTTGCATGCATTGCCCTAGTCACTGCTGCCGCGGCTTTCTGGTTTGAGTCCCTAGAGGAGGCTCTACAGGTTGAAACCCCATTGGAAGATATTATTGACAAGCTCACGGCCCTTAAGCTAGCCAATTCATTTGTTTCTGGCGCTGTTGATCATTTAACCAAGCTAACGGCTAAAAATTCAGGTTTTGCTATTCAGGCGCGTAGGGCGCTATGGCTTAAATCCTGGTCAGCTGACGTGACTTCAAAGTCTAAACTTCTCAACATTCCCTTCAAAGGACAGATCCTATTCGGGCCCGGACTGAAGGAGATCATTTCTGACATCACTGGAGGAAAAGGTCACGCCCTTCCTCAGGACAGGTCCAACAAATTAAGGACCAAACAGTCTAGTTTTCGGCCTTTTCGAAACTTCAAGAGTGGCGCAGCTTCAACTTCCTCTAACACAAAACAAGAGGGAACTTTTGCCCAGTCTAAGCCGGTCTGGAGACCTAACCAGGCTTGGAACAAGGGGAAACAGGCCAAGAAGCCTGCTGCTGCCTCTAAGACAGCATGAAGGAGCAGCCCCCGATCCGGAAACGGATCTAGTAGGGGGCAGACTCTCTCTCTTCGCCCAGGCTTGGGCAAGAGATGTCCAGGATCCCTGGGCATTGGAAATTGTGTCCAAGGGTTATCTTCTGGAATTCAAAACCTCTCCCCCAAAAGGGAGATTTCATCTCTCACTTTTATCTGCAAACCAGATAAAGAGAAAAGCATTCTTACATTGTGTTCAAGACCTCCTAGTTATGGGAGTGATCCACCCAGTTCCGCAGGAGGAACAGGGACAGGGCTTTTATTCAAATCTGTTTGTTGTTCCTAAGAAAGAGGGAACATTCAGACCAATCTTAGATCTCAAGATCTTAAACAAATTTCTCAGAGTCCCATCCTTCAAGATGGAGACTATTCGAACCATCCTTCCTATGATCCAGGAGGGTCAATACAGGCACTACCAGTTTGTGGCTCTTCCCTTGGGGTTGGCCACGGCACCAATAATCTTTACAAAGGTTCTAGGGTCCCTTCTAGCGGTCCTAAGGCCGTGGGCTATAGCAGTAGCCCCTTACTCAGACGACATTCTGATACAGGCGTCAACTTTTCAAGTTGCCAGGTCTCACACGGACATTGTTCTGGCATTTCTGAGGTTGCATGGGTGGAAAGTGAACGAAGAAAAAAGTTCTCTATCCCCTCTCACAAGAGTTTCCTTCCTAGGAACTCTGATAGATTCTGTAGAAATTAAGATTTACCTGACAGAGGCCAGGTTGTCAAAACTTTTAAATTCCTGCCGTGTTCTTTATTCTACTTCTCGCCCTTCAGTGGCTCAGTGTATGGAAGTAATCGGCTTAATGGTAGCGCAATGGACATAGTGCCGTTTGCCCGCCTACATCTCAGACCGCTGCAACTCTGCATGCTCAGTCAGTGGAATGGGGATTACACAGATTTGTCCCCTCTACTAAATCTGGATCAAGAGACCAGGGATTCTCTTCTCTGGTGGTTATCTCGGGTCCATCTGTCCAAGGGTATGACCTTCCGCAGGCCAGATTGGACAATAGTAATGACAGATGCCAGCCTTCTGGGCTGGGGTGCAGTCTGGAACTCCCTGAAGGCTCAGGGCTTGTGGACTCAGGAGGAGACACTCCTTCCGATAAACATTCTGGAACTAAGAGCGATATTCAATGCACTTCAGGCTTGGCCTCAGCTAGCTGCGGTCAGGTTCATCAGATTTCAGTCGGAAAACATCACAACTGTAGCTTACATCAACCATCAAGGGGGAACAAGGAGTTCCCTAGCAATGTTGGAGGTTTCAAAAATAATTCTATGCGCAGAGGTTCACTCTTGCCATCTATCAGCTATCCATATCCCAGGAGTAGAGAACTGGGAGGCGGATTTTCTAAGTCGACAGATTTTTCATCCAGGGGAGTGGGAACTCCATCCGGAGGTGTTTGCACAGTTGATTCAACTTTGGGGCAAACCAGAACTGGATCTCATGGTGTCTCTTCAGAACGCCAAGCTTCCTTGTTACGGGTTCAGGTCCAGGGATCCCAAGACAGCGCTGATAGATGCTCTAGCAGCTCTTTGGTCTTTCAACCTGGCTTATGTGTTTCCACCATTTCCTCTGCTCCCTCGTCTGATTGCCAAGATCAAGCAGGAGAGAGCTTCAGTGTTTTTGATAGCTCCTGCGTGGCCACGCAGGACTTGGTACGCAGATCTGGTCGACATGTCATCCTTTCCACCTTGGACTCTGCCGCTGAGGCAGGACCTTCTACTTCAAGGTCCCTTCAAACATCCAAATCTAATTTCTCTGCGTCTGACTGCTTGGAGATTGAACGCTTGATTTTGTCAAAACGTGGTTTTCCGAGTCGGTCATTGATACCTTAATTCAGGCTTGAAAGCCTGTCACCAGGAAAATCTATCATAAGATATGGTGTAAATATCTTCATTGGTGTGAATCCAAGGGTTACTCATGGAGTAAAGTCAGGATTCCCAGGATATTGTCTTTTCTCCAAGAAGGATTGGAGAAGGGATTGTCAGCTAGTTCCTTAAAGGGACAGATTTCTGCTCTGTCTATTCTTTTGCACAAGCGTCTGGCGGATGTTCCAGACGTTCAGGCGTTTTGTCAGGCTTTAGTTAGAATCAAGCCTGTGTTTAAACCTGTTGCTTCGCCATGGAGTTTAAATTTAGTTCTTAAAGTTCTTCAAGGGGTTCCGTTTGAACCTCTGCATTCCATAGATATCAAGCTTTTATCTTGGGTAGTTCTGTTCTTGGTAGCTATCTCTTTGGCTCAAAGAGTTTCAGAGTTATCTGCCTTGCGTGATTCCCTTTATCTGATCTTCCATGCAGATAAGGTAGTTTTGCGTACCAAACCTGGGTTTCTTCCGAAGGTGGTATCCAATAAGAATATCAATTAAGAGATTGTTGTTCCGTCACTGTGTCCTAATCCTTCTTAAAAGAAGGAACATCTATTACACAATCTTGACGTGGTTCGTGCTTTAAAGTTTTATTTACAAGCTACTAAAGATTTTCGTCAAACATCTGCATTGTTTGTTGTCTACTCTGGACAGAGGAAAGGCCAAAAGGCTTCAGCAACTTCTCTTTCTTTTTGGTTAAGAAGTATAATCCGCTTACCTTATGAGACTGTTTGCCAGCAGCCTCCTGTAAGAATTACAGCTCATTCCACTAGAGCGGTGGCTTCCACATGGGCCTTTAAAAATGAGGCTTCTGTTGAACAGATTTGAAAGGCGGCGACTTGGTCTTCACTTCATACTTTTTCTAAATTCTACAAATTTGATACTTTTGCTTCTTCTGAGGCTATTTTTGGGAGAAAGGTCTTACAGGCAGTGGTGCCTAACTTTTAAGCGCCTGCCTTGTCCCTCCCTTCATCCGTGTCCTATAGCTTTGGTATTGGTATCCCACAAGTAATGGATGAATTACCTGATAAATTTATTTCTCTTGTGGTGTATCCAGTCCATGGCCCGCCATGTCATTTAAAGGCAGGTGTTTTTTAATTTTTAAACTACAGTCACCTCTGCACCCTATAGTTTCTCCTTTCTCTTGCTTGTCTTCGGTCGAATGACTGGGAGGTGGCAGTTAGGGGAGGATCTATATAGACAGCTCTGCTGTGGGTGATCCTCTTGCAGCTTCCTGTTGGGAAGGAGAATATCCCACAAGTAATGGATGAATCCGTGGGCTGGATACACCACAAGAGAAATAAATTTATCAGGTAAGCATAATTTTGTTTTACAGGTAAGTATTTAGTTTTAAATAGGAATAATTTATTTAATGCTAGTTATATTTATTTAGATTTATTTAAATTATATTTAAGTTAGGGGTTGTTAGGGTTAGACTTAGGTTTAGGGGTTAATAAATTTAATATAGTGGCGGCGGTGTAGGGGGGGCAGATTAGGGGTTAATAAATATAATGTAGGTGGCGGCGGTGTAGGGGGCGGCAGATTAGGGGTTAATAAGTATAATGTAGGTGGCGGCGGTGTAGGGGGGCAGATTAGGGGTTAATAAGTATTAGGTGGCGGCGGTGTAGGGGTGGCAGATTAGGGGTTAATAAGTATAATGTAGGTGGCGGCGGTGTAGAGCACGGCAGATTAGGGGTTAATAAGTATAATGTAGGGGGCGGCAGATTAGGGGTTAATAAGTATAATGTAGGTGGTGGCGGCTGTATAGGGGGGACAGATTAGGGGTGTTTAGACTCGTGGTACATGTTAGGGTGTTAGCTGTAAACATTACCATAGGAATCAATGGGATATCGGGTAGCAGCGAACATAAGCTTTCGCTGCTTTCAGACTCCCATTGATTCCTATGGCATCCGCCGCCTCCAGGGCAGCGGATTGAAAACCAGGTACGCTGGGCCGGAATAGTGGCGAGCTTACCTGGTTTGAAATTTGATAACTAGCAAAAGTAGTCAGATTGTGCCAAATTTGCATTTGGAATATCTGTAATGACGTTAGCATCGATCTGTGTCGGACTGAGTCCGACGGATCATATGTTACGTCACAAAATTCTACTTTTGACGGTCTGTAGGGTTTGATAACTAAGGGGAATCAGGCTCGCCACAAATACGCTGCGGAATTCCAGTGTATTTGCGGTTGACGGCTTGATAAGTAGATGCCTTGGTCTTTAGATCTCTGTTAACTTCTTCTTCCTCTCCCTTCAGGGGGTATGTGGAGGTCCCCTTCCTTCGGGTCAGGGGTAAGTTTAAGTGGGGCTTGGTGCCTGCCGGACTTGTCTCCTTGGAGGCTTTGTGCTTGGTGGAATCTACTGATTCTGAGCAGTCTCTATCTAGGGCCTTGCTGGTTTTAACTGATGGGCAGTTACCTGGTCCTTTCAGGTTTTATCCTTCTGTTTCTGGTGAAGCAGTTGTTTTTTGTCAGGTGTTTGGGTAATTTCAGGCTGTGGTGCCCTCCGAAAGGGCTGCCTCGTCTACCCTCCCTTTTTTTGCATTCAGTGTCCTCTATAGATGGGTATTGTTTTCCTAAAATTAATTAATGCAGCTGTGGACTCTCCCTGTTTAAGAAGAAAAACTTAAATTATGCTTACCTGATAATTTTCTTTTCTTCTGACGGGGAGAGTCCACAGCTCCCCACCCAAGTTTTTATATAAGGCGGCCATTTATATTATTCTTCTGGCACCTTTTTATCCCTAATATTTCCCTTGGCAGAATGACTGGGGAATGAGGGAAGTGGGGGAGGTATTTAAGCCTTTGTCTGGGGTGTCTTTGCCTACTCCTGGTGGCAGGGTTCTGAATTCCCAAAAGTAATGAATGCAGCTGTGGACTCTCCCAGTCAGAAGAAAAGAAAATTATAAGGTAAGCATAATAGTTTTTGAAATGTTCTAAACGATAACCTCATGTCACAATTAAAAGAGGTGCTAACTAGCAATAAAGCTATATTTAAATTAGTGTTTTCCAACAATACAGAAATAATATCAAGCATAGATAAAAAATAACATCTGGGTAACAGTGATCATAACATGGTATGTTTGAAATCACTTTCTATAAGCAGTGTTACAAGGGATCAACAAAGGGTTCAATTTTAAGAAAGCAAAATTCAGTGATTTAAGGAAATCAATAAATAGCATGCATTGGAACAAAGTATTCTTAAATAAAAACAGAGAGGATAAATGGATAACATTTACAACTTTGTTAAACAAATATACACATAAATACATGGTTACAAAACTAAAATAAATTCAAGCCAATGTGGCTAAATAAAAATGTGTTAAGAGAAATTAGGAAAAAAATGTAGGGCATTTAAATTGTTCAAAGAAAATAGTGCAGATTCGATATTCCAAATATATAAGGAATGGAACAAAGCATGCAAAACTGCAAATGAAAGATTAATTGCAAAGGATTGTAAGTCAAACCCTAAATTGTTTTTAAAGGGACACTGAACCCAAATTTTTTCTTTTGTGATTCATTTAGAGCATGCAATTTTAAGCAACTTTCTAATTTACTCCTATTATCAAATGTTCTTCATTCTCTTGATATTTTTGTTTGAAAAGCAAAATGTAAGTTTAGATGCCGGCCCATTTTTGATGAACAATCCTGGGTTATTCTTGCTGATCGGTGGATACATTCATCCACCAATAAACAAGTGCTGTCCAGGGTTCTGACTTTCCTTTTCAAATAAAGATAGCAAGAGAACGAAGAAAGACTCGTAATCTAGCAACAAGAGAACAAAAATTGATAATAGGAGTAAATTAGAAAGTTGCTTAAAATTGCATGAATCACGAAAGAAAAAAATGTGGGTTCAGTATCCCTTTAAGTTTAAGGGAAATAAATGTACATTAAAATGTGATAATGGTAGCATGATTAACAGGGAGACGGCTGGGGTACTAAAACAGTTATTTTCTTCAGTATATGCAAGAGAGGAACCAATGGGAGATGCATTAAAACAAACTAGAAAATACAAGCCCATACCAATAACTGAGTTATCTCTATAGGATATCAGAAAAAAAACTTGATAATATAAAGGTAAATAAATCTCCATGTCCAGATGGAATACACCCAAAGGTTTTAAGGGAGCTTAGCACTGTTATAGCCAAATACTGGCGCAAAGCTGATGCGGTGCCACTTTCTAAAAAAGGAAGCTATTGACCAGTTAGTCTGACATTGGTAGTGGGTAAGATACTTGAAAGAATGATAAGGGATTGTATTTATGAGTATATTCATGTAAAAAAGATTATGAGTTCAGATCAGCATGGTTTTATATGAAATAGATCATGTCAAACTAATCTAATTAGATTGTATGAGGAAGTAAGTAAAAATATAGGTAAAGGTGAATCAGTTAATGTGATGTACTTAGATTTTGCAAAGGCATTTGATACACTGTCACATGAGAGATTATTGTAGAAAAGTAAAGGGATACTGAATTTTGTTTCTTACATGATTCAGATAGAGCATGCCATTTTAAGCAATTTTCTAATTTACTCCTATTATCAATTTTTCTTTGTTCTCTTGTTGCTAGATTACGAGTCTTGTGTTAGCCTTAAAAAGCAGCGTTGAGAGGTCCCAACGCTGCTTTTTAACGCCCGCTGGTATTACGAGTCTGACAGGAGAGTGTCTACTGCTCACTTTTCTTCCGCGACTCGAGGTTACCGCAAATCCCCTTACGTCAATTGCGTATCCTATATTAAATTTATTATCCCCTAAACCTAAGTCTAACCCTAAGTCTAACCCCCCTAACTTAAATATAATTTAAATAAAACGAAATAAAATTACTACAATTAAATAAATTAATTCTATTTAAAACTAAATACTTACCTATAAAATAAACCCTAAGCTAGCTACAATATTACTAATAGTTACATTTGTATCTATATTCGGGTTTATATTTATTTTACAGGCAACTTTGTATTTATTTTAACTAGGTACAATAGTTATTAAATAGTTATTAACTATTTAATAGCTACCTAGTTAAAATAAGTACAAATTTACCTGTAAAATAAATCCTAACATAAATTACAATTACACCTAACACTACACTATCATTAAATTAATTACATAACTAACTACAATTAAATTAAATAAACTAAAGTACAACCCCCCTCCACTAAATAACAGAAAATAAAAAAAATAATTACAAGAATTTTAAACTAATTACACCTAATCTAATCCCCCTAATAAAATTAAAAATAATAATAATAATAATAAAATTCCCTACCCTATACTAAATTACAAATAGCCCTTAAAAGGGCTTTTTGCCGGGCATTGCCCCAAAGTAATCAGCTCTTTTACCTGTAAAAAAAAAATACAATACCAACCAACATTAAAACCCACCACCCACACTCCCAACCCTACTCTAAAACCCACCCAATGCCCCCTTAATAAAACCTAACACTACCCCCTTGAAGATCACCCTACCTTGAGCCGTCTTCACCCAGCCGTGCACAAGTGGTCCTCCAGAGGGGCAGAAGTCTTCATCCGATCCGGGCAGAAGAGGACCTCCAGACGGGCAGAAGGCTTCATCAAGGCGGCATCTTCTATCTTCATCCATGCGGAGCGGGTCCATCTTGAAGCCATCCGACGCGGAGCATCCTCTTCTTCCGACGGCTAAAACTGAATGAAGGTTCCTTTAATTGACGTCATCCAAGGTGGCGTCCCTTGAATTCCGATTGGCTGATAGGATTTTATCAGCCAATCGGAATTAAGGTAGGAAAAATCCTATTGGCTGATACAATCAGCCAATATAATTGAGCTTTCATGGCTCGGATGGCTTCAAGATGGACCCGCTCCGGATGGATGAAGATAGAAGATGCCACCTGGATGAAGCCTTCTGCCCATCTGGAGGTCCTCTTCTGCCCGTATCAGATGAAGTCTTCTGCCCCTCTGGAGGACCACTTGTGCCCGGCTGGGTGAAGACAGCTCAACGTAGGGTGATCTTCAAAGGGGTAGTGTTAAGTTTTATTAAGGGGGGATTGGGTGGGTTTTAGAGTAGGGTTGGGAGTGTGGGTGGTGGGTTTTAATGTTGGGTTTTATTGTATTTTTTTTTTTACAGGTAAAAGAGCTGATTACTTTGGGGCAATGCCCCGCAAAAAGCCCTTTTAAGGGCTATTTGTAATTTAGTATAGGGTAGGGAATTTTCTCCAACATAGGTGTGTCCGGTCCACGGCGTCATCCTTACTTGTGGGATATTCTCTTCCCCAACAGGAAATGGCAAAGAGCCCAGCAAAGCTGGTCACATGATCCCTCCTAGGCTCCGCCTACCCCAGTCATTCTCTTTGCCGTTGTACAGGCAACATCTCCACGGAGATGGCTTAGAGTTTTTTAGTGTTTAACTGTAGTTTTTCATTATTCAATCAAGAGTTTGTTATTTTTAAATAGTGCTGGTACGTACTATTTACTCAGAAACAGAAAAGAGATGAAGAATTCTGTTTGTATGAGGAAAATGATTTTAGCAACCGTAACTAAAATCAATGGCTGTTCCACACAGGACTGTTGAGAGCAATTAACTTCAGTTGGGGGAACAGTTTGCAGTCCCTTGCTGCTTGAGGTATGACACATTCTAACAAGACGATGTAATGCTGGAAGCTGTCATTTTCCCTATGGGATCCGGTAAGCCATGTTTATTACGATTGTAAATAAGGGCTTCACAAGGGCTTATTTAAACTGTAGACTGTTTCTGGGCTAAATCGATTGATTATTAACACATATTTAGCCTTGAGGAATCATTTTATCTGGGTATTTTGATATAATAATATCGGCAGGAAAAGAGTTCTCTATCCCCGTCAACAAGGGTTCCCTTCTTGGGAACAATTATAGACTCCTTAGAAATGAGGATCTTTCTAACAGAGGCCAGAAAAACAAAGCTTCTGGACTCTTGTCGGATACTTCATTCCGTTCCTCTTCCTTCCATAGCTCAGTGCATGGAAGTGATCGGGTTGATGGTGGCGGCGATGGACATAGTTCCTTTTGCGCGCATTCATCTAAGACCATTACAACTGTGCATGCTCAGTCAGTGGAATGGGGACTATACAGACTTGTCTCCGAAGATACAAGTAAATCAGAGGACCAGAGACTCACTCCGTTGGTGGCTGTCCCTGGACAATCTGTCTCAAGGGATGATGTTCCACAGACCAGAGTGGGTCATTGTCACGACCGACGCCAGTCTGATAGGCTGGGGCGCGGTCTGGGGATCCCTGAAAGCTCAGGGTCTTTGGTCTCGGGAAGAATCTCTTCTACCGATAAATATTCTGGAACTGAGAGCGATATTCAATGCTCTCCAGGCCTGGCCCCAGCTTGCGAGGACCAGGTTCATACGGTTTCAATCAGACAACATGACGACTGTTGCGTACATCAACCATCAGGGGGGAACAAGGAGTTCCCTAGCGATGGAAGAAGTAACCAAAATTATTCTTTGGGCGGAGTCTCACTCCTGCCACCTGTCTGCTATCCACATCCCAGGAGTGGAAAATTGGGAAGCGGATTTTCTGAGTCGGCAGACATTACATCCGGGGGAGTGGGAACTCCATCCGGAAATCTTTGCCCAAGTCACTCACCTGTGGGGCATTCCAGACATGGATCTGATGGCCTCTCGTCAGAACTTCAAAGTTCCTTGCTACGGGGCCAGATCCAGGGATCCCAAGGCGGCTCTAGTGGATGCACTAGTAGCACCTTGGACCTTCAAACTAGCTTATGTGTTCCCGCCATTTCCTCTCATCCCCAGGCTGATAGCCAGGATCAAGCAGGAGAGGGCGTCGGTGATCTTGATAGCTCCTGCGTGGCCACGCAGGACTTGGTATGCAGATCTGGTGAATATGTCATCGGCTCCACCTTGGAAGCTACCTTTGAGACGAGACCTTCTTGTTCAGGGTCCGTTCGAACATCCGAATCTGGTTTCACTCCAGCTGACTGCTTGGAGATTGAACGCTTGATTTTATCGAAGCGAGGATTCTCAGATTCTGTTATCGATACTCTTGTTCAGGCCAGAAAGCCTGTGACTAGAAAGATTTACCACAAAATTTGGAAAAAATATATCTGTTGGTGTGAATCTAAAGGATTCCCTTGGGACAAGGTTAAGATTCCTAGGATTCTATCCTTCCTTCAAGAAGGATTGGAAAAAGGATTATCTGCAAGTTCCCTGAAGGGACAGATTTCTGCCTTGTCGGTATTACTTCACAAAAAGCTGGCAGCTGTGCCAGATGTTCAAGCCTTTGTTCAGGCTCTGGTTAGAATCAAGCCTGTTTACAAACCTTTGACTCCTCCTTGGAGTCTCAATTTAGTTCTTTCAGTTCTTCAGGGGGTTCCGTTTGAACCCTTACATTCCGTTGATATTAAGTTATTATCTTGGAAAGTTTTGTTTTTAGTTGCGATTTCTTCTGCTAGAAGAGTCTCAGAATTATCTGCTCTGCAGTGTTCTCCTCCTTATCTGGTGTTCCATGCAGATAAGGTGGTTTTACGTACTAAACCTGGTTTCTTCTGTTATGTGTGATCAGTCCACGGGTCATCATTACTTCTGGGATATAACTCCTCCCCAACAGGAAATGCAAGAGGATTCACCCAGCAGAGCTGCATATAGCTCCTCCCCTCTACGTCAGTCCCAGTCATTCTCTTGCACCCAACGACTAGATAGGATGTGTGAGAGGACTATGGTGATTATACTTAGTTTTTATGACTTCAATCAAAAGTTTGTTATTTTAAAATAGCACCGGAGCGTGTTATTACTTCTCTGGCAGAGTTTGAGGAAGAATCTGACAGAGATTTTTTACTATGATTTTAACCGGAGTCGTTAAGATCATATTGCTGTTCTCGACCATCTGAGGGAGGTAAAGGCTTCAGATCAGGGGACAGCGGGCAGATGAATCTGCATTGAGGTATGTGGCAGTTTTTATTTTCTGAATGGAATTGATGAGAAAAGCCTGCCATACCGTTAAAATGACATGTATGTATACACTTCAGTATTCTGGGGATGGTATTTCACCGGAACTACTGTGTTAAGGTCACTAATCCTTTTAATAACTATTCTCATGTTAAACGTTTTTGCTGGAATGTAGAATCGTTTACATTGCTGAGGTACTGTGTGAATAAATGTTTGGGCATTATTTTCCACTTGGCAGTTTTTTGCTTTAATTGTGACAGTTTCGTTTCTCTTCACTGCTGTGTGGGAGAGGGAGGGGCCGTTTTTGGCGCTCTTTGCTACGCATCAAAAAATTCCAGTCAGCTACTTTTATATGTCCTGCATGATCCGGTTCATTTCTGACAGATCTCAGGGGTCTTCAAACTTCTTTGAAGGGAGGTAAATTCTCTCAGCAGAGCTGTGAGAATTCTTATAGTGACTGTGTATAAAAAACGTTGTTTTGTTTTCTTATGTACAAATTTAATTAGTGTTGTTTTTTACTAATGGGAACAAACCTTTGCTAAAAGTTGTGTTGTTTTAAAATTTGATGCAATAACTGTTTTTCAGTTCATTATTTCAACTGTCATTTAATCGTTAGTACCTCTTTGAGGCACAGTACGTTTTTTGCTAAAAAAGATTATAACCAAGTTGTAAGTTTTTTGCTAGTGTGTTAAACATGTCTGACTCAGAGGAAGATATCTGTGTCATTTGTTCCAATGCCAAGGTGGAGCCCAATAGAAATTTATGTACTAACTATATTGATGCTACTTTAAATAAAAGTCAATCTGTACAATGTGAACAAATTTCACCAAACAGCGAGGGGAGAGTTATGCCGACTAACTCGCCTCACGCGACAGTACCTGCATCTCCCGCCCGGGAGGTGCGTGATATTTTGGCGCCTAGTACATCTGGGCGGCCATTACAGATAACATTACAAGATATGGCTACTGTTATGACTGAAGTTTTGTCTAAATTACCTGAACTAAGAGGCAAGCGTGATCACTCTGGGGTGAGAACAGAGTGCGCTGACAATGCTAGGGCCATGTCTGATACTGCGTCACAGCTCGCAGAGCATGAGGACGGAGAGCTTCATTCTGTGGGTGACGGTTCTGATCCAAACAGATTGGACTCAGATATTTCAAATTTTAAATTTAAATTGGAGAACCTCCGTGTACTACTAGGGGAGGTCTTAGCAGCTCTCAACGATTGTAACACTGTTGCAATACCAGAGAAACTGTGTAGGTTGGATAAATACTTTGCGGTACCGGCGAGTACTGACGTTTTTCCTATACCTAAGAGACTAACTGAAATTGTTACTAAGGAGTGGGATAGACCCGGTGTGCCGTTCTCACCCCCTCCAATATTTAGAAAGATGTTTCCAATAGACGCCACCACTCGGGACTTATGGCAAACGGTCCCCAAGGTGGAGGGAGCAGTTTCTACTTTAGCTAAGCGTACCACTATCCCGGTGGAGGATAGCTGTGCTTTCTCAGATCCAATGGATAAAAAATTAGAGGGTTACCTTAAGAAAATGTTTGTTCAACAAGGTTTTATATTACAACCCCTTGCATGTATCGCGCCGATTACGGCTGCGGCAGCATTTTGGATTGAGTCGCTGGAAGAGAATCTTAGTTCCTCTACGCTAGACGACATTACGGACAGGCTTAGAGTCCTTAAACTAGCTAATTCTTTCATTTCGGAGGCCGTAGTACATTTAACCAAACTTACGGCTAAGAACTCAGGATTCGCCATACAGGCACGCAGGGCACTGTGGCTAAAATCCTGGTCAGCTGATGTTACTTCTAAGTCCAAATTACTTAATATACCTTTCAAGGGGCAGTCCTTATTCGGGCCCGGTTTGAAAGAAATTATCGCTGACATTACGGGAGGTAAGGGCCACGCCCTACCTCAAGACAAGGCCAAAGCTAAGGCTAGACAGTCTAATTTTCGTCCCTTTCGGAATTTCAAAACAGGAGCAGCATCAACCTCCACTGCACCAAAACAGGAAGGAGCTGTTGCTCGTTACAGGCAAGGCTGGAAGCCTAACCAGTCCTGGAACAAAAGCAAGCAGGCCAGGAAACCTGCTGCTGCCCCAAAGACAGCATGAACCGAGAGCCCCCGATCCGGGACCGGATCTAGTAGGGGGCAGACTCTCTCTCTTCGCCCAGGCCTGGGCAAGAGATGTTCAGGATCCCTGGGCACTAGAGATCATATCTCAGGGATACCTTCTAGACTTCAAATTATCTCCCCCAAGAGGGAGATTTCATCTGTCAAGGTTGTCAACAAACCAGATAAAGAAAGAAGCGTTTCTACGCTGCGTACAAGATCTGTTAACAATGGGAGTGATCCATCCGGTTCCGTGGTCGGAACAAGGACAAGGGTTCTACTCAAACCTGTTTGTGGTTCCCAAAAAAGAGGGAACTTTCAGGCCAATCTTAGATTTAAAGACTCTAAACAAATTCCTAAGAGTTCCATCGTTCAAAATGGAAACTATTCGGACTATTTTACCCATGATCCAAGAGGGTCAGTTCATGACCACAGTGGATTTAAAGGATGCTTACCTTCACATACCGATCCACAAAGATCATCACCGGTATCTAAGGTTTGCCTTCTTAGACAGGCACTACCAGTTTGTAGCTCTTCCATTCGGATTGGCTACGGCTCCAAGAATCTTCACAAAGGTTCTGGGTGCCCTTCTAGCGGTACTAAGACCGCGAGGGATTTCGGTAGCTCCGTACCTAGACGACATTCTAATACAAGCTTCAAGCTTTCAAACTGCCAAGTCTCATACAGAGTTAGTTCTGGCATTTCTAAGGTCGCATGGATGGAAAGTGAACGAAAAGAAGAGTTCTCTCTTTCCTCTCACAAGAGTTCCATTCTTGGGGACTCTTATAGATTCTGTAGAAATGAAGATTTACCTGACAGAAGACAGGTTAACAAAACTTCAAAATGCATGCCGCGTCCTTCATTCCATTCAACACCCGTCAGTAGCTCAATGCATGGAGGTGATCGGCTTAATGGTAGCGGCAATGGACATAGTACCTTTTGCACGCCTACACCTCAGACCGCTGCAACTATGCATGCTAAGTCAGTGGAATGGGGATTACTCAGATTTGTCCCCTACTCTGAATCTGAATCAAGAGACCAGAAATTCTCTTCTATGGTGGCTTCATCGGCCACACCTGTCCAGGGGAATGCCATTCAGCAGGCCAGACTGGACAATTGTAACAACAGACGCCAGCCTACTAGGTTGGGGCGCTGTCTGGAATTCTCTGAAGGCTCAGGGACTATGGAATCAGGAGGAGAGTCTCCTTCCAATAAACATTCTGGAATTGAGAGCAGTTCTCAATGCCCTTCTGGCTTGGCCCCAGTTAATAACTCGGGGGTTCATCAGGTTTCAGTCGGACAACATCACGACTGTAGCTTACATCAACCATCAGGGAGGGACAAGAAGCTCCCTAGCAATGATGGAAGTATCAAAGATAATTCGCTGGGCAGAGTCTCACTCTTGCCACCTGTCAGCAATCCACATCCCGGGAGTGGAGAACTGGGAGGCGGATTTCTTGAGTCGCCAGACTCTTCATCCGGGGGAGTGGGAACTTCATCCGGAGGTCTTTGCCCAAATACTTCGACGTTGGGGCAAACCAGAGATAGATCTCATGGCGTCTCGCCAGAACGCCAAACTTCCTCGCTACGGGTCCAGATCCAGGGATCCGGGAGCAGTTCTGATAGATGCTTTGACAGCACCTTGGAACTTCAGGATGGCTTATGTGTTTCCACCCTTCCCGCTGCTTCCTCGATTGATTGCCAAAATCAAACAGGAGAGAGCATCAGTAATTCTAATAGCACCTGCTTGGCCACGCAGGACTTGGTATGCAGATCTAGTGGACATGTCATCCTGTCCGCCTTGGTCTCTACCTCTGAGACAGGACCTTCTGATACAGGGTCCATTCAAACATCAAAATCTAACTTCTCTGAAGCTGACTGCTTGGAAATTGAACGCTTGATTTTATCAAAACGTGGTTTTTCTGAGTCGGTTATTGATACCCTGATTCAGGCTAGGAAGCCTGTTACCAGAAGGATTTACCATAAAATATGGCGGAAATACCTATACTGGTGCGAATCCAAAGGTTACTCCTGGAGTAAGGTTAGGATCGCTAGGATATTGTCTTTTCTACAAGAAGGTTTAGAAAAGGGTTTATCAGCTAGTTCATTAAAGGGACAGATTTCAGCTCTGTCCATCTTGTTACACAGACGTCTGTCAGAAAATCCAGACGTCCAGTCCTTTTGTCAGGCTTTAGCTAGGATCAAGCCTGTGTTTAAAGCTGTTGCTCCACCATGGAGTTTAAACTTAGTTCTTAACGTTTTACAGGGTGTTCCGTTTGAACCCCTTCATTCCATTGATATAAAAATGTTATCTTGGAAAGTTCTGTTTTTAATGGCTATTTCCTCGGCTCGAAGAGTCTCTGAGTTATCAGCCTTACATTGTGATTCCCCTTATCTGATTTTTCACTCAGACAAGGTAGTTCTGCGTACTAGACCTGGGTTCTTACCTAAGGTAGTCACTAACAGGAACATCAATCAAGAGATTGTTGTCCCATCCTTGTGTCCAAATCCTTCTTCAAAGAAGGAACGTCTTTTACACAATCTGGATGTAGTTCGTGCCCTCAAGTTCTACTTGCAGGCAACTAAAGATTTTCGCCAAACTTCTTCCTTGTTTGTCGTTTACTCTGGACAGAGGAGAGGTCAAAAAGCTTCTGCTACCTCTCTCTCTTTTTGGCTTCGTAGCATAATACGTTTAGCCTATGAGACTGCTGGACAGCAGCCTCCTGAAAGAATTACAGCTCACTCCACTAGAGCTGTGGCTTCCACTTGGGCCTTTAAGAATGAGGCCTCTGTTGAACAGATTTGCAAGGCTGCAACTTGGTCTTCGCTTCATACTTTTTCCAAATTTTACAAATTTGACACTTTTGCTTCTTCGGAGGCTATTTTTGGGAGAAAGGTTCTTCAGGCAGTGGTTCCTTCTGTATAATGAGCCTGCCTATCCCTCCCGTCATCCGTGTACTTTTGCTTTGGTATTGGTATCCCAGAAGTAATGATGACCCGTGGACTGATCACACATAACAGAAGAAAACATAATTTATGCTTACCTGATAAATTCCTTTCTTCTGTTGTGTGATCAGTCCACGGCCCGCCCTGTTTTAAGGCAGGTAAATATCTTTTAAATTATACTCCAGTCACCACTTCACCCTTGGTTACTCCTTTCTCGTTGTTTCTTGGTCGAATGACTGGGACTGACGTAGAGGGGAGGAGCTATATGCAGCTCTGCTGGGTGAATCCTCTTGCATTTCCTGTTGGGGAGGAGTTATATCCCAGAAGTAATGATGACCCGTGGACTGATCACACAACAGAAGAAAGGAATTTATCAGGTAAGCATAAATTATGTTTTTCTTCCAAAAGTTGTTTCTAACAAAAACATTAACCAGGAGATTATCGTACCTTCTCTGTGTCCAAAACCAGTTTCAAAGAAGGAACGTTTGTTGCACAATTTGGATGTTGTTCGCGCTCTAAAATTCTATTTAGATGCTACAAAGGATTTTAGACAAACATCTTCCTTGTTTGTTGTTTATTCAGGTAAAAGGAGAGGTCAAAAAGCAACTTCTACCTCTCTCTCTTTTTGGATTAAAAGCATCATCAGATTGGCTTACGAGACTGCCGGACGGCAGCCTCCCGAAAGAATCACAGCTCATTCCACTAGGGCTGTGGCTTCCACATGGGCCTTCAAGAACGAGGCTTCTGTTGATCAGATATGTAGGGCAGCGACTTGGTCTTCACTGCACACTTTTACCAAATTTTACAAGTTTGATATTTTTGCTTCTTCTGAGGCTATTTTTGGGAGAAAGGTTTTGCAAGCCGTGGTGCCTTCCATTTAGGTGACCTGATTTGCTCCCTCCCTTCATCCGTGTCCTAAAGCTTTGGTATTGGTTCCCACAAGTAAGGATGACGCCGTGGACCGGACACACCTATGTTGGAGAAAACAGAATTTATGTTTACCTGATAAATTTCTTTCTCCAACGGTGTGTCCGGTCCACGGCCCGCCCTGGTTTTTTTAATCAGGTCTGATATTTTATTTTCTTTAACTACAGTCACCACGGTACCATATGGTTTCTCCTATGCAAATATTCCTCCTTAACGTCGGTCGAATGACTGGGGTAGGCGGAGCCTAGGAGGGATCATGTGACCAGCTTTGCTGGGCTCTTTGCCATTTCCTGTTGGGGAAGAGAATATCCCACAAGTAAGGATGACGCCGTGGACCGGACACACCGTTGGAGAAAGAAATTTATCAGGTAAACATAAATTCTGTTTTATTATTTTGGGGGGCTTTTTTATTTTATTAGGGGGATTAGATTAGGTGTAATTAGTTTAAAATTCTTGTAATTATTTTTTTATTTTCTGCAATTTAGTGGGGGGTTTTTGTACTTTAGTTTATTTAATTTAATTATAGTTAATTGTAGTAAGTTTATGTAATTAATTTAATTATAGTGTAGTGTTAAGTGCAATTGTAATTTAGGTTAGGATTTATTTTACAGGTAAATGTGTACTTATTTTAACTAGGTAGCTATTAAATAGTTAATAACTATTGTACCTAGTTAAAATAAATACAAAGTTGCCTGTAAAATAAATATAAACCCTAAGATAGATACAAATGTAACTATGTTATATTGTAGCTAGCTTAGGGTTAATTTTATAGGTAAGTATTTAGTTTTAAATAGGATTAATTTATTTAATTGTAGTAATTTTATTTCGTTTTATTTAAATTATATTTAAGTTTAGGGGGGGTTAGACTTAGGGTTAGACTCAGGTTTAGGGGTTAATAAATTTAATATAGTAGCGGCGATGATGGGGGCGGCAGATTAGGGGTTAATAAATGTAGGTAGGTTGAAGCGACATGGGGGGGGCAGATTAGGGGTTAACCCCTAATCTGCCGCCCCCATTATTAAAGTGGGCAGTTCAATAATAAAAATAAAATTAAATACTGGAAAATTTAAGGTTTTTATTTTGGAAGTAAAAATAATCAGGCAGTCTATTTATTTAAATGGGACTAGACTCGGCAAAACAGAGGAGAAAAGGGATTTGGGCTTACTTATATATAACAAGCTAAAAATTAGTGCACAATGCAGGGCAGCGGCTTCAAAGGCTAATAAAATACTAGCATGTATTAAAAGAGGCATTGATGCAAGGGAAAAAGCAATATAATAATGTAGGTGCAAGAACTTTGAAATGCACTGTATTGACCGTGTTTTGACGTTTATGAAGGTGCATCCCCTATAAAACCTGGTCACGAAGGTGCAATCTTGTTTGAGGGTCTCCTAGGCAGATACAATGTTGCAAACTTTACATGCTCCAACACTGAGAGCTTGCATTGGTTGTAGCATATAAATTCATAGAGTCATTGCCAAAAGAAAATATATTGTAAATATGTATATTTATTTATTAATATACATATACACACTGTACTGTTATTTAACTACCTATAGCCTTTTGTTTCTCTGAGTGAATACAAATTTGCGGGTTTCTTTATAAATTAAAAAACTAACAGTAAACCGTTTTCCTGACCGGGCACACTTCCTCCCAGCATCAAGTGGAATAATGTTGTCCAAAAATATAAACAATAGGAATCTATTGCTGAGGGGCCCAACTTACCACAAACCCTTACTGTGACACTGCAAATTAAACACTGTAACCAAGCAAGCGAGCTAGGGATAAGAGTGCAATAAGATTAAAGGACCAGTAAACACAGCAGATTTGCATAATCAACAAATGCAAGATAACAAGACAATACAATAGCATTTACTCTGAATTTCAAATGAGTAGTAGATTCTTTTCTAACACATTTTAAAGTTATATATATTTCCACTCCCCCTGTACCATGTGATAGCAATCAGCCAATCACAAATGCTTATACGTATAGTCTGAGTTCTTGCACATGCTCAGTAGGAGCTGGTGACTCAAAAAAAGTGTAAATATAAAAGACTGTGCACATTTTTTTTAATGGAAGTAAATTGGAAAGTTGTTTAAAATTACATGCTCTATCTGAATCATGAAAATTTAATAAAGCCTGAGTGTTTCTTTAAGCTTGGTTGCTTAACTCACTACTTTAAGCAGCACAAGCAAAAGAACAATTAAGTACTTGAATGTAATTTTAAATTAATAAATGCAGAGTCCAAAAACAAACTAAAGTCAGATACCCAGACAGTCCAAAACAAGGGGTTAATACAGAAGTGCAGTCAGGGAAACGTAATCCAGTATATGCAAATAGTAAAATGCCAGAGTTAGAGGTAGTCAAACACTGAATGCACACGTACTATCATGCTGCAAACACAAAGCCTATAAAGACTACTACTATTAGGGTCTAATTGATCGTTGAGGCCTCCTTAAAGGTACAGTACACCTAACTGCAGCAGGGCCAGAAATCACTCTCCTAGAAAAGTGCCTGTTATGACAAAAACCAAATTGATTAATAATAATTTATTGAATTTACTTCTCTACATTTATTCAAAGGGAGTTCATTCACCCCTTAAATGTGAAAGCCAAAATATCAGTTGTTTGCATTAAAGGAAATTTAAACCACGTCAGCACAGATGTTACAAATGGCTAAGTAGTGAAGGGGTTAGGGAACCATCAACATATTTTCTCAGGACTCAGAATTCTGAAGCCCTGTTACAAGTAGGATGTATGTCTATGTTTGTGTATTTTTGCTCTATGAAGAAAGACACATTTTAACTTGTTTATGCTGTTGTTCTTTTCACTGCCTGACACACCTGTAATGTTGTTGTGGGTTTTTTTAATTGTCCAAATCTCCCATTGATATTTTTTCCTTTTTTTCATTTTTCAGCTGCTTGTCTTGTCCTTGGTTGTATAATTTTCCCTGATGGTTGGGATGCAGATGAGGTTAGGAGAATGTGTGGTGAAAAAACAGACAAGTACTCCCTTGGTGCATGTTCGATGCGTTGGGCATACATTCTGGCAATCATTGGGATTCTGGATGCTCTCATCCTGTCTTTTCTGGCTTTTGTGCTTGGTAACAGACTGGACACATTAATGGCGGAGCAACTGAAATTGGAAAGCAAAGGTAAGATTAAAGGACCATTAAATACAGTACAATGCCATAATAAACAAGTGTATAATGTTAACTCTGAATTTTAAATGAGAAGTAGATATTTTTCAGACAAATTTAAAAATGCATTTCCTTTTACCGGCCCCCTGTATCATGTGACAGCCACCAGCCAATCAGACTAATGTATACTCTTATACTTTGTAAACTTTTACACATGCTTAGTAGGAGCTGGTGCATAAGAAAGTGTGCATATAAAAAGACTTTGAACAATTTGATAATGGAAGTAAATTGAAAAGTTTTTTAAAAATTGCATGCTGAATTATGAAAGTGTCCCTTTAAGTTACTGATTCAGTAAAAAGTTTAGTACATTATTTAGTAAATTATTTTTATCTCTATGGGCCCAATTATCTTAATGGGACAGCCTACTCCAAAAATGTTATTGTTTTAAAAGATAGATAACACTTTTACTACCCATTCCCCAGCTTTCCTCAACCAACATTGTTGTATTAATATACAATAAACTTTTACACTTCTACCTGTTTCTAATTCCCTGCAGGCCGCTTCTTTTCTCAATGCATTTTTATAGCTTTTCACAGCAAGACACAGCTAGTTCATATGTGCCATATAGATAACTATCGGCTAGATTACAAGTGTTGCGGTACGTATTTTAAAGCTGAAAAAATAGCCATTCCAGCACAATGGCCAGGAAGGCATATTAAGAGTCGTGTCGGTATAGCTATACGGCAAGCATTTTAGCCTGTAACGCAACGTCAATTCCGCACTCAAAAAAATTACACTTCCATCTAAAGTGGAAGAGAGTCCACGGCTTCATTCATTACTTTTTGGAAATAAGAACCTGGCCACCAGGAGGAGGCAAAGACACCCCAGCCAAAGGCTTAAATACCTCCCCCACTCCCCTCATCCCCAAGTCATTCTTTACCTTTCGTCACAGGAGGATGGCAGAGAAGTGCCGAAGATTCGGAGTAGTCTCTTATGGAGGGTAGTACTCTTCAGAATGGGACTGGAGTTTTAAATAGTTCTGTCAGACTCTCAGTGAGAGCCTGGATGAAAGTTAGAGTCCGGAGATGCAGGGAGAGTCTTTCTGCGAAACCATCCCAACTCATATTAACAGCTTCACAAGCAATCAGTGTTGACGAGTTTCGCTGCCTGCTTTCTCAAGTCCATGTCAGGAGCAATGCTTCTACCTGTCACACTTGAAGGGCCATGTTCCTGTTCCATGGCATTGATTCTGGTAAGATCATTTCATTTTTTATACATAATGATAACACAAAAGACAGGGTCACTGTGTGGTGCCTTTTTTATCTTATGGAATCAAGGTTTAATATTCTTAGTGAGGGGATTATTGAACAGGGGGATTTATATATAATATTGTTTATTGTGTTATTGCTGCGTTATGTGTGAGATGTGGCTCTGGCAATGGTGGAACTTCAGGTTGTCTTCCAGGAGTATTTGCGCGGCCGATTTCTCCTTAGTGTAGGGGCGGTTCTGCGAGGCATCCCAGGTGACTGGGTGTGAATTTTCACTTCCTCTGTAGATCAGCGGCATAGGAGACGAAGCGGTTTCTGTAGTCCGGGTTACAGGAGGGGGTGAGTGCCCTGGCCATTGGTGGTATAAAGGTGCCTGTTTTTTAAGCTAGTCTAGTCCGTAATAAAAGCGCAAGCTATGGAGGACTCTGACGCATTAGAGGGTACTCCCTCTTTAAAAAGTCTCATTCCTTTGTTTATTGTAAGGAGGTTCTTGCAGATCAGCCTGCTCAACTATGTTCCACATGCAACAAACACACAGATCTATGGCGCTCACCACCTCCACGATATCCACGGCAGCGTTTTCTTCGGTGTGTGCACACATCCGTAGTAACCACTTGTTTCTTAGTGAGGGTGCAACTGGACAGCGTCCTCGTTAGAACGCCAGGAAAGTCCAAAGGAAAGAAAAAAATCTGTAGCAACTCCTCTTTACAAGAAACAAAGTATCCATATAATAAAATAGAAAAAATTATTGATTTGTAGCAAGTGCAGCATAAAAACAGAACGTGAGCACAAGGCTGACACGATCAGGAAGGAGTGCATTATAATCGGGCAATTGAGAAGGAGCCACCATGTTACCTATGCAGGGATAGGCAAGGTGTCCGTACACGGACACTGGTGTCCGTGACTAGTCCTTGCAGTGTCCGCCACTACCTTATTATATATTTTCTTTCTGATTAAATAATAGGAATAAAAAAAAAATGTAGTGTGAATAAAGTTAGTGGCTTGTCAAGAGACTGCTAGCGATATTGGGTGATGAAGTTATAGAATAAATAAAGCCTGAGTGAAATACTGGATGTGTATCTGCATCTGTATATTAACACCCAGCTCTATACAAAGACACAGTAGTGACACTGGCACATGCGTATAGCCAGACAATGGCTGGTTATAGGGTCAGTGGTATCTGCATCAGTATAATAACACCCAGCACTATATAATGACACAGTAGTGACACTGGCACATGGGTATAGCCAGAGGAGGCTGGTTATAGGGTCAGTGGTATCTGCATCAGTATAATAACACCCAGCGCTATATAATGACAAAGTAGTGACACTGGCACATGGGTGTAGCCAGAGGAGGGCTGGTTATAGGGTCAGTGGTATCTGCATCAATATAATAACACCCAGCACTATATAATGACACGGTAGTGACACTGGCACATGGGTATAACCAGAGGAGGGCTGGTTATATGATCAATGGTATCTGCATCAGTATAATAGCACCCAGCACTATATAATGACACAGTATTGACACTAGCACATGGGTATAGCCAGACAAGGGCTGGTTATAAAATAAGTGGTATCTGCATCAGTATAATAATACCCAGCACTATATAATGACACAGTAGTGACACTAGCAGATTCATATAGCCAGACAAGGGCTGGTTATAGGGTCAGTGGTATCTGCATCAGTATAATAACACCCAGCACTATATGACACAGTAGTGACACTGGTACATGGGTATAGCAAGAGGAGGGCTGGTTACAGGCTTAGTGGTATCTGCATCAGTATAATAACACCCAGAACTATATGACACAGTAGTGACACTGGCACATGGGTATAGCCAGACAAGGGCTGGTTATAGGATCAGTGGTATCTGCATCAGTATAATACCCAGCACTATATAATGACACAGTAGTGACACTGGCACATGGGTATAGCCAGAGGAGGGCTGGTTATAGGATCAGTGGTATTTGAATCAGTATAATAGCACCCAGCACTATATAATGATACAGTAGTGACACTGGCACATGGGTATAGCCAGAGGAGGGCTGGTTATAGGATCAGTGGTATCTGCATCAGTATAATAACACCCAGCACTATATAATGATACAGTAGTGACACTGGCACATGGGTATAGCCAGAGGTGGACTGGTTATAGAATCAGCAGTATCTGCATCTGTATAATAACACCCAGCACTATATAATGACACAGTAGTGACACTTGTTCATCGGTATAGCCAGAGAAGGGCTGGTTGTATGATCAATGGTATCTGCATCAGTATAATAACACCCAGCACTATATAATGATACAGTAGTGACACTGGCACATGGGTATAGCCAGAGGTGGACTGGTTATAGAATCAGCAGTATCTGCATCTGTATAATAACACCCAGCACTATATAATGACACAGTAGTGACACTTGTTCATCGGTATAGCCAGAGAAGGGCTGGTTATATGATCAATGGTATCTGCATCAGTATAATAACACTCAGCTCTATAAAATGACACAGGCTCATGGGTATAGCCAGAGGAGGGCTGGTTATATGATCAATGGTATCTGCATCAGTATAATAACACCAAGCACTATAAAATAATGTTTTTAATTTCAAACGGTCTGTGCTTTGGAAAATGTCCGCCACAGTCTTTGTCTGTGCCTATCCATGTACCTATGGTTTTTGCTTTCTTTGCCACAAATTTACAACCATTATTCACTACCTTCTCTAAGTTGGGATCAGTGGTAAGGATAGGTAAGCATTCCCTAATGAGGCTACAGATTTTATAAAATTCAAGGCTATAGGGAGTGGTAAAAATTAACTCATCCCTATATTGAAGGCGAAATAGCACCCTTTTGTTGCCCAAGAATGAGTATATCCTGCCAATCTCTTTATGGGATGGTGGGAGCTTGTCCATGTCTATGGAGGTGACAACCCCTTCAAAAATAACATAATTTACTTTGGTCGTTATATAGATGATCTGTTGCTGGTGTGGAATAGAGATGAGAACAGTGTTGTGGGTTTCGTTGAATATATCAACATGAACAAAGTAAATTTAAAATTCACCTTTGAACAACACCCACTTCAGATTAAATTTCTAGACATTGAGCTCAATGCACGAATATCCACACATACCATTGACACCTGTTTGTATAGGAAGCCCACAGGTGGCAACACCATTTTGAATTACAAGTTATGCCATCCAAGACATGTTCTGAAGGCTATACCAAAGGGTCAATATATAAGAACAAAAAGGATATGTTCTAATGATGTTGCCTATAGAGAACAAATTGATATCTTGGATAGTAGATTATCTGAGCGTGGCTATCCTACTAATTTATTACAGTCCACCAGGGAACAAGTTGACCACATTCCACGTAACACTCTTTTTGAATATAAACAGAAGGATATGGCCCAATCAAGACGTGTTGATTGTAGGGATAAGTTCATTTTTAGCACTCCCCATAGCCTTGAATTCAGTGGCGTATTTAGGTTTTGTGCTGCCCTAGGCACTCAAAATTCTGCTACCCCTCCCCCCCCCCCCCAAGGATTTAGAACGTTTTTAGACATAATATTTATTGTTCATGGTGTAATGTGAATTTAAAAACAAAAAAAAAATGTTTAATTTAATTTCCAAAGTAAATGTTCACTAGGGCTTGCAAAACACTTGCATACACACAAACACCACACACACAGTCACATACACACAGAGTTATATACATAAGCAAGCATCTGTCTTGCTTGGCACAAAAAAAGTAAACAGCACCACTTCTATTTTATAGAACAAGATATTTTTCTTTCTACCAAAATAATCAATACCTGAGTGACCATATCACTTAAAAAGTCACTTTTCCATTCTGTTTATAAAATTATAATACAGTTAGGTAACCACTTTATTGAGAAATTTGTAGCAGTCCTTTCTTGCATTTGTAAAAATATTTCTCACATTCTTAAATAAAACAATTCAAATGGATTATTTCATATTTCTGTTCATATTATGAATATTCTCATTTCTCTTGTTAGGTGTATCCAGTCCACGGATCATCCATTACTTGTGGGATATTCTCCTTCCCAACAGGAAGTTGCAAGAGGATCACCCACAGCAGAGCTGCTATATAGCTCCTCCCCTAACTGCCATATCCAGTCATTCTCTTGCAAGCTCTCAACATAGCTGGAGGTAGTAAGAGGAAAGTGGTAAAATATAGTTAGTTTTTTCTTCAATCAAAAGTTTATTGTTTTTAAATGGTACCGGAGTGTACTATTTTATCTCAGGCAGCATTTAGAAGAAGAATCTGCCTGCGTTTTTCTATGATCTTAGCAGAAGTAACCAAGATCCACTGCTATTCTCACATATGTCTGAGGAGTGAGGTAACTTCAGAGGGAGAATGGCGTGCAGGGTATCCTGCAATAAGGTATGTGCAGTTAAGTTTTTCTAGGGATGGAATTTGCTAGAAAATGCTGCTGATACCGGATTAATGTAAGTTAAAGCCTAAATACAGTGATTTAATAGCGACTAGTATCAGGCTTGCTATCAGAGGTATATACTCTGATTAATGTGCAATATAAAACGTTTGCTGGCATGTTTAATCGTTTTTATATATGCTTTGGTGATGAAACTTATTGGGGCCTAGTTTTTTCCACATGGCTGGCTTTATTTTTGCCTAGAAACAGTTTCCTGAGGCTTTCCACTGTTATAGTATAAAAGTTACAGTTAATGCAGTTAAAATTACAAACTGTGACATTCAGCTTCCCTCAGCAGTCCCCTACATGCTATAGGACATCTCTGAAGGGCTCAAAAGGCTTCAAAAGTAGGAGCTGTGGCAGTTGTTATGACTGTTTAAAAAACATATTTTTCGTTTTGTTAATCTGTTTTTTGTATTAAGGGGTTAATCATCCATTTGCAAGTGGGTGCAATGCTCTGCTAACTTGTTATATACACTGTAAAAATTTTGTTAGTTTAACTGCCTTTTTTCACTGTTATTTCAAATTTTGGCAAAATTTGTTTCTCTTAAAGGCACAGTAACGTTTTTTTATATTGCTTTTTAACTTGATTTAAAGTGTTTTCCAAGCTTGCTAGTCTCATTGCTAGTCTGTTTAAACATGTCTGACATAGAGGAAACTACTTGTTCATTATGTTTAAAAGCCATGGTGGAACCCCATAGGAGAATGTGTACTAAATGTATTGATTTCACTTTAAACAATAAAGATCAGCTATTATCTTTAAAAGAATTATCACCAGAGGATTCTGATGAGGGAAGTTATGCCGACTAACTCTCCCCACGTGTCGGACCCTTTGACTCCCGCTCAAGGGACTCACGCTAAAATGGCGCCAAGTACATCAAAGACGCCCATAGCGATTACTTTGCAGGACATGGCGGCAATCATGGATAATACCCTGTCAGCGGTATTAGCCAGACTGCCTGAATTCAGAGGAAAGCGCGATAGCTCTGGGGTTAGACGTAATACAGAGCGCGCAGATGTTTTAAGGCCCATGTCTGATACTGCGTCACAATATGCAGAAGCTGAGGAAGAGCTTCAGTCTGTGGGTGACGTCTCTGACTCGGGGAAACCTGATTCAGATATGTCTACTTTTAAATTTAAGCTTGAGAACCTCCGGGTGTTGCTTGGAGAGGTTTTAGCTGCTCTGAATGACTGTGACACAATTGCAGTGCCAGAGAAATTGTGTAGACTGGATAAATACTACGCGGTGCCGGTGTGTACTGACGTTTTTCCAATACCTAAAAGGTTTACAGAAATTATTACTAAGGAGTGGGACAGACCCGGTTTGCCGTTCCCCCCCTCCTATTTTTAGAAAAATGTTTCCAATAGACGCCACCACACGGGACTTATGGCAGACGGTCCCTAAGGTGGAGGGAGCAGTTTCTACTTTAGCAAAGCGTACCACTATTCCTGTCGAGGACAGTTGTGCTTTTTCAGATCCAATGGATAAAAAATTAGAAGGTTACCTTAAGAAAATGTTTATTCAACAAGGTTTTATCCTGCAGCCCCTTGCATGCATTGCTCCTGTCACTGCTGCTGCGGCGTTCTGGTTTGAGTCTCTGGAAGAGGCCTTTCAGACAGCTACTCCATTGACTGAAATACTTGACAAGCTTAGAACACTTAAGCTAGCTACTTATTTTGTTTCTGATGCCATTGTTTATTTGACTAAACTAACAGCTAAGAATTCTGGATTCGCCATCCAGGCGCGTAGGGCGCTATGGCTTAAATCTTTGTCAGCTGACAGGACTTCAAAGTCTAAATTACTTAACATTCCCTTCAAGGGGCAGACCCTATTCGGGCCTGGTTTGAAGGAAATTATTGCTGACATTACTGGAGGTAAGGGTCATACCCTTCCTCAGGACAGGGCCAAATCAAGGGCCAAACAGTCTAATTTTCATGCCTTTCGAAACTTCAAGGCAGGTGCAGCATCAGCTTCCTCTGCTACAAAACAAGAGGGAACTTTCTCTTGTTAAGTGTATCCAGTCCACGGATCATCCATTACTTGTGGGATATTCTCCTTCCCCAACAGGAAGTTGCAAGAGGATCACCCACAGCAGAGCTGCTATATAGCTCCTCCCCTAACTGCCATATCCAGTCATTCTCTTGCAACTCTCAACAAAGATGGACGTAGTAAGAGGAGAGTGGTGTATTATAGTTAGTTTCTTAACTTCAATCAAAAGTTTGTTATTTTTAAATAGTACCGGAGTGTACTGTTTTATCAAAGGCAGCATTAGAAGAAGAATCTGCCTGTGATTTCTATGATCTTAGTAGAAGTAACTAAGATCCATTGCCGTTCTCACATAATCTGAGGAGTGAGGTAACTTCAGAGAGGGAATGGCGTGCAGGTTTTCCTGCAATAAGGTATGTGCAGTAAACATATTTCTAGGGATGGAACTTGCTAGAAAAATGCTGCTGATACCGGATTAATGTAAGTTAAGCCTAAATGCAGTGATTTAATAGCGACTGGTATCAGGCTTATTAACAGAGATACATACTCTTATAAAAGTGTAATATAAAACGTTTGCTGGCATGTTTAATCGTTTTTATATATGCTTTGGTGATAAAACTTATTGGGGCCTAATTTTTCTCCACATGGCTGGCTTTATTTTTGCTAGAAAGTTTCCTGAGGCTTTCCACTGTTATAGTATAAAAGTTACAGTTGGTGCAGTTAAAATTACAAACTGTGACATTCAGCTTCACTCAGCAGTCCCCTGCATGCTATAGGACATCTCTGATGGGCTCAAAAGGCTTCAAAAGTAGGAGCTGTGGCAGTTGTTATGACTGTTAAAAAACATATTTTTCGTTTTGTTAATCTGTTTTTTGTATTAAGGGGTTAGTCATCCATTTGCAAGTGGGTGCAATGCTCTGCTTACTTGTTATATACACTGTAAAAACTTTGTTAGTGTAACTGCCTTTTTTCACTGTTATTTCAAATTTTGCCAAAATTTGTTTCTCTTAAAGGCACAGTAACGTTTTTTATATTGCTTGTTAACTTTGTTTAAAGTGTTTTCCAAGCTTGCTAGTCTCATTGCTAGTCTGTACAAACATGTCTGACACAGAGGAAACTACTTGCTCGTTATGTTTAAAAGCCATGGTGGAGCCCCATAGGAGATTGTGTACTAAATGTATTGATTTCACCTTAAACAGTAAAGATCAGTCTTTATCTATAAAAGAATTGTTACCAGAGGGGTCTGTCAAGGGGGAAGTTATGCCGACTAAATCTCCCCACGTGTCGGACCCTTCGCCTCCCGCTCGAGGGACGCACGCTAATATGGCGCCAAGTACATCAGGGATGCCCATAGCGATTACTTTGCAGGACATGGCTGCAATCATGAATAATACCCTGTCACAGGTATTAGCCAGATTGCCTGAATTGAGAGGCAAGCGCGATAGCTCTGGGGTTAGACGAGATACAGAGCGCGTAAGAGCCATGTCTGATACTGCGTCACAATATGCAGAACCTGAGGACGGAGAGCTTCAGTCTGTGGGTGACTTCTCTGAATCGGGGAGACCTGATTCAGAGATTTCTAATTTTAAATTTAAGCTTGAGAACCTCCGTGTGTTACTTGGGGAGGTATTAGCTGCTCTGAATGACTGTGACACAATTGCAGTGCCAGAGAAATTGTGTAGGCTGGATAAATACTATGCAGTGCCGGTGAGTACTGATGTTTTTCCAATACCTAAAAGGCTTACAGAAATTATTAGTAAGGAGTGGGATAAACCCGGTGTGCCCTTTTCTCCACCTCCTATATTTAGAAAAATGTTTCCAATAGATGCCACTACACGGGACTTATGGCAGACAGTTCCTAAGGTGGAGGGAGCAGTTTCTACTTTAGCAAAGCGTACCACTATCCCAGTTGAGGACAGTTGTGATTTTTCAGATCCAATGGATAAAAAATTAGAGGGTTACCTTAAGAAAATGTTTATTCATCAAGGTTTTATTTTACAGCCCCTTGCATGCATTGCGCCTGTCACTGCGGCGGCGGCGTTCTGGTTTGAGGCCCTGGAAGAGGCCATCCATACAGCTCCATTGACTGAAATTATTTACAAGCTTAGAACACTTAAGCTAGCTAACTCATTTGTTTCTGATGCCATTGTTCATTTGACTAAACTAACGGCTAAGAATTCCGGATTCGCCATCCAGGTGCGTAGGGCGCTATGACTTAAATCCTGGTCAGCTCATGTGACTTCAAAGTCTAAATTACTTAACATTCCTTTCAAGGGGCAGACCTTATTCGGGCCTGGTTTGAAAGAAATTATTGCTGACATTACTGGAGGTAAGGGTCATACCCTTCCTCAGGACAGGGCTAAATCAAGGGCCAAACATTCTAATTTTCGTGCCTTTCGAAATTTCAAGGCAGGTGCAGGATCAGCTCCCTCTACTTCAAAACAAGAGGGAACTTTTCCTCAATCTAAGCAGGCCTGGAAACCTACCCAGTCCTGGAACAAGGGCAAGCAGGCCAGAAAGCCTGCTGCTGCCTCCAATACAGCATGAAGGAGCGGCCCCCTATCTGACAACGGATCTAGTAGGGGGCAGACTCTCTCTCTTCGCCCAGGCGTGGGCAAGAGATGTTCAGGATTCCTGGGCGTTGGAGATCATATCTCAGGGATATCTTCTGGACTTCAAAACTTCTCCCCCACAAGGGAGATTTCACCTTTCAAGATTATCTGCAAACCAGATAAAGAAAGAGGCATTCCTAAGCTGCGTGCAAGACCTCCTTGTAATGAAAGTGATCCATCCAGTTCCGCAGACGGAACAAGGACAGGGGTTTTATTCAAATCTGTTTGTGGTTCCCAAAAAAGAGGGAACCTTCAGACCAATTTTGGATCTAAAGATCCTAAACAAATTCCTCAGAGTTCCATCATTCAAGATGGAAACTATTCGAACCATTTTACCCATGATCCAAGAGGGTCAGTACATGACCACAGTGGACTTAAAGGATGCCTACCTTCACATTCCGATCCACAAGAATCATCATTGGTTCCTGAGGTTTGCCTTTCTAGACAGGCATTACCAGTTTGTAGCGCTTCCATTCGGTTTGGCTACAGCCCCAAGAATTTTTACAAAGGTTCTGGGCTCACTTCTGGCGGTTCTAAGACCGCGAGGCATAGCGGTGGCTCCTTACCTAGACGACATACTGATACAGGCGTCAAGCTTTCAAATTGCCAAATCTCATACAGAGATAGTTCTGGCATTTCTGAGGTCGCATGGGTGGAAAGTGAACGAAGAAAAGAGTTCTCTATCTCCTCTCACAAGGGTCTCCTTCCTAGGGACTCTGATAGATTCTATAGAAATGAAAATTTACCTGACGGAGTCCAGGTTATCAAAACTTCTAAATGCTTGCCGTGTTCTTCACTCCATTCCGCGCCCCACGGTGGCTCAGTGCATGGAAGTAATCAGCTTAATGGTAGCGGCGATGGACATAGTGACATTTGCGCTCCTGCATCTCAGACCGCTGCAATTATGCATGCTCAGTCAGTGGAATGGGGATTACACAGATTTGTCCCCTCTACTAAATCTGGATCAGGAAACCAGAGATTCTCTTCTCTGGTGGTTATCTCAGGTCCATCTGTCCAAAGGTATGACCTTTCGCAGGCCAGATTGGACCATTGTAACAACAGACGCCAGCCTTCTAGGTTGGGGTGCAGTCTGGAACTCCCTGAAGGCTCAGGGTTCATGGACTCAGGAGGAGAAACTCCTCCCAATAAATATTCTGGAGTTAAGAGCAATATTCAATGCTCTTCTAGCTTGGCCTCAGTTAGCAACACTGAGGTTTATCAGATTTCAGTCGGACAACATCACGACTGTGGCTTACGTCATCCATCAACGGGGGACCAGGAGTTCCCTAGCGATGTCAGAAGTCTCCAAGATAATTCGCTGGGCAGAGACTCACTCTTGCCACCTATCAGCGATCCATATCCCAGGGGTAGAGAACTGGGAGGCGGATTTTCTAAATCGTCAGACTTTTCATCCGGGGGAGTGGGTTCTCCGTTGGGGCAAACCAGAACTGGATCTCATGGCGTCTCGCCAGAACGCCAAGCTTCCTTGTTACGGATCCAGGTCCAGGGACCCAGAAGCGGCACTGATAGATGCTCTAGCAGCGCCTTGGTTCTTCAACCTGGCCTATGTGTTTCCACCGTTTCCTCTGCTCCCTCGTCTGATTGCCAAAATCAAACAGGAGAGAGCATCTGTGATATTGATAGCGCCTGCGTGGCCACACAGGACCTGGTATGCAGACCTAGTGGACATGTCATCCTTTCCACCATGGACTCTGCCTCTGAGACAAGACCTTCTAATACAAGGTCCTTTCAATCATCCGAATCTACTTTCTCTGAGACTGACTGCATGGAGATTGAACGCTTGATCCTATCAAAGCGTGGCTTCTCCGAGTCAGTAATTGATACCTTAATACAGGCACGAAAGCCTGTCACCAGGAAAATTTACCACAAGATTTGGCGTAAATATCTTCATTGGTGTGAATCCAAGAATTACTCATGGAGTAGGGTTAGGATTCCTAGGATATTGTCCTTCCTCCAAGAGGGTTTGGACAAAGGACTATCATCTAGTTCTTTAAAGGGACAGATTTCTGCTCTGTCTATTCTTTTACACAAGCGTCTGGCAGAAGTTCCAGACGTTCAGGCATTTTGTCAGGTTTTAGTTAGAATTAAGCCTGTGTTTAAACCTGTTGCTCCCCCATGGAGCTTAAACTTGGTTCTTAAAGTTCTTCAAGGGGTTCCGTTTGAACCCCTTCATTCTATTGATATTAAACTTCTATCATGGAAAGTTCTTTTTCTGATGGCTATTTCCTCGGCTCGAAGAGTCTCGGAGTTATCTGCCTTACATTGTGATTCTCCTTATCTGATCTTTCATTCAGATAAAGTAATTCTGCGTACAAAACCTGGGTTTTTACCTAAGGTAGTTTCTAACAAGAATATCAATCAAGAGATTGTTGTTCCATCATTATGCCCTAATCCTTCTTCAAAGAAGGAACGTCTTTTGCATAATCGAGATGTAGTCCGTGCATTGAAGTTTTTACTTGCAGGCTACTAAATATTTTCGCCAAACATCTCACCTGTTTGTTATTTACTCTGGACAGAGGAGAGGTCAAAAGGCCTCGGCAACCTCTTTTTCTTTTTGGCTTCGGAGTATAATCCGTTTAGCATATGAGACTGCTGGACAGCAGCCCCCTGAAAGAATTACAGCTCATTCTACTAGAGCTGTGGCTTCTACCTGGGCCTTTAAAAATGAGGCCTCTGTTGAACAGATTTGCAAGGCTGCGACTTGGTCTTCGCTTCATACCTTTTCAAATTTTACAAATTTGATACTTTTACTTCTTCGGAGGCTGTTTTTGGGAGAAAGGTTCTACAGGCAGTGGTTCCTTCCGTTTAAGTTCCTGCCTTGTCCCTCCCATCATCCGTGTACTTAAGCTTTGGTATTGGTATCCCACAAGTAATGGATGATCCGTGGACTGGATACACTTAACAAGAGAAAACATAATTTATGCTTACCTGATAAATTTATTTCTCTTGTAGTGTATCCAGTCCACGGCCCGCCCTGTCCTTTTAAGACAGGTCTAAATTTTAATTAAACTTCAGTCACCACTGCACCCTATGGTTTCTCCTTTCTCGGCTTGTTTCGGTCGAATGACTGGATATGGCAGTTAGGGGAGGAGCTATATAGCAGCTCTGCTGTGGGTGATCCTCTTGCAACTTCCTGTTGGGGAAGGAGAATATCCCACAAGTAATGGATGATCCGTGGACTGGATACACTACAAGAGAAATAAATGTATCAGGTAAGCATAAATTATGTTTTTGCGCAATCCAAGCCGGCCTGGAAATCTAACCAGGCCTGGAGCAAAAGCAAGCAGGCCAGAAAGCCTGCTGCTGCCTCTAACACAGCATGAAGGAACGGCCCCCTATCCGGAAATGGATCTAGTGGGGGGCAGACTTTCTCTCTTCGCCCAGGCGTGGGCAAGAGATGTTCAGGATCCCTGGGCGTTGGAGATCATATCTCAGGGATATCTTCTGGACTTCAAAGCTTCTCCTCCACAAGGGAGATTTCACCTTTCAAGATTATCTGCAAACCAGATAAAGAAAGAGGCATTCCTAAGCTGCGTACAAGATCTCGTTGTAATGGGAGTGATCCATCCAGTTCCGCAGACGGAACAAGGACAGGGGTTTTATTCAAATCTGTTTGTGGTTCCCAAAAAAGAGGGAACCTTCAGACCAATTTTGGATTTAAAGATCCTAAACGAATTCCTCAGAGTTCCGTCATTCAAGATGGAATCTATTCTAAACATTTTACCCATGATCCAAGCGGGTCAGTACATGACCACAGTGGACTTAAAGGATGCCTACCTTCACATTCCGATTCACAATAATCATCATCAGTTCCTGAGGTTTGCCTTTCTAGACAGGCATTACCAATTTGTAGCTCTTCCATTCGGGTTGGCTACAGCCCCAATAATTTTTACAAAGGTTCTGGGCTCACTTCTGGCGGTCCTAAGACCGCGAGGCATAGCGGTGGCTCCTTACCTGGGCGATATCCTGATACAGGCGTCAAGCTTTCAAATTGCCAAATCTCATACAGAGATAGTTCTGGCATTCCTGAGGTCGCATGGGTGGAAAGTGAACGAAGAAAAGAGTTCTCTATCTCCTCTCACAAGGGTCTCCTTCCTGGGGACTCTAATAGATTCTGTAGAAATAAAAATTTACCTGACGGAGTCCAGGTTATCAAAACTTCTAAATGCTTGCCGTGTTCTTCACTCCATTCCGCGCCCCACGGTGGCTCAGTGCATGGAAGTAATCGGCTTAATGGTAGCGGCGATGGACATAGTGCCATTCGCGCGCCTGCATCTCAGACCGCTGCAATTATGCATGCTCAGTCAGTGGAATGGGGATTACACAGATTTGTCCCCTCTACTAAATCTGGATCAGGAAACCAGAGATTCTCTTCTCTGGTGGTTATCTCGGGCCCATCTGTCCAAGGGTATGACCTTTCGCAGACCAGATTGGACAATTGTAACAACAGATGCCAGCCTTCTAGGTTGGGGTGCAGTCTGGAACTCCCTGAAGGCTCAGGGTTCATGGACTCAGGAGGAGAAACTCCTCCCAATAAATATTCTGGAGTTAAGAGCAATATTCAATGCTCTTCTGGCTTGGCCTCAGCTAGCAACACTGAGGTTCATCAGATTTCAGTCGGACAACATCACGACTGTGGCTTACATCAACCATCAAGGGGGAACCAGGAGTTCCCTAGCGATGTCAGAAGTCTCCAAGATAATTTGCTGGGCAGAGACTCACTCTTGCCACCTGTCAGCGATCCATATCCCAGGTGTAGAGAACTGGGAGGTGGATTTTCTAAGTCGTCAGACTTTTCATCCGGGGGAATGGGAACTCCATCCGGAGGTGTTTGCTCAATTGGTTCTCCTTTGGGGCAAACCAGAATTGGATCTCATGGCGTCTCGCCAGAACGCCAAGCTTCCTTGTTACGGATCCAGGTCCAGGGACCCAGAAGCGGCACTGATAGATGCTCTAGCAGCGCCTTGGTTCTTCAACCTGGCTTATGTGTTTCCACCGTTTCCTCTGCTCCTTCGTCTGATTGCCAAAATCAAACAGGAAAGAGCATCGGTGATATTGATAGCGCCTGCGTGGCCACGCAGGACCTGGTATGCAGACCTAGTGGACATGTCATCCTTTCCACCATGGACTCTGCCTCTGAGACAAGACCTTCTAATACAAGGTCCTTTCAATCATCCGAATCTACTTTCTCTGAGACTGACTGCATGGAGATTGAACGCTTGATCCTATCAAAGCGTGGCTTCTCCGAGTCAGTAATTGATACCTTAATACAGGCACGAAAGCCTGTCACCAGGAAAATCTACCACAAGATATGGCGTCAATATCTTCATTGGTGTGAATCCAAGAATTACTCATGGAGTAGGGTTAGGATTCCTAGGATATTGTCCTTCCTCCAAGAGGGTTTGGACAAAGGATTATCAGCTAGTTCTTTAAAGGGACAGATTTCTGCTCCGTCTATTCTTTTACACAAGCGTCTGGCAGAAGTTCCAGACGTTCAGGCATTTTGTCAGGCTTTAGTTAGAATTAAGCCTGTGTTTAAACCTGTTGCTCCTCCATGGAGCTTAAACTTGGTTCTTAAAGTTCTTCAAGGGGTTCCGTTTGAACCCCTTCATTCTATTGATATCAAACTTCTTTCATGGAAAGTTCTTTTTCTGATGGCTATTTCCTCGGCTCGAAGAGTCTCGGAGTTATCTGCCTTACATTGTGATTCTCCTTATCTGATCTTTCATTCAGATAAAGTTGTTCTGCGTACAAAACCTGGGTTTTTACCTAAGGTGGTTTCTAACAAGAATATCAATCAAGAGATTGTTGTTCCATCATTATGTCCTAATCCTTCTTCAAAGAAGGAATGTCTTTTGCATAATCTAGACGTAGTCCGTGCCTTGAAGTTTTACTTACAGGCTACTAAAGATTTTCGCCAAACATCTAACCTGTTTGTTGTTTACTCTGGACAGAGGAGAGGTCAGAAGGCCTCGGCAACCTCTCTTTCTTTTTGGCTTCGGAGTATAATCCGTTTAGCCTATGAGACTGCTGGACAGCAGCCTCCTGAAAGGATTACAGCTCATTCTACTAGAGCTGTGGCTTCCACCTGGGCCTTTAAAAATGAGGCCTCTGTTGAACAGATTTGCAAGGCTGCAACTTGGTCTTCCTTTCATACTTTTTCCAAATTTTCCAAATTTGATACTTTTGCTTCTTCGGAGGCTGTTTTTGGGAGAAAGGTTCTACAGGCAGTGGTTCCTTACGTTTAAGTTCCTGCCTTGTCCCTCCCATCATCCGTGTACTTTAGCTTTGGTATTGGTATCCCACAAGTAATGGATGATCCGTGGACTGGATACACTTAACAAGAGAAAACGTAATTTATGCTTACCTGATAAATTTATTTCTCTTGTAGTGTATCCAGTACACGGCCCGCCCTGTCCTTTTCAGGCAGGTCTATATTTTAATTAAATTACAGTCACCACTGCACCCTATGGTTTCTCCTTTTCTCGGCTTGTTTCGGTCGAATGACTGGATATGGCAGTGAGGGGAGGAGCTATATAGCATCTCTGCTGTGGGTGATCCTCTTGCAACTTCCTGTTGGGAAGGAGAATATCCCACAAGTAATGGATGATCCGTGGACTGGATACACTACAAGAGAAATAAATTTATCAGGTAAGCATAAATTATGTTTTGTTTTGTTTTTTTTTGTGAAAATTTTTCTGCAGGTCTTTTTGAACTATTATGCAGCAGTTGCATTGCAAATTAGCTGCAGAGGGAAAAAAAGAAATTTAAGTTTTTAAAATTTCTCTTGAGATCATGTGTTTCTTTTTTCTCTTCGTCTAACAAACCTAATCAATAATTTTATATTACTAAGTCAAAGTGTTTGTTGTACCTTTAAAGAGGGTCCTGCACATGTGCATCATGTCTGCTTTGAAAAGACAGGCAGACAGCTTATTACTGGGGCATGTGCTGTATAAAGTAATGGAAATGTATCAAGATTGCAGACAGTCAGGTTCTCAAGTAGCAAACCTGGTTGGTTGTATCACTTATAGCAGAAATAGGCAACCAGTGGGGAAGACTCCAATTACAAGGTTACTTTTAATATTACAAAAAAGGGATTTCTAAAGAGCAGTAATAACTTATTTCTAATATGTGTGTAGTGTTCTCTATAATACACATTTACTCTCACTTTAAATGCAGAAATTACATGGTCCAAAGCCAAATGAAGTGGGTATTAATACAATCATTAAAATAATGCAAATTAAACTTTAAATAAAAAGGGGTTAGAAGTATTAATTTAAAGGGATATGAAACCCAAACATGTTCTTTTGTGATTCAGACAGAGCATACCATTTCTTTCTAATGACACTGTGAATCCACAGATCATCATCAATTACTGTTGAGAATATCACTCCTGGCCAGCAGGAGGAGGCAAAGAGCACCATAGCAAAGCTGTTAAGTATCACTTCACTTCCCACAAACCCCAGTCATTCTCTTTGCCTTCATTGCAAGCAAGTTTTAGGTTCCTTATAGAAGTTCATAGCCCACGTCAGTTTCTTCAGTAGAGCAGTGGTGGCTTTTAAGCAATTGGGAACTTGTGGGGTACAACCCCCACTGCGCCTCTCAAACAGTTTTTGCTGCCCTATCTTGAAAGTCTGAGTAAGCTTACTCAGTCTTTTTTTTTTCCACAGGTCAGGTGAGGGAGGACGCCCTCTCAAACCAGGTGAGCTGTCCTGCTGGACAGATGTAGATTCAGGTAAGTGCCAAGTTTATTTTTATAGGGAAAATATGGCACTTCAGCAGTTAAATCTGCATGGGACGTTAAATACGAGTAATCCTATTTAGGGTTAATTGTAGGCAGTTTATGCAGGCACTAGGGACGAGAGGAGTATTTAATATTTTTTTGGTTGGGCTCAGTCTCTGTCCGGACAAGGACTGTGTATGTAAGGTGCAGTGTTTTACTTTTATGGGTGCACAGAGTTTAACTATTGCTGCTCTGCTACAGATTTTAATGGCCGCTTGGAACACCCACGATAAAGGAGGCGGTTTCCTTCAGAGGCAGCAAGGCAGTTTTTGTGCACTTTCCAAACTAACTTCCTGTGAATTCCGGAATAGAGACGTTAGTTTCGTTTGCGGCTCTGCTGTATTAGAGGATCGCCCAGCCGACTGATTGCGCAGTTCCAGATCGAAAACCGGATTGTTTGCATTCTAGATTGCCTGCGACCAGCAGGAAAGGTAGGCACCTCAGCAAAATTGCTGAGGTGTAGAGGCTGTCTGGGGTTTTAATAAGGACCGCTGCTCCTAGTTAAGTTCTTTTTCAGAAATAAAAATTTAAGGAGACAGTATCGTTTTTTTCTGTGATAATATCCAGGTGAAATAAAAACAGGTTGTTTTTTTTTGTTTTTTTACTTGTCTTGGTCAAAGATGGATCAAGAGGCCTTACAAAATGTTACATGTAGCCTGTGTTTTAACTCCCAGGTGGAACCACCAATCCCTTTTTGTACTTCATGTATTGAAAGAACATTGTGTTGACAGGGATAGACTTTTTGATTCTGAGCCATCATTAGCTAATGCGGATGCTGTTCAGGGGTCTCCTGTACCAGATATGCCTCAGTTTTCTCCTCAAGCGTCCCAACTTTTTCCGTCTACACATGCAGTGCCCTGCGTTACCTATCACGCTCCGGTTGGAGTTTCTTTGCAAGATATTGCTGCCCAGATATCCTCTGCTGTATCTGAGGCGCTGTCGGTTTTTTCCCATGCTGCAGGGAAACCGCAAGAGGAAATTTTAAAGAATCAGTGAGCAAGGTTTCTGATCCTGTTGTGGCTACTCAAGGTGCTTCCTCTCAGAAGTCTGAGGAAGAAGACACTTAGGTAGTGTCAGGGTGAAATCTCAGCTTCAGACAGTATAATCCCTTCTTCTGACACTGAAGTTGTATCCTTCAGATTTAAGCTGGAAAAATTCTGTTTGTTACTTAAGGAGGGTTTGGCTACATTGGACGACTCCGATATGACTGTCGTAGTCAATCCTAAGAAATCTAGTAAACTGAACTAGTACTTTGATGTTTCCTCCACGTTGGAGGTATTCCCTGTACCAGACCGTGCTACAGAGATTATTGCACGGGAGTGGGAGAGACCTGGAATTCCTTTTTATCCATCCCCAATTTTCAAGAAAATGTTTCCAATAGCTGACTCTATTAAGGAGTCTTGGCAAACGGTCCCCAAGGTGGAAGGGGCGATTTCCACTTTGGCTAAGAGAACCACTATTCCCATATAGGATGGCTGTTCCTTTAAGGATCCTATGGATAAGCAGTTGGAGGCATTGCTAAAGAAGATGTATGTTCATCAGGGTCTGCAATGGCAGCCTGCGGTGTGTATTTCCTCTGTCACCTACTGGTTTGATACGTTGTCTGTATTCAGACAGATACTCCTCTTGAGGAGATCCAGGATAGGATTAAGGCTCTTAAATTGGCCAATTCCTTTATCATGGATGCTTCCTTAGAAGTCATTAAGTTGGGAGCAAAAATATCTGGCTTTGCTGTACTAGCTCGCAGAGCCTTATGGTTGAAATCCTGGTCTGCAGATGTTTCATCTAAGTCTAAACTTTTGACGATTCCCTAGAAGGGTAAGACCTTGTTTGGGCCGGGCTTGGCCGAGATTATTTCAGATATTACAGGAGGAAAGGGATATTTCCTCCCACAGGATAAGAGAAATAAACAGAAAGGGCATCAGAGTAAATTTCGTTCCTTTCTAAACTTTAGAGGTAAGCCTCCCCCCTCTTCCAAGCAGGAACAGCCCAAGCCTTCTTGGAAGTCCAATCAGTCTTGGAACAAAGGGAAGCAATCTAAGAAGCCCGCAATGGAATCAAAGTCAGCATGAAGGGCCTGTCCCCGATCTGGGAGCGGATCCTGTAGGGGGCAAACTTTCTTTATTCGCTCAAGCCTGGTTCGGGATGTTCCGGATCCCTGGGCGGTGGACATTGTATCCCAGGGGTACAAACTAGAGTTCAAGACTTTTCCTCCCAGGGGCAGGTTCCTCCTCTCAAGATTATGTGTAGACCAGATAAAAAGAGAGGTGTTCTTATATTGTGTCCGGGACCTTTCCACCCTGGGAGTGATAGTTCCAGTTAGGGTTGCCACCCATCCCTTAAAATACAGAACACTTATAAGTTACACATTCTGCAGGGTGTGCAAGGAGGAATATGAATAGTGCTGTCCAGAAACACAATACATGTTCCTCCCTGCACACCCTGCAGCATGTGTAACTCATAAGTGTTCAGGAAAACATGGCTGAGGTGGCAACCCTAGTTCCAGTTCCCATGCAGGAACAGGGTCTGGGATTCTACTCCAATCTGTTTCGTGGTTCCCAAGAAAGAGGCAACTTTTCAGACCAATTTTAGAGTTGAAATGTCTAAACAAGTTCCTCAGAGTACCATCCTTCAACATGGAAACTATATATTCCATTCTTCCCTTGGTTCAAGAGGGTCAGTTCATGAAAACCATAAACCTAAAGGATGCGTACCTTCATGTTCCCATCTACAAGGATCATCACAAGTTTCTGAGATTCACTTTTCTAGACAAGCACTTCCAGTTTGTGGCTCTTCCGTTCGGCCTTGCCACAGCTCCCAGAATTTTCACAAAGGTTCAGGGGGCTCTGTTGGCGGTGATCCGTTTCGGGGCATTGCAGTGGCGCCTTATCTGGACGACATTCTGGTTCAGGCACCGTCTTTTCAACAAGCAAGCTCTCATACGGAGATCTTGTTGTCTTTTCTTCGCTCCCATGGATGGAAGGTAAATCTGGGAATAAGTTCCTTGGTTCCAGCTACAAGGGTAGTACCATACTAGACTCCCTATCAATGAAGATATTTCTGACAGAGGTCAGAAAAACAAGGATCTTCGACTCTTTTTTTGCCCTTCAGTCCTCTCCTCGGCCGCCAGTGGCTCAATTTATGGAGGTAATTGGTCTAATGGTAGCTACCATGGACATCATTCAGTTTGCTTGGTTCCATCTCAGACCTCTACTGTTATGCATGCTCAGGCAATGGAACGGGGACTATGCGGATCTGTTTTCGCATATAGAATCTGGATCAGGTGACAAGAGAATCTCTTCCGTGGTGGTTGTATCTGTAACACCTCTCCCAGGGATCCTGCTTCCGCAGAACTACCTGGGTGATTGTGACCACGAATGCCAGCTTGCTGGGATGAGGAGCAGTCAGGGGCTTTTTGAAGGCTGAGGGTCTATGGACTCAGGAGCAGTCAGTTCTCCCCATAAACATCCTAGAGCTGAGGGCGATCTTCAATGCTCTACTGGCCTGGCCTCAGTTAGCTTCAGCCCGGTTTATCAGATTCCAGTCGGAAAACATAACTTCGGTGGCTTACATCAACCACCAGGGAGGAACTCGGAGTTCATTGGCCATGACAGAGGTGGCCAAAATTATTCAGTGGGCAGAGACCCACAACTGCTGTTTATCTGCGATCCACATTCCAGGAGTGGACAATTGGGAAGCGGATTTTCTGAGCAAACAGACCTTTCACCCGGGGGAGTGGGAACTCCATCTGGAGGTGTTTTCCAGTTTGATCCTCAAATGGGGGCAGCTGGAGCTAGATCTCATTGCTTCTCGGCAGAATACCAAGCTCCCGAAGTATGGTTCGAGGTCAAGGGATCCACAGGCAGTCCTGATAGATGCGCTTGCAGTGCAGTGGAATTTCCGTCTAGCATACCTGTTCCGTCCATTCGCTCTCCTTCCACGAGTCATTGCTCGGATCAAGCAGTAGAGGGCTTCGGTGATTCTCATAGCAGCGGTGTGGCCTTGCAGGATCTGGTATGCAGACCTAGTGGAAATGTCATCTCTTCCACCTTGGAGACTTCCACTGAGGAAGGACCTTCTGCTTCAAGGGCCCTTCCTTCATCCAAATTTCGTTTCTCTGAAGCTGACTGCTTGGAGATTTAACGCTTAATATTACCTAAGCGTGGGTTATCAGTCGGTCATTGAGACCTGGATCCAGACTCGTAAGCCTGTGACTAGAAAGATTTACCATAAAATATGTCATAAATATCTATACTAGTGTGAATCCAAAGGTTTCTCGTGGAGTAGAGTCAGGATTCCTAGGATTTTTTTTTCTCCAGGAAGGTCTGGAGAGGGGTTGTCAGTGAGTACTTTAAAGGGTCAAATATCTGCCTTGTCTTTTTTTTTTTTTTTTCTTTTATTATTTTTCAAAACAAAACAAACAGAAAAATAGTAGATCAAGTGTACAACATGTCAAGATTAAAAAGGGTGAAACAATTTTGCATTTGGGTACAATCAAAACAGGCCTAGGAGGCACATTTTCAGTTATATAGCCACATTTGTTACCATTATCAACCAATCCGGTGTACTCATATTATGACTCAAGCATTTGGCTAAAAAGGTAGGTTCTGAGAATTTATCTCTACTTCCAAGTCCATCTATTACAAGAGTCCTTGATGTTACTCCTAAGCTAGCATCAACCTTAATGTATCCATAATCCCAAAGAGATACATGTGAGTACAATGGGTAATCAAATGCTTGAGTAAATCAAAATAACACTTATCATATTAAACATTCTGCCGTGAACAAACCACCGCTTTTTTTTATTTTTTTTTATTTTTTTATTATTAGATGTGTATCTATATTTCTCCTCCTCTTTATGAGCATTTATCTATCTAAAGCGTTCTCGCCATATAAGAATTGTTCCCATAAAAATATCATATCGTGATAGGTGTCTAGACCACCTGTTCTAAGATAATATAACCTCTCCAAGACTAGGGTGTTTTTTACTTATTCCGTCCAGTTAGCAATCGTGGGAGGTTGGGCCCTCTTCCAATGCTGTGGGATGAGCCTTTTTGCAGTATTTAATAAAATTTGATAAAGGTTCCTTCTAATTTTACAGGGAATACGCGGCTTGGCATTAAACAAAACCCCCTCCGGTGAGAGGACCAATTCGACCCCAATAATTTTACAAATTAGTTTATGAATTTGTGTCCAGTATGTGTGTATCATGTCGCAATCCCACCATATGTGGTACATCGTTCCTTCCTGATCACACCCTCTCCAACATTTATTACTAGCGTTTGGAAACATATGTTTTAATTTGCTGGGGGTCAGATACCACCTAGTAAGGATCTTGATGTTTGTTTCAAGTGCTGTCGCTGAGTGTGCTGATTTAGCTGTCGCCTGGAACCATGCCACCCACTTTTTGTGGGGGATTTCTTTCCCCAATTCTTTTTCCCATCTGTATGTGTAGTTTGGCTTAGTGGGGTAGTGTGATTTAAGAATATCTTTATACATTGTGGAGATAACTTTTTTAATAGGCTGCTGCGATGTGCATAAACGTTCAAACGTGGAGCGTGTTCTAAACATATCCTGTTTAAATTTATGTATAGAAAGATAGTGTCTAACCTGGTGGTACACAAACCAAGATTGGAATTGGTCAATACCTCGTAGTAGCAGTTCATCTCTGTGTTTTAGACGCCCTCTGTCCACCAGCAAAAACACTGGCGTGTGGTCTAATAGTTTTGTGGGCAGATTTGGGTGTTGCTGTTTTCCCCAAGAGGCTAATTGAATTTCCCTATTTGGGTAAAGTGTTGTTAGAGGTGAGTAGGGTGAAGTGATGTGTTTATGTGAATTACGTATTTTTAACCACGTTGACCAGGTCTCTTTAATAATTGGGTAGTTTCCTATTTTTTCTAAAGGGGGTTTGTGAGGAGCCCAGCATATTTTGCCCATACAGGGGGTGCCCAAAAGCTGGGACTCTAAATGAACACATCTCTTATTGGACCCATTTCCCTGTCTACACCATTCCACTACTTTATTTAAAGAAATCGCTAGTTTATAAAAATGCAGGTTTGGGACCCCCAACCCGCCATCTTCCCTAAGTCTATAAAGGGTATTTTTGGCTAATCTAGGTGGCTTTCTTTGCCATATGTAAGTGTCTATGATATTTTGTAATTTACTGATATCTGTTGAGACCCCCGGTATTGGTAATGCTTGCATGATATATAGGGCTTTTGGCAGCAGAGTCATTTTTGCGGCTGCTATTCTCCCTAACCAGGAGATAACATAATTTATGTAAGAACTTACCTGATAAATTCATTTCTTTCATATTAGCAAGAGTCCATGAGCTAGTGACGTATGGGATATACATTCCTACCAGGAGGGGCAAAGTTTCCCAAACCTCAAAATGCCTATAAATACACCCCTCACCACACCCACAATTCAGTTTAACGAATAGCCAAGAAGTGGGGTGATAAAAAAGTGCGAAAGCATATAAAATAAGGAATTGGAATAATTGTGCTTTATACAAAAATCAAAACCACCACAAAAAAAGGGCGGGCCTCATGGACTCTTGCTAATATGAAAGAAATGAATTTATCAGGTAAGTTCTTACATAAATTATGTTTTCTTTCATGTAATTAGCAAGAGTCCATGAGCTAGTGACGTATGGGATAATGACTACCCAAGATGTGGATCTTTCCACACAAGAGTCACTAGAGAGGGAGGGATAAAATAAAGACAGCCAATTCCTGCTGAAAATAATCCACACCCAAAATAAAGTTTAATGAAAAACATAAGCAGAAGATTCAAACTGAAACCGCTGCCTGAAGTACTTTTCTACCAAAAACTGCTTCAGAAGAAGAAAATACATCAAAATGGTAGAATTTAGTAAAAGTATGCAAAGAAGACCAAGTTGCTGCTTTGCAAATCTGATCAACCGAAGCTTCATTCCTAAACGCCCAGGAAGTAGAAACTGACCTAGTAGAATGAGCTGTAATCCTTTGAGGCGGAGTTTTACCCGACTCAACATAGGCAAAATGAATTAAAGATTTCAACCAAGATGCCAAAGAAATGGCAATAAAAAAATGGTGGGTATATGGTGCGCAAATCTGCCCCTTGCAATACACACTAATCTGCTCCCATAAAGCAGATAATGCAAGAACTGGTACAAAGAAAAAGAGAGATGTGTGTATGCGCTAAACAGCTATGGGGATGATGAATAATCTATAAATATATATTAGTATATTTAGAGATATGAATTTTGAAGCTATATATTATAAAAACACTTTGTGTGGCATAAAAATATAGTGTAGGTGTTACAGAGTCAACCTGTGCGACTGGTTCAAATCTAATATCCAAGCAACTAAAATAAATCAAATATCAAAGCAGTATGTATATCAAAATAAAATTTATTTATCTTAATTAAAATAACAATGATATATTGTCTACTGATACTGTGATATTATGACCGGTCATATATAGTAACAAACTCTATGCTAAAACATAAAAAATAAGCTAAAAATAGCTGACTTTTGGTGCAGCTCAGTCTAAAATCATATTGGGATAGTAGCCCTATATGAAAAAGTAAATCCACCTATGGAATCTTGGCTTCTATAACAGTGAAAGTTCAGTTTGGGAAAGAGGTAGATATCAAACTACCTAGGGATGAAGTATTATTATGGCTCCGTTATAGGAGTAAACAGGTGTAAAAGTCCCGTATGGAGATATTGAAAGTTCCGTAATTGGCAGTTTCTGTGAAAATAAGTTGATACCTTCTGTTATGAATACCCACTGACAACCACGCTGCAGGACCGCTACACCTCTATGGTGCCTACCTGCTCTTTAGTCGAGCTGAATCCTCCGTCAAGGTATGGCCCAGGTGTCCGGCGCGGCTCACTACAGCTGGTGACGTCAGGAACGCTGGATGCGTGTCGAATGTAGGTCCGGTCTCGATGAAAAAACTCTGCGCAGAGTATTAGAAGTGGATCAAATAATCCCAACGAATCCTTTGCAATCCTTGTAGATAATTATATATTCTCACTTTGTAGTTGTTCTTCTAGGTCCATCAACGCGTTTCACCATATAGAATGGCTTTATCAAGATGGTTTAAGCTGGTTCTGAGATCCTTTATAAATGTGTAGTTCATCTGTGACTGGTCAGAAGTTAATTGATAAATTGTTGATTCCTTAAGGTGGATTTGCTTAAAGGTTGATTTACTTAAGGTGGATTATCTAGGTTCTCTTTTTGTATTGAATAGAGCTTTTTCTTAATGCAGTTTGTATATAGATGCTTTTGTGTATATACATGATTTCTTATGGTTATAAAAATGTAAGATCTGTATATTAAAAATTAATTCCTTTTACTCAATTGATATATTCTATAAAACATATAAATGGAGTTAGTATAATATAAACATAGTAGTGTAAACATAGTAGTGTTTCTTTAAAGATTGGTAATAGAATCCTAAAGATAGTATACAAAGTTATATACTGTAAATATATGCATAATACAAACTCGTCGTTCATGCATACATTATATAGATCATCTAAAATTGGGACTGATATAGTTAAAGCTTACATCTATATTCATTAGAACTTTTTCTTTTTCTATCAGTATTAGCATATGTGAGTTAAAAATTATACAACATTGTTGTTGTTAAACCGTTATTAACCCTAGATGTCAGTACTTAATAGTTGGTCTTGTAAGATAAAAGGTCCCATAAATGTCTTTGGTCTCAAAAATATGTATGACCTGATTGGTTCAGAAGTTTTTAAATATTGTATGACTGTGTATTGTATATAATAATTGTAGATCCCAATTATATTCACTAAAATGTCTGTGACTCTAAAGGTAAGGTGATCGTATAAAGAATCTTAAAAAGGATCATTAAATCTATAGTAGGGTACATATGTAAAGGTATTATGTTTTAATATTTGAAATACAATTCCATTGAGGCTATTATTTGGCTATTGTACTGGTGTGTACAATGTAGGAATGGTGGGGAGTTGTAAGATTAGCAGTCTAGAATGAATGGATTTAAATCTAGCTCCGAATTTAGTCCTTGTGGGAATAATGTTTTTAATTCAAAAATAAGTTCTGCTTCTTTTCTAAGGAGTAATTGATCAAAATTTCCTCCTCTCCATGGTTTTGCGATCTTGCAAATACCCCAATATTTAAGGTCGTTGGTGTTATTGTGGTGTGCTGTCCTGAAGTGTTCATACAGCCTAGTTTCTTGGTCACCTTTTTTTATGAGATTGAGGTGTTCCCTAATTCTAGTGCGTAAAACTCTGGAGGTCTCTCCCAAATATTGTTTGCCACATGTGCACTGAATCAGGTATATGATGCCCTTATCACTGCATCTAATGGTCTCTTTGATATTGTATGTCTTGCCCGTATTGAAAGATTTGTAATCTTTACATTTTGTGCTATGTTGGCAAGCTTTACAGCTATAGCATGGGTAGTATCCCCTTAATTTTCTTCCCATCAAATCTTTCTCTTTGGTTTTATGGTTTGCTTTCTTAAAGTCGCTAGGTGCAAGAATATTTTTAATGTTATTTGCTTTCCTGTACACAATACTGGGGTGATCGGAGATACTGTTTCCCAAAATAGGATCAGATTTAATCAGATGCCAGTGTTTGTTTAAAATTCTAGTTAGATGTTTGTGATGATAGTTATAATTAGTTATTAATGGTACTTTTAAGATTTCATTGGTTTGGTTATCAACTTTTGGTTTTTTTGAGAGTATGTTTTGTCTGTCCATATTTCTCACTTTAATGATTTCATCTTTCAGAATATGTTGATCATATCCTTTTTCTAGGAATCTGTCCTCTAGGATCTTAACCTGTGTATCGTAATCAGAAAGTTTGGAGCAATTGCGTCTAATTCTAAGGAATTGGCCCTTAGGGATGTTATTTATCCACCTTTTCAGGTGACAACTATGTGTGGGGATATAGTTATTGGCATCCGTTGTTTTGAAATGGTTTTTAGTTGTTAGTTCTCCGTGTTCTATAAAGATGTCCAAATCTAAAAACGTTATTTGTTGTCTGCTTATTGTGTAAGTGAATTTCAAATTTAGATCATTGTGATTCATATCTTGGAAGAAGGTTATTAAGCTCTCCTCACTCCCCTTCCATACTATTAAAATATCGTTGATATATCTTTCTCCAACATAGGTGTGTCCGGTCCACGGCGTCATCCTTACTTGTGGGATATTCTCTTCCCCAACAGGAAATGGCAAAGAGCCCAGCAAAGCTGGTCACATGATCCCTCCTAGGCTCCGCCTACCCCAGTCATTCTCTTTGCCGTTGTACAGGCAACATCTCCACGGAGATGGCTTAGAGTTTTTTAGTGTTTAACTGTAGTTTTTATTATTCAATCAAGAGTTTGTTATTTTAAAATAGTGCTGGTATGTACTATTTACTCAGAAACAGAAAAGAGATGAAGATTTCTGTTTATATGAGGAAAATGATTTTAGCAACCGTTACTAAAATCCATGGCTGTTCCACACAGGACTGTTGAGAGCAATTAACTTCAGTTGGGGGAACAGTGAGCAGTCTCTTGCTGCTTGAGGTATGACACATTCTAACAAGACGATGTAATGCTGGAAGCTGTCATTTTCCCTATGGGATCCGGTAAGCCATGTTTATTAAGATAGTAAATAAGGGCTTCACAAGGGCTTATTAAGACTGTAGACTTTTTCTGGGCTAAATCGATTCATTATTAACACATATTTAGCCTTGAGGAATCATTTAATCTGGGTATTTTGATAAGATTATATCGGCAGGCACTGTTTTAGACACCTTATTCTTTAGGGGCTTTCCCAAATCATAGGCAGAGCCTCATTTTCGCGCCGGTGTTGCGCACTTGTTTTTGAGAGGCATGACATGCAGTCGCATGTGTGAGGAGCTCTGATACATAGAAAAGACTTTCTGAAGGCGTCATTTGGTATCGTATTCCCCTTTGGGCTTGGTTGGGTCTCAGCAAAGCAGATACCAGGGACTGTAAAGGGGTTAAAGTTAAAAACGGCTCCGGTTCCGTTATTTTAAGGGTTAAAGCTTCCAAATTTGGTGTGCAATACTTTTAAGGCTTTAAGACACTGTGGTGAAATTTTGGTGAATTTTGAACAATTCCTTCATATTTTTTCGCAATTGCAGTAATAAAGTGTGTTCAGTTTAAAATTTAAAGTGGCAGTAACGGTTTTATTTTAAAACGTTTTTTGTACTTTGTTATCAAGTTTATGCCTGTTTAACATGTCTGAACTACCAGATAGACTGTGTTCTGAATGTGGGGAAGCCAGAGTTCCTTCTCATTTAAATAAATGTGATTTATGTGACAATGACAATGATGCCCAAGATGATTCCTCAAGTGAGGGGAGTAAGCATGGTACTGCATCATTCCCTCCTTCGTCTACACGAGTCTTGCCCACTCAGGAGGCCCCTAGTACATCTAGCGCGCCAATACTCCTTACTATGCAACAATTGACGGCTGTAATGGATAATTCTGTCAAAAACATTTTAGCCAAAATGCACACTTATCAGCGTAAGCGCGACTGCTCTGTTTTAGATACTGAAGAGCATGACGACGCTGATAATAATGGTTCTGAAGGGCCCCTAAACCAGTCTGATGGGGCCAGGGAGGTTTTGTCTGAGGGAGAAATTACTGATTCAGGGAACATTTCTCAACAAGCTGAACCTGATGTGATTACGTTTAAATTTAAGTTGGAACATCTCCGCATTCTGCTTAAGGAGGTATTATCCACTCTGGATGATTGTGACAAGTTGGTCATCCCAGAGAAACTATGTAAAATGGACAAGTTCCTAGAGGTCCCGGGGCTCCCAGAAGCTTTTCCTATACCCAAGCGGGTGGCGGACATTGTAAATAAAGAATGGGAAAGGCCCGGTATTCCTTTCGTCCCTCCCCCCATATTTAAAAAATTGTTTCCTATGGTCGACCCCAGAAAGGACTTATGGCAGACAGTCCCCAAGGTCGAGGGAGCGGTTTCCACCTTAAACAAACGCACCACTATACCCATAGAAGATAGTTGTGCTTTCAAAGATCCTATGGATAAAAAATTAGGTTTACTTAAAAAGATGTTTGTTCAGCAGGGTTACCTTCTACAACCAATTTCATGCATTGTCCCTGTCGCTACAGCCGCGTGTTTCTGGTTCGATGAGCTGGTAAAGGCGGTCGATAGTGATTCTCCTCCTTATGAGGAGATTATGGACAGAATCAATGCTCTCAAATTGGCTAATTCTTTCACCTTAGACGCCACTTTGCAATTGGCTAGGTTAGCGGCTAAGAATTCTGGGTTTGCTATTGTGGCGCGCAGAGCGCTTTGGTTGAAATCTTGGTCAGCTGATGCGTCTTCCAAGAACAAGCTACTTAACATTCCTTTCAAGGGGAAAACGCTGTTTGGCCCTGACTTGAAAGAGATTATCTCTGATATCACTGGGGGTAAGGGCCACGCCCTTCCTCAGGATCGGCCTTTCAAGGCCAAAAATAAACCTAATTTTCGTCCCTTTCGTAGAAACGGACCAGCCCAAAGTGCTACGTCCTCTAAGCAAGAGGGTAATACTTCTCAAGCCAAGCCAGCTTGGAGACCAATGCAAGGCTGGAACAAGGGAAAGCAGGCCAAGAAACCTGCCACTGCTACCAAGACAGCATGAAATGTTGGCCCCCGATCCGGGACCAGATCTGGTGGGGGGCAGACTCTCTCTCTTCGCTCAGGCTTGGGCAAGAGATGTTCTGGATCCTTGGGCGCTAGAAATAGTCTCCCAAGGTTATTTTCTGGAGTTCAAGGGGCTTCCCCCAAGGGGGAGGTTCCACAGGTCTCAGTTGTCTTCAGACCACATAAAAAGACAGGCATTCTTACATTGTGTAGAAGACCTGTTAAAAATGGGAGTGATTCATCCTGTTCCATTAGGAGAACAAGGGATGGGGTTCTACTCCAATCTGTTCATAGTTCCCAAAAAAGAGGGAACGTTCAGACCAATCTTAGATCTCAAGATCTTAAACAAGTTTCTCAAGGTTCCATCGTTCAAGATGGAAACCATTCGAACTATTCTTCCTTCCATCCAGGAAGGTCAATTCATGACCACGGTGGATTTAAAGGATGCGTATCTACATATTCCTATCCACAAGGAACATCATCGGTTCCTAAGGTTCGCATTCCTGGACAAGCATTACCAGTTCGTGGCGCTTCCTTTCGGATTAGCCACTGCTCCAAGGATTTTCACAAAGGTACTAGGGTCCCTTCTAGCTGTGCTAAGACCAAGGGGCATTGCCGTAGTACCTTACTTGGACGACATTCTGATTCAAGCGTCGTCCCTTCCTCAAGCAAAGGCTCACACGGACATTGTCCTGGCCTTTCTCAGATCTCACTGATGGAAAGTGAACGTGGAAAAGAGTTCTCTATCTCCGTCAACAAGGGTTCCCTTCTTGGGAACAATAATAGACTCCTTAGAAATGAGGATTTTTCTGACAGAAGCCAGAAAAACAAAACTTCTAGACTCTTGTCGGATACTTCGTTCCGTTCCTCTTCCTTCCATAGCGCAGTGCATGGAAGTGATAGGTTTGATGGTAGCGGCAATGGACATAGTTCCTTTTGCGCGCATTCATCTAAGACCATTACAACTGTGCATGCTCAGTCAGTGGAATGGGGACTATACAGACTTGTCTCCGAAGATACAAGTAAATCAGAGGACCAGAGACTCACTCCGTTGGTGGCTGTCCCTGGACAACCTGTCACAAGGGATGACCTTCCGCAGACCAGAGTGGGTCATTGTCACGACCGACGCCAGTCTGATGGGCTGGGGCGCGGTCTGGGGATCCCTGAAAGCTCAGGGTCTTTGGTCTCGGGAAGAATCTCTTCTACCGATAAATATTCTGGAACTGAGAGCGATATTCAATGCTCTCAAGGCTTGGCCTCAGCTAGCGAGGGCCAAGTTCATACGGTTTCAATCAGACAACATGACAACTGTTGCGTACATCAACCATCAGGGGGGAACAAGGAGTTCCCTAGCGATGGAAGAAGTGACCAAAATCATTCTATGGGCGGAGTCTCACTCCTGCCACCTGTCTGCTATCCACATCCCAGGAGTGGAAAATTGGGAAGCGGATTTTCTGAGTCGTCAGACATTGCATCCGGGGGAGTGGGAACTCCATCCGGAAATCTTTGCCCAAGTCACTCAACTGTGGGGCATTCCAGACATGGATCTGATGGCCTCTCGTCAGAACTTCAAAGTTCCTTGCTACGGGTCCAGATCCAGGGATCCCAAGGCGGCTCTAGTGGATGCACTAGTAGCACCTTGGACCTTCAAACTAGCTTATGTGTTCCCGCCGTTTCCTCTCATCCCCAGGCTGGTAGCCAGGATCAATCAGGAGAGGGCGTCGGTGATCTTGATAGCTCCTGCGTGGCCACGCAGGACTTGGTATGCAGATCTGGTGAATATGTCATCGGCTCCACCATGGAAGCTACCTTTGAGACGAGACCTTCTTGTTCAGGGTCCGTTCGAACATCCGAATCTGGTCTCACTCCAGCTGACTGCTTGGAGATTGAACGCTTGATCTTATCGAAGCGAGGGTTCTCAGATTCTGTTATCGATACTCTTGTTCAGGCCAGAAAGCCTGTAACTAGAAAGATTTACCACAAAATTTGGAAAAAATATATCTGTTGGTGTGAATCTAAAGGATTCCCTTGGGACAAGGTTAAGATTCCTAAGATTCTATCCTTCCTTCAAGAAGGATTGGAAATAGGATTATCTGCAAGTTCCCTGAAGGGACAGATTTCTGCCTTGTCTGTGTTACTTCACAAAAAGCTGGCAGCTGTGCCAGATGTTCAAGCCTTTGTTCAGGCTCTGGTCAGAATCAAGCCTGTTTACAAACCTTTGACTCCTCCTTGGAGTCTCAACTTAGTTCTTTCAGTTCTTCAGGGGGTTCCGTTTGAACCCTTACATTCCGTTGATATTAAGTTATTATCTTGGAAAGTTTTGTTTTTGGTTGCAATTTCTTCTGCTCGAAGAGTTTCAGAATTATCTGCTCTGCAGTGTTCTCCTCCTTATCTGGTGTTCCATGCAGATAAGGTGGTTTTACGTACTAAACCTGGTTTTCTTCCAAAAGTTGTTTCTAACAAAAACATTAACCAGGAGATTATCGTACCTTCTCTGTGTCCGAAACCAGTTTCGAAGAAGGAACGTTTGTTGCACAATTTGGATGTTGTTCGCACTCTAAAATTCTATTTAGATGCTACAAAGGATTTTAGACAAACATCTTCCTTGTTTGTTGTTTATTCCGGTAAAAGGAGAGGTCAAAAAGCAACTTCTACCTCTCTCTCTTTTTGGATTAAAAGCATCATCAGATTGGCTTACGAGACTGCCGGACGGCAGCCTCCCGAAAGAATCACAGCTCATTCCACTAGGGCTGTGGCTTCCACATGGGCCTTCAAGAACGAGGCTTCTGTTGATCAGATATGTAGGGCAGCGACTTGGTCTTCACTGCACACTTTTACCAAATTTTACAAGTTTGATACTTTTGCTTCTTCTGAGGCTATTTTTGGGAGAAAGGTTTTGCAAGCCGTGGTGCCTTCCATTTAGGTGACCTGATTTGCTCCCTCCCTTCATCCGTGTCCTAAAGCTTTGGTATTGGTTCCCACAAGTAAGGATGACGCCGTGGACCGGACACACCTATGTTGGAGAAAACAGAATTTATGTTTACCTGATAAATTACTTTCTCCAACGGTGTGTCCGGTCCACGGCCCGCCCTGGTTTTTTAATCAGGTCTGATATTTTATTTTCTTTAACTACAGTCACCACGGTATCATATGGTTTCTCCTATGCAAATATTCCTCCTTAACGTCGGTCGAATGACTGGGGTAGGCGGAGCCTAGGAGGGATCATGTGACCAGCTTTGCTGGGCTCTTTGCCATTTCCTGTTGGGGAAGAGAATATCCCACAAGTAAGGATGACGCCGTGGACCGGACACACCGTTGGAGAAAGTAATTTATCAGGTAAACATAAATTCTGTTTTTGAACAGCACGAGGTTTGCTCCCAACTCATGCTCTTGGGTGAAATGGTGTTCCCATTTACCCATAAACAAGTTAGCATAGCTGGGAGCAAACCTCGTGCCCATTGCTGTACCTTGTGTTTGAAGATATATATCATCATTAAAAGCGAAAACATTGTTTTCCAGTATAAATTCAATACATGTTAATATAAATTGTTTATGTTTCAATTGGAAGCTGTTCTCGCTTTTTAGGAACCAATCTATGGCTGCAATGCCTTTATCGTGTTTGATACTGGTGTACAGCGAGCTTACGTCGCTGGTTGCTAAAATATACTCATCTTGCCAATTTAGATTCTGTAATAGATTTAGGACATCTGTTGTGTCTTTAAGATAAGATGGTAATTTTTGAACATAACTTTGCAGTTGGGTGTCTACATATAAAGAAAGGTTGGAACAGATAGATGAAATGCCTGAAATTATGGGGCGTCCCGGAGGATTTACTAAATTTTTATGAATCTTGGGTAAGAAGTAGAACATGGCCATTTTAGGATGTTTCTGATAGATGAAGTTGAATTCTTTCGTACTGATTATATTATTTTCTTTGGCCTTATTTAGAAGAACTAATAGTTTGGTGTTAATTTTATTCATGGGATTTAGTTTAAGTTTTTTGTAAGTGTCTTTATCGTTCAATAGACGGTTAGCTTCACCAATATAATTTTCAGTATCCATGATAACCAAACCCCCACCCTTATCCGCCGGTTTAATTGTGATGTTTTTATCTTTTTGTAGTTGTGTTAAAACCTCCCTTTCTTTCTTAGTCATATTATATTTAACGTTACTTTTATCTTCTGTATTTAGTTTATCTATTTCAGATAGAATTGATCTTTCAAAAACTTCGATATTACTCCCTTTACTGTGATAGGGGTAAAATTTGGATTTAGGTTTCAATTGTGTATGTGTAATTTTACTCGATACTTCTGCTGTTTGTCTAATTTGTCTTTCTATAGGGTTTTTTATAAAATGTCTTTTCAGAGTTAATTGTCTCACAAATTGTTTGATGTGTATGTGAGTTTCAAACTTATTCATTTTGACAGTAGGTGCAAATGTAAGTCCTAGTTTTAATACTTTAGTTTCAACTTCTGTAAGTGTTTTTTTGCTGAGATTGAATATGCCTACTTTCTCTATTTCGATTTCTTCTTGGACTGTACGTTTCTTTCTACTTCCGTTTCCCCTAGTTCCTCTATGTTTCTTTTTGTTCTTGTTTTTCTCTGATCTAATGGGGCACTTACCCCTAAAAAATCCCCAGAAGTACTAGGTCTATTGGATACCCCGTCAGTGTTGGTGTTTTCAGTATCATCCAGCGTTCCTGACGTCACCAGCTGTAGTGAGCCGCGCCGGACACCTGGGCCATACCTTGACGGAGGATTCAGCTCGACTAAAGAGCAGGTAGGCACCATAGAGGTGTAGCGGTCCTGCAGCGTGGTTGTCAGTGGGTATTCATAACAGAAGGTATCAACTTATTTTCACAGAAACTGCCAATTACGGAACTTTCAATATCTCCATACGGGACTTTTACACCTGTTTACTCCTATAACGGAGCCATAATAATACTTCATCCCTAGGTAGTTTGATATCTACCTCTTTCCCAAACTGAACTTTCACTGTTATAGAAGCCAAGATTCCATAGGTGGATTTACTTTTTCATATAGGGCTACTATCCCAATATAATTTTAGACTGAGCTGCACCAAAAGTCAGCTATTTTTAGCTTATTTTTTATGTTTTAGCATAGAGTTTGTTACTATATATGACCGGTCATAATATCACAGTATCAGTAGACAATATATCATTGTTATTTTAATTAAGATAAATAAATGTTATTTTGATATACATACTGCTTTGATATTTGATTTATTTTAGTTGCTTGGATATTAGATTTGAACCAGTCGCACAGGTTGGCTCTAACACCTACACTATATTTTTATGCCACACAAAGTGTTTTTATAATATATAGCTTCAAAATTCATATCTCTAAATATACTAATATATATTTATAGATTATTCATCATCCCCATAGCTGTTTAGCGCATACACACATCTCTCTTTTTCTTTGTGCCAAAGAAATGGCAGAAGCTTTCTGGCCTTTTCTAGAACCGGAAAAGATAACAAATAAACTAGAAGTCTTTCGGAAAGACTTAGTAGCTTCAACATAATATTTCAAAGCTCTAACAACATCCAAAGAATGCAACGATTTCTCCTTAGAATTCTTAGGATTAGGACATAATGAAGGAACCACAATTTCTCTACTAATGTTGTTGGAATTCACAACTTTAGGTAAAAATTCAAAAGAAGTTCGCAACACCGCCTTATCCTGATGAAAAATCAGAAAAGGAGAATCACAAGAAAGAGCAGATAATTCAGAAACTCTTCTGGCAGAAGAGATTGCCAAAAGGAACAAAACTTTCCAAGAAAGTAATTTAATGTCCAATGAATGCATAGGTTCAAACGGAGGAGCTTGAAGAGCCCCCAGAACCAAATTCAAACTCCAAGGAGGAGAAATTGACTTAATGACAGGTTTTATACGAACCAAAGCTTGTACAAAACAATGAATATCAGGAAGAATAGCAATCTTTCTGTGAAAAAGAACAGAAAGAGCAGAGATTTGACCTTTCAAGGAACTTGCAGACAAACCCTTATCTAAACCATCCTGAAGAAACTGTAAAATTCTCGGTATTCTAAAAGAATGCCAAGAAAAATGATGAGAAAGACACCAAGAAATATAGGTCTTCCAGACTCTATAATATATCTCTCTAGATACAGATTTACGCGCCTGTAACATAGTATTAATCACAGAGTCAGAGAAACCTCTTTGACCAAGAATCAAGCGTTCAATCTCCATACCTTTAAATTTAAGGATTTCAGATCCTGATGGAAAAAAGGACCTTGCGACAGAAGGTCTGGTCTTAACGGAAGAGTCCACGGTTGGCAAGAGGCCATCCGGACAAGATCCGCATACCAAAACCTGTGAGGCCATGCCGGAGCTACCAGCAGAACAAAGGAGCATTCCTTCAGAATCTTGGAGATTACTCTTGGAAGAAGAACTAGAGGCGGAAAGATATAGGCAGGATGATACTTCCAAGGAAGTGATAATGCATCCACTGCCTCCGCCTGAGGATCCCGGGATCTGGACAGATACCTGGGAAGTTTCTTGTTTAGATGAGACGCCATCAGATCTATTTCTGGAAGTTCCCACATTTGAACAATCTGAAGAAATACCTCTGGGTGAAGAGACCATTCGCCCGGATGCAACGTTTGGCGACTGAGATAATCCGCTTCCCAATTGTCTATACCTGGGATATGAACCGCAGAGATTAGACAGGAGCTGGATTCCGCCCAAACCAGAATTCGAGATACTTCTTTCATAGCCAGAGGACTGTGAGTCCCTCCTTGATGATTGATGTATGCCACAGTTGTGACATTGTCTGTCTGAAAACAAATGAACGATTCTCTCTTCAGAAGAGGCCAAAACTGAAGAGCTCTGAAAATTGCACGGAGTTCCAAAATATTGATCGGTAATCTCACCTCCTGAGATTCCCAAACTCCTTGTGCTATCGGAGATCCCCACACTGCTCCCCAAACTGTGAGACTTGCATCTGTTGAAATTACAGTCCAGGTTGGAAGCACAAAAGAAGCCCCCTGAATTAAACGATGGTGATCTGTCCACCACGTTAGAGAGTGTCGTACAATCGGTTTTAAAGATATTAATTGAGATATCTTTGTGTAATCCTTGCACCATTGATTCAGCATACAGAGCTGAAGAGGTCGCATGTGAAAACGAGCAAAGGGGATCGCGTCCGATGCAGCAGTCATAAGACCTAGAATTTACATGCATAAGGCTACCGAAGGGAATGATTGTGACTGAAGATTTCGACAAGCTGAAATCAATTTTAGACGTCTCTTGTCTGTTAAAGACAGAGTCATGGACACTGAATCTATCTGGAAACCCAGAAAGGTTACCCTTGTCTGAGGAATCAATGAACTTTTTGGTAAATTGATCCTCCAACCATGATTTTGAAGAAACAACACAAGTCGATTCGTATGAGATTCTGCTAAATGTAAAGACTGAGCAAGTACCAAGATATCGTCCAAATAAGGAAATACCACAATACCCTGTTCTCTGATTACAGACAGAAGGGCACTGAGAACCTTTGTAAAAATTCTTGGAGCTGTAGCTAGGCCAAACGGCAGAGCCACAAACTGGTAATGCTTGTCCAGAAAAGAGAATCTCAGGAACTGATAATGATCTGGATGAATCGGAATATGCAGATATGCATCCTGTAAATCTATTGTGGACATATAATGCCCTTGCTGAACAAAAGGCAAGATAGTCCTTACAGTTACCATTTTGAACGTTGGTATCCTTACATAACGATTCAATATTTTTAGATCCAGAACTGGTCTGAAGGAATTCTCCTTCTTTGGTACAATGAAGAGATTTGAATAAAACCCCATCCCCTGTTCCGAAACTGGAACTGGCATAATTACTCCAGCCAACTCTAGATCTGAAACACAGTTCAGAAATGCTTGAGCTTTCACTGGATTTACTGGGACACGGGAAAGAAAAAATCTCTTTGCAGGAGGTCTCATCTTGAAACCAATTCTGTACCCTTCTGAAACAATGTTCTGAATCCAAAGATTGTGAACAGAATTGATCCAAATTTCTTTGAAAAAACGTAACCTGCCCCCTACCAGCTGAGCTGGAATGAGGGCCGCACCTTCATGTGGACTTAGAAGCAGGCTTTGCCTTTCTAGAAGGCTTGGATTTATTCCAGACTGGAGATGGTTTCCAAACTGAAACTGCTCCTGAGGATGAAGGATCAGGCTTTTGTTCTTTGTTGAAACGAAAGGAACGAAAACGATTATTAGCCCTGTTTTTACCCTTAGATTTTTTTATCCTGTGGTAAAAAAGTTCCTTTCCCACCAGTAACAGTTGAGATAATAGAATCCAACTGAGAACCAAATAATTTGTTACCCTGGAAAGAAATGGAAAGTAGAGTTGATTTAGAAGCCATATCAGCATTCCAAGTCTTAAGCCATAAAGCTCTTCTAGCTAAAATAGCTAGAGACATAAACCTGACATCAACTCTGATAATATCAAAAATGGCATCACAGATAAAATTATTAGCATGCTGAAGAAGAATAATAATATTATGAGAATCATGATCCGTTACTTGTTGCGCTAAAGTTTCCAACCAAAAAGTTGAAGCTGCAGCAACATCAGCCAATGATATAGCAGGTCTAAGAAGATTACCTGAACACAGATAAGCTTTTCTTAGAAAGGATTCAATTTTCCTATCTAAAGGATCCTTAAACGAAGTACCATCTGACGTAGGAATAGTAGTACGTTTAGCAAGGGTAGAAATAGCCCCATCAACTTTAGGGATCTTGTCCCAAAATTCTAATCTGTCAGACGGCACAGGATATAATTGCTTAAAACGTTTAGAAGGAGTAAATGAATTACCCAATTTATCCCATTCTTTAGAAATTACTTCAGAAATAGCATTAGGAACAGGAAAAACTTCTGGAATAACCACAGGAGATTTAAATACCTTATCTAAACGTTTAGAATTAGTATCAAGAGGACCAGAATCCTCTATTTCTAAAGCAATTAGTACTTCTTTAAGTAAAGAACGAATAAATTCCATTTTAAATAAATATGAAGATTTATCAGCATCAATCTCTGAGACAGAATCCTCTGAACCAGAAGAGTCATCAGAATCAGAATGATGATGTTCATTTAAAAATTCATCTGTAGGGAGAGAAGTTTTAAAAGATTTTTTATGTTTTCTAGAAGGAGAAATAACAGACATAGCCTTCTTGATGGATTCAGAAACAAAATCTCTTATGTTATCAGGAACATTCTGCACCTTAGATGTTGAAGGAACTGCAACAGGCAATGGTACATTACTAAAGGAAATATTATCTGCATTAACAAGTTTGTCATGACAATTAATACAAACAACAGCCGGAGGAATAGCTACCAAAAGTTTACAGCAGATACACTTAGCTTTGGTAGTTCCAGCACTAGACAGCGATTTTCCTGAAGTATCTTCTGACTCAGATGCAACGTGAGACATCTTGCAATATGTAAGAGAAAAAACAACATATAAAGCAAAATTGATCAAATTCCTTAAATGACAGTTTCAGGAATGGGAAAAAATGCCATAGAACAAGCTTCTAGCAACCAGAAGCAATGAAAAATGAGACTTAAATAATGTGGAGACAAAAGCGACGCCCATATTTTTTAGCGCCAAATAAGACGCCCACATTATTTGGCGCCTAAATGCTTTTGGCGCCAAAAATGACGCCACATCCGGAACGCCGACATTTTTGGCGCAAAAGAACGTCAAAAAATGACGCAACTTCCGGCGACACGTATGACGCCGGAAACGGAAAAGATTTTTTGCGCCAAAAAAGTCCGCGCCAAGAATGACGCAATAAAATTAAGCATTTTCAGCCCCCCGCGAGCCTAACAGCCCACAGGGAAAAAAGAGTCAAATTTTTAAGGTAAGAAAAAATGTTTGATTCAAATGCATTATCCCAAATATGAAACTGACTGTCTGAAAATAAGGAATGTTGAACATTCTGAGTCAAGGCAAATAAATGTTTGAATACATATATTTAGAACTTTATAAACAAAGTGCCCAACCATAGCTTAGAGTGTCACAGAAAATAAGATTTACTTACCCCAGGACACTCATCTACATGTTTGTAGAAAGCCAAACCAGTACTGAAACGAGAATCAGCAGAGGTAATGGTATATAAATAAGAGTATATCGTCGATCTGAAAAGGGAGGTAAGAGATGAATCTCTACGACCGATAACAGAGAACCTATGAAATAGACCCCGTAGAAGGAGATCACTGCATTCAAATAGGCAATACTCTCCTCACATCCCTCTGACATTCACTGCACGCTGAGAGGAAAACCGGGCTCCAACTTGCTGCGGAGCGCATATCAACGTAGAATCTAGCACAAACTTACTTCACCACCTCCATAGGAGGCAAAGTTTGTAAAACTGAATTGTGGGTGTGGTGAGGGGTGTATTTATAGGCATTTTGAGGTTTGGGAAACTTTGCCCCTCCTGGTAGGAATGTATATCCCATACGTCACTAGCTCATGGACTCTTGCTAATTACATGAAAGAAATTCTGTTTTGGGAGCCAAGAAGATATCAAATATTGATATTCCTCCAGCAGACGGCCATAATTTAATTTTCGTAAAGTCTCAATATCTTTAGAGAGGAAAATCCCCAGATATTTCAATGCTTTGGTCTGAATTTTATATGGGAAGGTGCGATTGATCTCCTGTATCTCCTCCTCTAATAGATTGATGGGGTACAGTTCTGATTTATTAGTATTTATCAAAAAGTTTGACACTGCACCATAGGCCTGTAGTTCGTGTTGAACGTGTGGCTAGGAGCGTGTTGGATCCGACAAAGTCATGAGTATGTCATCGGCGAACATTGCCAGTTTATATTTTTCCCCTTGGATGTTAATGCCTTTTATGTTGGGGTGTTCACGTAATTTTACAACTAGTGGCTCTAGGGACAAAATGAAGAGGATGGGCGAGAGCGGGCAGCCCTGTCTTGTGCCATTCCTAATTTCAAACTGGTCAGAGAGCGCCCCATTAACCCTAACTTGGGCAGAGGGGTTGGAGTATAATGCAAGTATTTTTTGAATAAAATTCTTGGGAAAGCCAAATTTCTGGAGTGTAGTTTGTAAAAAAGTCCAATCTAGTCTATCAAAAGCCTTTTCGGCATCAGTTGATAGATAGACTTAGGGCACGTTTGATTTTTTAAGGTATTCTAATAAGTTTAATACTTTACCAATATTATCCTTGGCTTCTCTCTGTGGGACGAACCCTACCTGATCACAGTGAACCAAAGTTGGTAATATTTTATTAATCCTATTTGCTAAAATTTTTGCGTATAACTTGAGATCTACGTTTAATAAAGAAATCGGCCTAAAATTTGCTGGGGTCTCTGGTTTTTTACCGGGCTTGGGGAGTACTGATATATGAGCCTGCAACATGGTATCAGGAAATGTCGCGGATTCTGAAATCTGGTTAAATAAAGTGTGCAGGTGGGGTACAAGTTGGGGGCTAAAAACCTTATAGTACCTATTACTAAAGCCATCTGGGCCTGGGGCTTTCTCTGGTTTTAACTCTTTTATAGCTTCTAATATTTCCCTTTTGGAGACTGGGGCATCTAGCAGAGCTGCCTCATCCTCTGTAAGTTTGGGAAGGGTCACAGTGTCTAAGTATGCCACGCATTTCACCTGGTGGGATGTCATCTGTCTATTAGGGAACAAGTTGTAGAGTCTGTGATAAAAATCTTTAAATGATTTACCTATGGATCTCGTGTCCTCGATTGAAGTGTTTTGAGGGAATGTACGTATGAGCTGGCCTGCTGTTTTTTTAAGGCCCTTGCCAAAAGTTTCCCCGATTTATTTCCTTCCCCATAATACTTTTGTTTTATGTACAATTGATACCACTGCGATTCAATTTGTAAGTGTTTGTTTAGGGCTTCTCTCTTTTCCCGCAAATTGTCAGCAAGGGCTTAGTCTTCAGGATGAAGCTTCAGAGCCAAGTTGGCCTCGAAACCTCCTGAGCTAATGTAATATAATTTTTAAGGGACTGTTTACGTTTATAGGCTTTGAGTTTGATAAACTCCCCCCTAATGTAAGCCTTATGAGCTTCCCACACCGTCGCAGGACCGACTTCTGTTGAATTATTGAGGGTAAAATAAATATCTAAATATTCTGCAAATGACTCCTCCACCTTTGGATCTGAGAGAAGAACATTGTCCAGTCGCCATGTAAATGGCTTGATAGGGGCCGAAGGCCAAGCTATCTTACACTCCACCATGGAATGATCAGACCATACTGTGTGTCTAATGTTAGCATTTTTTATTAAAGAGAAAGCCATATGGTCCACCAAAATGTAATCTAGCCTTGAATGACTTTTTTGCGGGTTAGAGAAAAAAGTAAAGTCTCTAGTTTGTGGGTGTGTGTATCTCCAAGTGTCATGGAGTGTCATCTTCTTAATATCCCTCCATATAGAACTAAGCAGTTTCTGGTTGTGGCGTGTGGCTGGATTAGAGCTATCTAGATCTGGCACTAGAGGAATATTTAAATCACCTGCGACAATCAAGGGGCCCTTAGCTAAGTCTAATATTTTGTTAGTACAGCTAGAGAAAAAGCGGTCTTGTCCAGTATTGGGGCAATATAAATTGATAATGGTCACTGGCTTACCATACAACAAACCCATTATACCCAAATATCTACCCTCTTTATCCCTATCTAAAGATTGAAGTTTAAAAGGGATTGATCGATGAATTAATATACTGACACCATTAGTTTTCTTATGTGTGTTTGTACTGTGAAAGTGTTGCGAGAATTGAGAGGACAAGAAGTTGGGTACCTTCCCAGTTTTAAAATGGGTTTCCTGTAGTAGGAGTATTTTCCCCCCTCTCCTGCAAAGGTCCCGGAGAGCCAGGTTCCTTTTGTTAGGGCTGTTAAAGCCTCTCACATTTTGAGTGAGAATTTGTATGTATTGAGTATCAGGACCTGGTGACATTATTGCTAATTTCTGATTTTGGATTCTCATGTGTTAGTGGCAGCGGCCTGCTAGTCAATGGAAAATTACTATCATGTGTAATCATTTTTATAATGCGAAATACCCAGTGGCGGTGTTGTTGTAGGCAGACAAAACATAGTATAAACCAAGAACAAATTGCACAACTGGTGCATACATAAAAGACAAAAAACAGTATTCTTTTAAAAGGGAGAACACAAACCCCTGGCGGGCAACAAAATGTTAACTTAAACTTTATATATGTGGTATAACTAGCAGTATGGAACATATGGTATCGAAGGCTTTACTGCATAGACTAGATTTCGGACCCTGTTAAAGAACACAGTATAAACGTAAGAGGTAAAGGAACATACAATACCATACATCATTTTGAGCATATATATACATCAATCGACAATGTGAGAAAGACAGCATTGTTCAAACAGTTTATCTCATACCTTTCTTCTCACGATTTTGTCAAGATCTCTAGTCAAGGGATTCAGCCGTCTCTGGAATTATCAGTTGGGCCCCATCCGCCGAAGCCCCCCCCTTCTTAAAATTCCGGGTAGGGCTAGGGCAGGCGAGGCCCATGCAACAAGGACGGGTCCCTGTCAGGTACCCCTCACCAAAAACTAAGTGATTATTAATAACTGACTCAAAAGGCTGGGGGTTCATTTTCTCGTCATGGACAGACAGTCAGAGCTCTGGACTTCTGGAGTCACGGACTTTGTCGGAATCTTTTTCCACTCAGACCTCTGTGGTAGTGGCGGTGCAGGGTTACTTTTCCCTGCAGTCTCTCTGTTTCCTTCATCTTGTGGAGATGGTGGTGAGATATCCAGGTCTTTACAGACTCGCAGAATGTCTGCTGTGGAATCGCAGATTAATCTTTTGCCTTTCCATGGTATTTGTAGGTTAAATGGGTGACCCCATCTGTAGGTAATGTTGCGTTGTCTCAGCTTGGCGGTAAATATTTAAACTCCCTTCTTTTCTGCAAAGTTCTAGGTGTCAAATCCTCATATAGTTGGATAGATTCAGCTCTGAATCTAAGTGGGTACTTCTGGCGTGCCTTTTTCATAATCTCCTCTTTGATCTGATAGCTTGTTACTTTAACAATAACATCCCTCGGAGGTTGCTTGCCTTGTCTTTTTTGTTGCATAAGCATCTGGTGGATGTGCCAGATATGCAATCTTTTTGTCAGACCTTGGTCAGAATCAGGCCTGTGTTTAAACTTGTTACTCCTCCCTGGAGTCTTAATAACCTTGTTCTTAAAGTCCTTCAGCAGGCTCCGTTTGAGCCTATGTATTCCTTAGATATTAAGATGTTATCAGTTGGAAAGTTTTGTTCCTTGTTGCAATTTCTTCTGCTCAGAGAGTTTCTGAACTCTCGGCATTGCAGTGTGATTCCCCTTATCTTATCTTTCATTCTTATAAGGTGGTTCTACGTACTAAGTTAGGGTTCCTTCCTAAAGTGGTTTCGGATAGGAATATTAATCATGAAATCGTTGTTTCTTCTTTGTGTTCTTATCCTTCTTCTCATAAGGAGTGTTTACTACACAATCTAGATGTGGTGCATGCGTTGAAATTCTATTTGCAGGCGACTAAGGATTTTTGCCAGTCTTCTACTTTGCAAGGGTCACAAAGCTATGGCTACATCTCTTTCTTTCTGGCTGAAAAGTATAATTTGCTTGGCCTATGAAACTGTTGGACAGCAGCCTCCTGAGAGAATCACGGCTCATTCCACGAGGGCTGTTTCTTCTTCCTGGGCCTTCAAGAATGAAGCTTATGTTGAACAGATTTGCAAGGCTGCAACTTGGTCCTCTCTACATACTTTCTCCAACATAGGTGTGTCCGGTCCACGGCGTCATCCTTACTTGTGGGATATTCTCTTCCCCAACAGGAAATGGCAAAGAGCCCAGCAAAGCTGGTCACATGATCCCTCCTAGGCTCCGCCTACCCCAGTCATTCTCTTTGCCGTTGTACAGGCAACATCTCCACGGAGATGGCTTAGAGTTTTTTAGTGTTTAACTGTAGTTTTTATTATTCAATCAAGAGTTTGTTATTTTGAAATAGTGCTGGTATGTACTATTTACTCAGAAACAGAAAAGAGATGAAGATTTCTGTTTGTATGAGGAAAATGATTTTAGCAACCGTAACTAAAATCCATGGCTGTTCCACACAGGACTGTTGAGAGAAATTAACTTCAGTTGGGGGAACAGTGTGCAGTCTCTTGCTGCTTGAGGTATGACACATTCTAACAAGACGATGTAATGCTGGAAGCTGTCATTTTCCCTATGGGATCCGGTAAGCCATGTTTATTACGATGGTAAATAAGGGCTTCACAAGGGCTTATTAACACTGTAGACTTTTCTGGGCTAAATCGATTCATTATTAACACATATTTAGCCTTGAGGAATCATTTTATCTGGGTATATTGATATTATAATATCGGCAGGCACTGTATTAGACACCTTATTCTTAGGGGCTTTCCCAAAGCATAAGCAGAGCCTCATTTTCGCGCCGGTGTGGCGCACTTGTTTTTGAGAGGCATGGCATGCAGTCGCATGTGAGAGGAGCTCTGATATTTAGAAAGACTTTCTGAAGGCGTCATTTGGTATCGTATTCCCCTTTGGGTTTGGTTGGGTCTCAGCAAAGCAGATACCAGGGACTGTAAAGGGGTTAAAGTGTTAAAACGGCTCCGGTTCCGTTATTTTAAGGGTTAAAGCTTCCAAATTTGGTGTGCAATACTTTTAAGGCTTTAAGACACTGTGGTGAAAATTTGGTGAATTTTGTACAATTCCTTCATGTTTTTTCGCAATTGCAGTAATAAAGTGTGTTCAGTTTAAAATTTAAAGTGACAGTAACGGTTTTATTTTAAAACGTTTTTTGTACTTTATTATCAAGTTTATGCCTGTTTAACATGTCTGAACTACCAGATAGACTGTGTTCTGAATGTGGGGAAGCCAGAATTCCTGTTCATTTAAATAAATGTGATTTATGTGATAATGACAATGATGCCCAAGATGATTCCTCAAGTGAGGGGAGTAAGCATGGTACTGCATCATTCCCTCCTTCGTCTACACGAGTCTTGCCCACTCAGGAGGCCCCTAGTACATCTAGCGCGCCAATACTCCTTACTATGCAACAATTAACGGCTGTAATGGATAATTCTGTCAAAAACATTTTAGCCAAAATGAACCCTTGTCAGCGTAAGCGTGGCTGCTCTGTTTTAGTTACTGAAGAGCATGACGACGCTGATATTAATATCTCTGAAGGGCCCCTAACCCAATCTGAGGGGGCCAGGGAGGTTTTGTCTGAGGGAGAAATTACTGATTCAGGGAACATTTCTCAACAGGCTGAACCTGATGTAATTGCATTTAAATTTAAGTTGGAACATCTCCGCATTCTGCTTAAGGAGGTATTATCCACTCTGGATGATTGTGAAAAGTTGGTCATCCCAGAGAAACTATGTAAAATGGACAAGTTCCTAGAGGTGCCGGGGCTCCCAGAAGCTTTTCCTATACCCAAGCGGGTGGCGGACATTGTTAATAAAGAATGGGAAAGGCCCGGTATTCCTTTCGTCCCTCCCCCCATATTTAAAAAATTGTTTCCTATGATCGACCCCAGAAAGGACTTATGGCAGACAGTCCCCAAGGTCGAGGGAGCGGTTTCTACTTTAAACAAACGCACCACTATACCCATAGAGGATAGTTGTGCTTTCAAAGATCCTATGGATAAAAAATTAGAAGGTTTGCTTAAAAAGATGTTTGTTCAGCAGGGTTACCTTCTACAACCAATTTCATGCATTGTCCCTGTCACTACAGCCGCATGTTTCTGGTTTGATGAGCTGATAAAGGCGCTCGATAGTGATTCTCCTCCTTATGAGGAGATTATGGACAGAATCAATGCTCTCAAATTGGCTAATTCTTTCACCCTAGACGCCACTTTGCAATTGGCTAGGTTAGCGGCTAAGAATTCTGGGTTTGCTATTGTGGCGCGCAGAGCGCTTTGGTTGAAATCTTGGTCGGCTGATGCGTCTTCCAAGAACAAGCTACTAAACATTCCTTTCAAGGGGAAAACGCTGTTTGGCCCTGACTTGAAAGAGATTATCTCTGATATCACTGGGGGTAAGGGCCACGCCCTTCCTCAGGATCGGCCTTTCAAGGCGAAAAATAGACCTAATTTTCGTCCCTTTCGTAAAAACGGACCAGCCCAAAGTGCTACGTCCTCTAAGCAAGAGGGTAATACTTCTCAAGCCAAGCCAGCTTGGAGACCAATGCAAGGCTGGAACAAGGGAAAGCAGGCCAAGAAACCTGCCACTGCTACCAAGACAGCATGAAATATTGGCCCCCGATCCGGGACCGGATCTGGTGGGGGGCAGACTCTCTCTCTTCGCTCAGGCTTGGGCAAGAGATGTTCTGGATCCTTGGGCGCTAGAAATAGTCTCCCAGGGTTATCTTCTGGAATTCAAGGGACTTCCCCCAAGGGGGAGGTTCCACAGGTCTCAGTTGTCTTCAGACCACATAAAAAGACAGGCGTTCTTACATTGTGTAGAAGACCTGTTAAAAATGGGAGTGATTCATCCTGTTCCACTAAGAGAACAAGGGATGGGGTTCTACTCCAATCTGTTCATAGTTCCCAAAAAAGAGGGAACGTTCAGACCAATCTTAGATCTCAAGATCTTAAACAAGTTTCTCAAGGTTCCATCGTTCAAGATGGAAACCATTCGAACTATTCTTCCTTCCATCCAGGAAGGTCAATTCATGACCACGGTGGATTTAAAGGATGCGTATCTACATATTCCTATCCACAAGGAACATCATCGGTTCCTAAGGTTCGCATTCCTGGACAAACATTAAGCGTCGTCCCTTCCTCAAGCAAAGGCTCACACGGACATCGTCCTGGCCTTTCTCAGATCTCACGGCTGGAAAGTGAACGTGGAAAAGAGTTCTCTATCCCCGTCAACAAGGGTTCCCTTCTTGGGAACAATTATAGACTCCTTAGAAATGAGGATCTTTCTAACAGAGGCCAGAAAAACAAAACTTCTAGACTCTTGTCGGATACTTCATTCCGTTCCTCTTCCTTCCATAGCTCAGTGCATGGAAGTGATCGGGTTGATGGTAGCGGCAATGGACATAGTTCCTTTTGCGCGCATTCATCTAAGACCATTACAACTGTGCATGCTCAGTCAGTGGAATGGGGACTATACAGACTTGTCTCCGAAGATACAAGTAAATCAGAGGACCAGAGACTCACTCCGTTGGTGGCTGTCCCTGGACAATCTGTCACAAGGGATGACGTTCCGCAGACCAGAGTGGGTCATTGTCACGACCGACGCCAGTCTGATGGGCTGGGGCGCGGTCTGGGGATCCCTGAAAGCTCAGGGTCTTTGGTCTCGGGAAGAATCTCTTCTACCGATAAATATTCTGGAGCTGAGAGCGATATTCAATGCTCTCAAGGCTTGGCCTCAGCTAGCGAGGACCAAGTTCATACGGTTTCAATCAGACAACATGACGACTGTTGCGTACATCAACCATCAGGGGGGAACAAGGAGTTCCCTAGCGATGGAAGAAGTGACCAAGATCATTCTATGGGCGGAGTCTCACTCCTGCCACCTGTCTGCTATCCACATCCCAGGAGTGGAAAATTGGGAAGCGGATTTTCTGAGTCGTCAGACATTGCATCCGGGGGAGTGGGAACTCCATCCGGAAATCTTTGCCCAAGTCACCCAGCGGTGGGGCATTCCAGACATGGATCTAATGGCCTCTCGTCAGAACTGCAAAGTTCCTTGCTACGGGTCCAGATCCAGGGATCCCAAGGCGGCTCTAGTGGATGCACTAGTAGCACCTTGGACCTTCAAACTAGCTTATGTGTTCCCGCCGTTTCCTCTCATCCCCAGGCTGGTAGCCAGGATCAATCAGGAGAGGGCGTCGGTGATCTTGATAGCTCCTGCGTGGCCACGCAGGACTTGGTATGCAGATCTGGTGAATATGTCATCGGCTCCACCTTGGAAGCTACCTTTGAGACGAGACCTTCTTGTTCAGGGTCCGTTCGAACATCCGAATCTGGTTTCACTCCAGCTGACTGCTTGGAGATTGAACGCTTGATTCTATCGAAACGAGGATTCTCAGATTCTGTTATTGATACTCTTGTTCAGGCCAGAAAGCCTGTAACTAGAAAGATTTACCACAAGATTTGGAAAAAATATATCTGTTGGTGTGAATCTAAAGGATTCCCTTGGGACAAGGTTAAGATTCCTAAGATTTTATCCTTCCTTCAAGACGGATTAGAAAAAGGATTATCTGCAAGTTCCCTGAAGGGACAGATTTCTGCCTTGTCTGTGTTACTTCACAAAAAGCTGGCAACTGTGCCAGATGTTCAAGCTTTTGTTCAGGCTCTGGTTAGAATTAAGCCTGTTTACAAACCTTTGACTCCTCCTTGGAGTCTCAATTTAGTTCTTTCAGTTCTTCAGGGGGTTCCGTTTGAACCCTTACATTCCGTTGATATTAAGTTATTATCTTGGAAAGTTTTGTTTTTAGTTGCAATTTCTTCTGCTAGAAGAGTTTCAGAATTATCTGCTCTGCAGTGTTCTCCTCCTTATCTGGTGTTCCATGCAGATAAGGTGGTTTTACGTACTAAACCTGGTTTTCTTCCAAAAGTTGTTTCTAACAAAAACATTAACCAGGAGATTATCGTACCTTCTCTGTGTCCGAAACCAGTTTCAAAGAAGGAACGTTTGTTGCACAATTTGGATGTTGTTCGCGCTCTAAAATTCTATTTAGATGCTACAAAGGATTTTAGACAAACATCTTCCTTGTTTGTTGTTTACTCCGGTAAAAGGAGAGGTCAAAAAGCAACTTCTACCTCTCTCTCCTTTTGGATTAAAAGCATCATCAGATTGGCTTACGAGACTGCAGGACGGCAGCCTCCCGAAAGAATCACAGCTCATTCCACTAGGGCTGTGGCTTCCACATGGGCCTTCAAGAACGAGGCTTCTGTTGATCAGATATGTAGGGCAGCGACTTGGTCTTCACTGCACACTTTTACCAAATTTTACAAGTTTGATACTTTTGCTTCTTCTGAGGCTATTTTTGGGAGAAAGGTTTTGCAAGCCGTGGTGCCTTCCATTTAGGTGACCTGATTTGCTCCCTCCCTTCATCCGTGTCCTAAAGCTTTGGTATTGGTTCCCACAAGTAAGGATGACGCCGTGGACCGGACACACCTATGTTGGAGAAAACAGAATTTATGTTTACCTGATAAATTACTTTCTCCAACGGTGTGTCCGGTCCACGGCCCGCCCTGGTTTTTTTAATCAGGTCTGATATTTTATTTTCTTTAACTACAGTCACCACGGTACCATATGGTTTCTCCTATGCAAATATTCCTCCTTAACGTCGGTCGAATGACTGGGGTAGGCGGAGCCTAGGAGGGATCATGTGACCAGCTTTGCTGGGCTCTTTGCCATTTCCTGTTGGGGAAGAGAATATCCCACAAGTAAGGATGACGCCGTGGACCGGACACACCGTTGGAGAAAGTAATTTATCAGGTAAACATAAATTCTGTTTTTTCAAAATTTTATAAATTTGATACTTTTGCCTCCGCTGAGGCTTCTTTTGGGAGAAAGGTTCTTCAAGCAGTAGTGCCTTCTGTTTAGATTCCCTGTCTTGTCCCTCCCTTATCATTTGTGTCCTCTAGCTTGGGTATTGATTCCCAACAGTAATTGATGATGATCCGTGGACTCACCGTGTCATTAAAAAGAAAACAAAATTTATACTTACCTGATTTATTTATTTCTAGACATGAAGAGTCCACGGCCCGCCCTGTGTTTTTCAGACAGTTTTTTATTGTGTAAACCTCAGGCACCTCTGTACCTTGTATTGCTTCCTTTCTCTCTTTTTCTTAGGTCGAATGACTGGGGTTTGTGGGAAGGGATATTTAACAGCTTTGCTGTGGTGCTCTTTGCTTCCTCCTACTAGCCAGGAGTGATATTTCCAACAGTAATTAATGATGATCCTTAGACTCACCGTGTCAAGAAAGAAATTTATCAGGTAAGCATAAATTTAGTTTTTTTAAAAAGTTTCCAATTTACTTCTGTTATCAAATTTGCTTTGTTTCCATGATATTCTGTGTTGAAGAGATACCTAGGTAGGCATCTGGAGCACTATATGGCAGGAAATAGTGCTGCCATATAGTGCTCTTGCAAATGGATAACATTCTTGCAAAACTGCTGCCATATTGTGCTCCAGAAATGGGCCGGCTCCTAAGCATAGGTCTCTGCTTATCAACAAATTATACCAAGAGAACAAAGAAAAAATATGGGTGTAACATCCCTTTAAACTGTGTCATAGAAAAAAATCACCTTAAGGGGTAGATTTATTAAGCAGCGGATGCTGCATCGATACCGCATTGTTTCTGGTCTACCAGAAACAGAAGTTAAGAAGCAGCGGTAGTAAGACCATTGCTCCTTAACTTCTCTGACACTTTTTAGGTGGAGGACTGAAATCATCCCGATACAATCGGGATAATTGACGCCCCCTGCTAGTGGCCAATTGGCCGCCAGTGAGCAGGGGGCGGCATTGCACAAGCTTGTGAAATGATAAATGCTACAGCGAATCATGTCCGCTCTACCTTTGGTAAATATAAAAATGACATAAAATACAAATGTGGATTAATTGATTAAATTATAGTTAAATACTATTTTCCATTTTGTTTGAAATAGTTAATTAATTAAGGGCAAACAATCAGCAGAGACATGCAAGTTACATACTATATTACTAGTATTTTAAATTAATCTGAAATGGGGGCGGAGCCAGCTATCACAGAAGTACGACGTGTGTTAATAGCTTTTGGCTCTAATGTGATAAAAAGAAAGTTTATTTGTCTTTTAAAAACTCATATATACTGAAAGGGGTGCTTTATAGTACCCAGAGATACTGGGGACTTCAAGAGAGACCGACTACTTATTTTTTACCCTGTAATTTCAACAGAATTGTAACCATGCTGGAGACCTTAGAGGATTGGGAATCGGCTATGGAGCAGCTCGTCAGTGATCACTTTCTTAATCTAACGCAGGCACTGCAAAAGCTTTGTAAAGAAGCAGAAATCGGCAATGATGCAGATGACCGGCTTCTAGATTTCAGCCATGAAAACATGGACTCCCCCATGTATCAAGGCAGCTTCACATATACATCTGTTTATAAGTCTAGGTGCGGCCATTTTAGACACATCCAGCATGTAGACGTCTCTGCATGTCACGGTAAAGGGACACTACGCCATGCTATGTATGATCTTATACATGAAGGGTGGAAAATTAACCTTGATGAGTCGACACAACATATGCGATGCAACAGATCCCTGCCAAGCCTGACTTGGGACGCAGCTGACGCAGTAGTAATAAACAACTGCTACAATTTGGAAGATCTCCCTATTCTACATATTGAGACACTGCCTAGTCCCCCTGGGCCATTATACATTCTGAAGGCAGAATGTAGAGACGGCTTTTGGACCGTTGAATGGCTTGACTCTCATCCACAGGGCTCTTCCTCTTCCAGTATTCCTTCCACTCCTACTGCAAGCCGAAGAGGAATAGGCTAACTGTTTTCAACATAGCGGACTTTATTTTCACACCCTGCTGGACAAACGGGGCACAAATTGAGCTGCTAATTTCATCTTACCTTCAGAGACCCTAAATCATATGAGGGCTATTAGCCAGATTCAAAAGGTGTTTTTTCAAGGTGGTGGTGGACTAATTATATGATACTTTTCTTCTTATACAGCTTAGCACAGTTGACTCACAGTTATTAGTTAATATTAAGTGGCATGTATAGTTATTTATAGATAATATAAAAGTGTACGTAGATGCTATACACTCCAATAGATTAGTCCTGCTTTCCCATGTATACTTTATTTCAGTGCAATATTGAGTTCTAAGACCAAAGTGGACCTAGATATTATTGTTCAGTTTATTTCTATGTGTGGCCATACAATGTTTTGTTAAAATGATATACTGTATCATATCCTTTAGCCATAGAGTTATACAATAAGATCAAAATAATAGGGGCATGTTGGGAAACTGGTATCTGCCCATACATATAGGAAAGGGGTAACTAACATATAGTAATTTCTCTTAACATCCACATTGAGGACGCTTCAATTCTGTGGTTCAGCCCGAGTAATATCTAAATATACACTGCATTTTCTTGCTGAGCAGAACCTTTACTATTATACTTAGCAGCCTGCACTATTATATACCTTTAGGTGTTTTGTGTCCCTATTATTCTACTATGTTTAGAGTCTCTGGGGTCTATTTATGTAGGTGCGGACAGACATGATCCGCTATAGTGAATCATGTCCACCGCACATCGATAAATGTGCAATACTGCTTTACCCTGTCTCTTTATCAAATGGTCCAAGAGTGACCTTCACATAGCTATCAACCGCCATTATATTACCTATTTATATAGTCCACGAAAGACATGTTGTAGCTACATCAATCCTATAGATATTCCGAAAAATGAAGTTTCATACGTGTGTGTGTTAGTTTATTGCTAATTTTAGCTTATTTAATATCACTTAATATGTTAAAATTTAGATACTTGACCAACAAATTATGACTATCACAAAAAAATAAATTTGCAATACTGCCCCCTGCAGATTCGTGGCCAATCCCGCTACCAGGGGGTGTCCATCAACCCAATTGTATTTGATCGGGCTGATTGTTGTCCACAGTTCAGTCGGAACTGAAGCAGAGAGGGTCGGAAGCAGCATCCACTGCTTCATAAATAGACCCCTCTGTATCTTATTGTTAATAGATGGTATATAAATACTATAGGCAGTCATCTACCCTTAACACAGAAGCAGGCAAAATCTATGTGTTATAGATTATGATCATTGATATACATTGAAGAGTAATTATTCAGAACTCAGTTGCTCTTTCTTGAGAATTTGAATAAAGTAAATCTGTGTTATAATGTACTCTACAGTTTTTGTTGTATCCAGCTCTTTTATAGGAAGAATATTATGGGTAGGGGAAGTTACACTTAACAGCTTTGCTGGGGTCCTCTTTGCATCCTCCTGCTGGCCAGGAGTTGTATATCCCATTAGTAATTGGAATAACGTTGTGGACTCCCATGCCCGGAAAGAAAGAAATTTATCAAGTAAGCATACATTTTGTTATCGTTCACGTGCAACTATTATCACAGAACTTGTAATCTGCCCCTTTATAGGTTGGTTGGACTCCTACTCCCCCCTCAATATGTGACTCTGGCACTTCTGGATTCTGGCCAGAGTCTTCTAAAGCGGTTTACCTCGATACATACCGCACTTTATATCAGATTCCACTACCCACTACAAGAACACTCGTTACCTTTATATGTGATCCAGAAGCTGGATCCCAGTGTTCTTTTCTGTTGCTTTAAAATACACTTCTCCTACAATATTATATTTAGATTGCTAGAAACACAAAAGTGGCTTCAAATAGTTGTGGGAGATATATATTTAGATGTATGGCAGAGGTTTACTACTGTTATGTTGACTGCTGAAAGCAAATCAGTATTCTTGTTATATAGTGGCATTTAAATTACATGAAACCAGTTATTATTAATACTATTACTTTATTAATATTTGGTAAATGTCAAAATATGTATATATTGGAAGGCGCAGCTAACCGTTGAGCTGAGCAGACGCAGGTACTAGGAGCTCCTGCTCTAATAACTCACCAAAAGCCACTATATAATATTGAAATAATACCTATATGATAAAAAGGAGCCAAGAAATATTTAAAGACTTGATGGACCATACTGGGAGGTAACTAGCGGAAAGGCAAGAAGATATTCGTAGAGACAACGGAGGCAAATATATAGCGACCGCTCCAACAAAGAAAAGCCAGCCACCTTTCCACCGGAGTTTTCAACTTTCAGATCCAAAAGCCCTTTACTCCTGGCCTCTCTACTACGGCTTACCTTTCAGGGACAGACCTGACCCCACTCTGACCCGAGAGAATGGATTCACTAATCTTACGGGCTCTAGAGAGGTTAGGACACCGCATGGACATTCAGTTTAATATCCTCTCCCAAGGTTTATCTCTCAGCCGGGAGGCTTCTCCTGACACACCAGAGGGGGATTTCAATACCTCCCCCCCCGTTGCTTACCCACTCCGAAAGGACAAGATGGCGGTTGAGACCAGACGGGACCTCTCCACATTATCACAACAATTTGACGTCACTCCCGACGCCACCGCCACTTACCCGGCTCCTGTCTTGAGGCGGCCGGTCGAGACGGGAGTCGAGGTAGACATGCCTCTGCTTCACCTCTCTGAAGATAGTCCGTCGGATTTCTTGTCCTTAGCTGCCACGCATTCTTCCCCTCCTACGAGGAGGTCTCATAATGTTCAGAAGGACCGGTGCCTAGATCGCGGAGGGGGGTCTTGCCTATGGCCCACGATACAGCCCAGCAGTCCACACGATGCGTTCAAAATAGAGCAACTAACACGCAACAAGCAAACTGAACGTCATGGCAAGTTAGCTTTGAAAAGTGGTATCTGCTAAATAATAAACTGTTATAGGAGAGTTGGTTCTGCTAAGTTCGGGGACTACCCTTGTCTGGACTTGCTACTTTCCTCCATACCTATTAGTATTTCTCTTGTAAGATGTATCGAGTCCACGGATTCATCCTTGTGGGATATTCTCCTTCCCAACAGGAAGTGGCAAAGAGAGCACACAGCAGAGCTGTCCATATAGCTCCCCCTCTAGCTCCACCCCCCAGTCATTCTCTTTGCCGGCTCTAAGCAATCGGAAGGGTAAAGTGAATGTGGTGGAAAAAATGTAGTTTTTATTTTCTACAACCAAGAGTTTGTTATTTTAAATGGTACCGGTGTGTACTATTTACTCTCTAGCAGAAAGGAGATGAAGATTTCTGCAGGGAGGAAGATGATTTTAGCATGTTGTAACTAAAATCCACTGCTGTTCCCACAAAGGACTGAGGAGTGCAAGAAAACTTCAGTTGGGGGGAACGGTTTGCAGGTTAGGCTGCAATAAGGTATGTTCAGTCATTTATTTCTAGACAAGACTGTGATAATGCTAGAAAAGACTGATAATATCCCCATGAGGGAAGGGTAAGCTGTATTCAGACACTAAGTATGGAATTTCAAGCTTACATAACAGGGCTAGTTTATGCTGGTTGACACTACTTTCTTGGCAAACGGTTTTTATTGAAAATATTGTTTGGTTTTTTTTAGACACTTTGAAGGTTCCTTTGGGTTTCTTTCAGGGGTTGTTACCCACATGGCTATTATTAAAACACTCGGGAGTGTTTCTTTAGGCCTCACATGCGCAGTTATATTTGACTAGAAGTTCATGCTGTTTCACATGGAGGGTCCGGCTGCAGTTTGAGGGCCTATAAGAAGCTTTTTTCCCACAAATCTGGTTCCTAAGGGCAGGTAGGGCCACAGCAGTGCTGCACGTTTTTAACCGGTTTTTCTCTTGTTAAGTGTATCCAGTCCACGGATCATCCATTACTTGTGGGATATTCTCCTTCCCAATAGGAAGTTGCAAGAGGATCACCCACAGCAGAGCTGCTATATAGCTCCTCCCCTCACTGCCATATCCAGTCATTCTCTTGCAACTCTCAACAAAGATGGAGGTAGTAAGAGGAGAGTGGTGTATTATAGTTAGTTTCTTTCTTCAATCAAAAGTTTGTTATTTTTAAATGGTACCGGAGCGTACTTTTTTATCTCAGGCAGTATTTAGAAGAAGAATCTGCCTGCGGTTTCTATGATCTTAGCAGAAGTAACTAAGATCCACTGCCGTTCTCACATATTCTGAGGAGTGAGGTAACTTCAGAGGGGGAATGGCGTGCAGGTTATCCTGCAATAAGGTATGTGCAGTTAACATTTTTCTAGGGATGGAATTTGCTAGAAAATGCTGCTGATACCGGATTAATGTAAGTTAAGCCTAAATGCAGTGATTTAATAGCGACTGGTATCAGGCTTATTAACAGAGATACATAGTCTTATAAAAGTGCAATATAAAACGTTTGCTGGCATGTTTAATCGTTTTTATATATGCTTGGTGATAAAACTTATTGGGGCCTAGTTTTTTTCCACATGGCTGGCTTGATTTTTGCCTAGAAACAGTTTCCTGAGGCTTTCCACTGTTGTAATATGAGTGGGAGGGGCCTATTTTAGCGCTTTTTTGTGCAGAAAATTACAGACAGAGACATTCAGCTTCCCTCTGCATGATACAGGACATCTCTGAAGGGCTCAAAAGGCTTCAAAAGTCGTGTTTGAGGAAGGTAACAGCCACAGTAGAGCTGTGGCAGTTGTTGTGACTGGTTTTAAAAATGTTTTTGTCATTTATTATTCCGTTTTTGGTATTAAGGGGTTAATCATCCATTTGCAAGTGGGTGCAATGCTCTGCTAACTTGTTACATACACTGTAAAAATTGCGTTTTTTCACTGTTATTTAAAATTTTGTCAATTTGTTTTTATCTTAAAGGCGCAGTAACATTTTTTATATTGCTTGTTAACTTGGTTTAAAGTGTTTTCCAAGCTTGCTAGTCTCATTGCTAGTCTGTACAAACATGTCTGACACAGAAGAAACTACTTGTTCATTATGTTTAAAAGCCATGGTGGAGCCCCATAGGAGAATGTGTACTAAATGTATTGATTTCACCTTAAACAGTAAAGATCAGTTTTTATCTATAAAAGAATTGTCACCAGAGGGTTCTGTCGAGGGGGAAGTTATGCCGACTAACTCTCCCCACGTGTCGGACCCTTCGGCTCCCGCTCAAGGGACTCACGCTAATCAGGGACACCCATAGCGATTACTTTAAAGGACATGGCTGCAATCATGAATAATACCCTGTCAGAGGTATTAGCCAGATTGCCTGAATTAAGAGGCAAGCGCGATAGCTCTGGGGTTAGACGAGATACAGAGCGCGTAGATGCTATAAGAGCCATGTCCGATACTGTGTCACAATATGCAGAACCTGAGGACGGAGAGCCTCAGTCTGTGGGTGACATCTCTAACTCAGGGAAACCTGATTCAGAGATTTCTAATTTTAAATTTAAGCTTGAGAACCTCCGTGTATTGCTTGGGGAGGTATTAGCTGCTCTGAATGACTGTGACACAATTGCAGTGCCAGAGAAATTGTGTAGACTGGATAAATACTATGCAGTGCCGGTGTGTACTGATGTGTTTCCAATACCTAAAAGGTTTACAGAAATTATTAGTAAGGAGTGGGATAGACCCGGTGTACCTTTTTCCCCACCTCTTATATTTAGAAAAATGTTTCCGATAGACTCCGCTACACGGGACTTATGGCAGACGGTCCCTAAGGTGGAGGGAGCAGTTTCTATTTTAGCAAAGCGTACCACTATCCCGGTTGAGGACAGTTGTGCTTTTTCAGATCCAATGGATAAAAAATTAGAGGGTTACCTTAAGAAAATGTTTATTCAACAAGGTTTTATTTTACAGCCCCTTGCATGCATTGCGCCTGTCACTGCTGCGGCGGCGTTCTGGTTTGAGGCCCTGGAAGAGGCCATCCATACAGCTCCATTGACTGAAATCATTGACAAGCTTAGAACTCTTAAGCTAGCTAACTCATTTGTTTCTGATGCCATTGTTCATTTGACTAAACTAACGGCTAAGAATTCCAGATTCGCCATCCAGGCGCATAGGGCGATATGGCTTAAATCCTGGTCAGCTGACGTGACTTCAAAGTCTAAATTACTCAACATTCCTTTCAAGGGGCAGACCTTATTCGGGCCTGGTTTGAAAGAAATCATTGCTGACATCAGGACAGGGCCAAATCAAGGGCCAAACAGTCTAATTTTCGTGCCTTTCGAAATTTCAAGGCAGGTGCAGCATCAACTTCCTCTGCTTCAAAACAAGAGGGAACTTTTGCTCAATCCAAGCAGGCCTGGAAACCTAACCAGTCCTGGAACAAGGGCAAGCAGGCCAGAAAGCCTGCTGCTGCCTCCAAGACAGCATGAAGGAACGGCCCCCTATCCAGCAACGGATCTAGTAGGGGGCAGACTTTCTCTCTTCGTCCAAGCGTGGGCAAGAGATGTTCAGGATCCCTGGGTGTTGGAAATCATATCTCAGGGATATCTTCTGGACTTCAAAGCTTCTCCTCCACAAGGGAGATTTCACCTTTCAAGATTATCTGCAAACCAGATAAAAAAAGAGGCATTCCTACGCTGCGTGCAAGACCTCCTTGTAATGGGAGTGATCCATCCAGTTCCGCGGACGGAAAACGGACAGGGTTTTTATTCAAATCTGTTTGTGGTTCCCAAAAAAGAGGGAAACTTCAGACCAATTTTAGATCTAAAGATCTTAAACAAATTCCTCAGAGTTCCATCATTCAAGATGGAAACTATTCGAACCATTTTACCCATGATCCAAGAGGGTCAGTACATGACCACAGTGGACTTAAAGGATGCCTACCTTCACATTCCGATTCACAAGAATCATCATCGGTTCCTGAGGTTTGCCTTTCTAGACAGGCATTACCAATTTGTAGCTCTTCCATTCGGGTTGGCTACAGCCCCAAGAATTTTTACAAAGGTTCTGGGCTCACTACTGGCGGTTCTAAGACTGCGAGGCATAGCGGTGGCTCCTTATCTAGACAACATCCTGATACAGGCGTCAAGCTTTCAAATTGCCAAGTCTCATACAGAGATAGTTCTGGTATTTCTGAGGTCGCATGGGTGGAAAGTGAACGAAGAAAAGAGTTCTCTATCTCCTCTCACAAGGGTTTCCTTCCTAGTAATGGTAGCGGCGATGGACATAGTGCCATTTGCGCGCCTGCATCTCAGACCGCTGCAATTATGCATGCTCAGTCAGTGGAATGGGGATTACACAGATTTGTCCCCTCTACTAAATCTGGATCAGGAAACCAGAGATTCTCTTCTCTGGTGATTATCTCGGGTCCATCTGTCCAAGGGTATGACCTTTCGCAGACCAGATTGGACAATTGTAACAACAGATGCCAGCCTTCTAGGTTGGGGTGCAGTCTGGAACTCCCTTAAGGCTCAGGGTTCATGGACTCAGGAGGAGAAACTCCTCCCAATAAATATTCTGGAGTTAAGAGCAATATTCAATGCTCTTCTAGCTTGGCCTCAGTTAGCAACACTGAGGTTCATCAGATTTCAGTCGGACAACATCACGACTGTGGCTTACATCAACCATCAAGGGGGAACCAGGAGTTCCCTAGCGATGTCAGAAGTCTCCAAGATAATTTGCTGGGCAGAGACTCACTCTTGCAACCTATCAGCAATCCATATCCGGGGCGTAGAGAACTGGGAGGCGGATTTTCTAATTCGTCAGACCTTTCATCCGGGGGAGTGGGAACTCCATCCGGAGGTGTTTGCTGATTTGGTCCATCGTTGGGGCAAAGCAGAACTGGATCTCATGGCGTCTCGCCAGAACGCCAAGCTTCCTTGTTACGGATCCAGGTCTAGGGACCCAGAAGCGACGCTGATAGATGCTCTAGCAGCTCCTTGGTTCTTCAACCTGGCTTATGTGTTTCCACCGTTTCCTCTGCTCCCTCGACTGATTGGCAAAATCAGACAGGTGAGAGCATCGGTGATTCTGATAGCGCCTGCGTGGCCACACAGGACCTGGTATGCAGATCTGGTGGACATGTCATCCTTTCCACCGTGGACTCTGCCTCTGAGACAAGACCTTTTAATACAAGGTCCTTTCAATCATCCGAATCTAATTTCTCTGAGACTGACTGCATGGAGATTGAACGCTTGATCCTATCAAACCGTGGCTTCTCCGAGTCAGTCATTGATACCTTAATACAGGCACGAAAGCCTGTCACCAGGAAAATCTACCACAAGATATGGCGTCAATATCTTCATTGGTGTGAATCCAAGAATTACTCATGGAGTAGGGTTAGGATTCCTAGGATATTGTCCTTCCTCCAAGAGGGTTTGGACAAAGGATTATCAGCTAGTTCTTTAAAGGGACAGATTTCTGCTCTGTCTATTCTTTTACACAAGCGTCTGGCAGAAGTTCCAGACGTCCAGGCATTTTGTCAGGCTTTAGTTAGAATTAAGCCTGTGTTTAAACCTGTTTCTCCTCCATGGATCTTAAACTTGGTTCTTAAGGTTCTCCAAGGGGTTCCGTTTGAACCCTTTCATTCTATTGATATCAAACTTCTATCATGGAAAGTTCTGTTTCTGATGGCTATTTCCTCGGCTCGAAGAGTCTCTGAGTTATCTGCCTTACATTGTGATTCTCCTTATCTGATCTTTCATTCAGATAAAGTAGTTCTGCGTACAAAACCTGGGTTTTTACCCAAGGTGGTTTCTAACAAGAATATCAATCAAGAGATTGTTGTTCCATCATTATGTACTAATCCTTCCTCAAAGAAGGAACGTCTTTTGCATAATCTAGACGTAGTGCGTGCCTTGAAGTTTTACTGACAAGCTACTAAAGATTTTCGTCAAACATCTAACCTGTTTGTTGTTTACTCTGGACAGAGGAGAGGTCAAAAGGCCTCGGCAACCTCTCTTTCTTTTTGGCTTCGGAGTATAATCCGTTTAGCCTATGAGACTGCTGGACAGCAGCCCCCTGAAAGGATTACAGCTCATTCTACTAGAGCTGTGGCTTCCACCTGGGCCTTTAAAAATGAGGCTTCTGTTGAACAGATTTGCAAGGCTGCGACTTGGTCTTCGCTTCATACCTTTTCAAAATTTTACAAATTTGATACTTTTGCTTCTTCGGGGGCTGTTTTTGGGAGAGAGGTTCTACAGGCATTGGTTCCTTCCATTTAAGTTCCTGCCTTGTCCCTCCCATCATCCGTGAACTTTAGCTTTGGTATTGGTATCCCAAAATTAATAGATGATCCGTGGACTGGATAAACTTAACAAGAGAAAACATAATTTATGCTTACCTGATAAATTTATTTCTCTTGTAGTGTATCCAGTCCACGGCCCGCCCTGTCCTTTTAAGGCAGGTCTAAATTTTAATTAAACTACAGTCACCACTGCACCCTATGGTTTCTCCTTTCTCGGCTTGTTTCGGTCGAATGACTGGATATGGCAGTGAGGGGAGGAGCTATATAGCAGCTCTGCTGTGGGTGATCCTCTTGCAACTTCCTGTTGGGAAGGAGAATATCCCACAAGTAATGGATGATCCATGGACTGGATACACTACAAGAGAAATAAATTTATCAGGTAAGCATAAATTATGTTTTTGGCTTACTGTCGATCCGGTTTGGGCATTAAGGGGTTAATCGTTGTTATTGCTAGTGGTGCAATCTTACTAATGCTTTAGGTACATACTGTAAAAATTTCGAAAAGTTTGCTGCATTTTTTCACTGTTTTGCAAAATTGTGTGCCTTTTTTATCTCTTAAAGGCACAGTAACGTTTTTTTTTTCAAAGTGTGTTTTTACTTGATTAAAGTGATTTCCAAGCCTGCTTGTTTTACTACTAGTCTGTTAAACATGTCTAACACTAAGGAAAATCCTTGTTCAATGAGTTTAGAAGCCATGGTGGAACCCCCTCTCAGAATGTGTCCCACTTGTACTGATATGTCTATACACTTTAAAGAACATATTGTTGCACTTAAAAATGTGGTCCAAGATGATTCTCAGACAGAAGGTAACGAGGTTAGGCCGTCAACCTCTCCCCAATTGTCACAACCAGTTACGCCCGCTCAAGCGACGCCTAGCACCTCTAGTGCGTCTACCTCTTTTACCTTGCAAGACTTGGCGGCAGTTATGAATAATACCCTCTCAGAGTTCTAAACTGCCCGTGTTACCTGCAAAGCGTGATAGCTCTGTTTTAAGAACAGATACTGAGCATTCTGACGCTTTAGTAGCCATATCCGATATATCCTCACAATGCACTGAAGTTGGGGTGAAGGATGTGCTGTCTGAGGGAGAAATTTCCGATTCAGGAAAGGTTTCTCCTCAGACAGATTCAGATATGTTGGCTTTTAAATGTAAACTAGAACACCTCCGCTTATTGCTCAGGGAGGTATTAGTTACTTTGGATGACTGCGACCCTATGGTGGTTCCAGAGAAATTGTGTAAAATGGACAAGTACCTAGAAGTTCCTGTTTACACTGATGTGTTCCGGTCCCTAAGAGGATTGCGGATATTGTTACTAGGGAGTGGGATAGACCAGGTATTCCCTTCGTTTCCCCTCCTGTTTTTAAGAAAATGTTCCCCATATCTGACCCCATGCGGGCCTCGTGGCAGACGGTCCCTAAGGTGGAGGGGGCCATTTCTTCACTTGCTAAACGCACAGCCATACCAATTGAAGAAAGTTGTGTTTTCAAAGACCCTATGGTTAAAAAATTAGAGGGTTTACTTAAGAAAATTTTTGTTCAACAAGGTTTTCTTCTCCAAACCATTGCGTGCATTTTTCCTGCAACTACTGCAGCTGCTTTCTGGTTCGAGGTGCTGGAAGAAGCGCTCCAGACGGAGACCTCATATGAGGACATTATGGACAGAATTAAGGCTCTTAAGCTGGCTAATTCTTTTCTCACAGATGCCGCTTTACAACTAGCTAAGTTAGCGGCAAAGAATTCAGGTTTCGCCATTTTGGCACGCAGGGCGCTATGGCTAAAGTCCTGGTCGGCCGATGTGTCGTCAAAATCCAAACTTTTGAACATCCCTTTCAAAGGAAAGACCCTCTTCGGGCCTGAATTGAAAGAGATTATTTCAGACCTTCAAGATAAAGAACAAACAAGATAATTTTCGTTCCTTTCGGAATTTCAGGAGCGGTCTCGCTTCATCCTCCCCTGCTGCAAAGCAAGAGGGTACCGCTTCCCAACCCAGGTCAGCCTGGAAACCTTACCAGGGCTGGAACAAGGGTAAACAGGCCAAGAAGCCTGCAGTTGCCTCCAAGACAACATGAAGCGGTAGCCCCAGATCCGGGACCGGATCCAGTAGGGGGCAGACTCTCTCGGCTCAGGCCTGGGCAAGAGATGTACACGATCCCTGGGCCTTAGAGATTGTATCCCAGGGATATCTTCTAGAATTCAAGGACTCCCCTCCAAGGGGAAGGTTCCACATTCTCATCTGTCATTCAAGATGGAAACCATTCGGACAATCTTACCAATGATCTAGGAGGGTCAATATATGACCACCGTGGATTTAAAGGATGCGTATCTGCACATTCCTATCCACAAAGATCATCACCAGTTTCTCAGGTTCACCTTTCTGGACAAGCATTACCAGTTTGTGGCTCTTCCTTTTGGGTTGGCCACTGCTCCCAGAATTTTCACAAAGGTGCTAGGGTCCCTCCTGGCGGTTCTAAGACCGCGGGGCATAGCAGTGGCGCCTTATCTAGACGACATCTTAATTCAGGCGTCGACTTTCCAAAGAGCCAAGTCTCACACGGAAATTGTATTGGCCTTTCTGAGGTCTCACGGGTGGAAGGTGAACATCAAAAAGAGTTCTCTCTCCCCCCTCACAAGAGTTTCCTTCCTAGGAACTCTGATAGACTCGGTAGAAATGAAAATGTCTCCTACATTGGTGTGTCCGGTCCACTGCTTCATCCTTACTTGTGGGATATTCTCTTCCCCTACAGGAAATGGCAAAGAGAGCACACAGCAAAAGCTGTCCATATAGCCCCCCCCCCTCTGGCTCCGCCCCCCAGTCATTCTCTTTGCCGCTCTGAACAAGTAGCATCTCCACGGGGATGGTAAAGAGTATGTGGTGTTAGTTGTAGTTTTATTTCTTCTATCAAGAGTTTTATTTTAAAATAGTGCCGGTTTGTACTATTTACTCTACAACAGAAAGTGATGAAGATTTCTGTTAAAAGAGGAGTATGATTTTAGCACCAGTAACTAAAATCCATTGCTGTTTCCATGCAGGACTGTTGAAACCAGAGAACTTCAGTTGGGGGGAACAGTTTGCAGACTTATCTGCTTCAGGTATGACCTTTTCTAACAAGACCTGGTAATGCTAGAAGACTGTCAGTTTTTCCCTTATGGGATCGGTAAGCCATTTTCTTAGACTCAGTAACAGAATTAAGGCTTATAAATTGGGCTCTATGCTGGTTGACACTTTTGTTGGCTAAATCGATTTATTTTTATCATATTTATATGACATTTGGAGTGTTTTGCAAACTTTAAAACACTTTTGGGAACGTTTATTGCGCCTGGCAGTTGTTTAGACGCCTAATCTAGTCAGAAAGGCCCCTTCACTCTGGTATGCAGAGGGGGGAGGCCTCATTTTCGCGCCTCAGTTGCGCATTTACTTCTATAGGCAGTGCATGCAGCTTCACGTGAGAGGGTCCTGTGGCTTAGAAAAGGACTCAGAAAGGCTTATTTCTGTGGTGAATAACCCCTAAGGAAGGTAAAAGCCGCAGCAAAGTCTGTGGCAGGGACTGTAGTATGTTTTAACCGGTAAATTGGGATTATTAGCTCCGGTTTGCTCATTTAAGGGTTTAGAGACTTGAAATTTGGTGTGCAATACTTTCAAAGCATTAAGACACTGGGGTATAAATTTCATAAAGATCGGATATTTCTTTGATAGTTTTTCGATCATTCAGAAATAAAGTGTGCTCTTTTTATTATTTAAAGAGACAGTAACGGTTTTGTTTAAAATTGTTTTTATTGCATTAAAAACCTGCCTAAGTCTGTCTAACATGTCTGTACCTTCAGATAGCATATGTTCTGTGTGTATGGAAGCCAAGGTGGTGCCCCCATTAAATGTATGTGCAAATTGTGCCATGGCGTCCAAACAAAGTAATGACAGTACTGTCACATTTAATAAGGTTGCCCAAGATGATTCTTCAAATGAAGGTAGTGGGGATAGTTCATCATCCTCTCCTTCTGTGTCAACACCAGTTTTGCCCGCGCAGGCGATACCTAGTACATCTGGCGCGCCAATGCTTGTTACTATGCAGCAATTAACAGCAGTAATGGATAATTCTATAGCAGCTCTTTTATCCAAACTGCCAGCATTTCCCAGAAAGCGTGATTGCTCAGTTTTAAATACAGAGGATGAGCAAGTTGACGCTGACGATAATTTATCTGTTATACCCTCACATCAATCTGAGTTGGCAGTGAGGGAGGGTCTGTCTGAGGGAGAAATTTCTGATTCAGGAAAAATTTCTCAGCAGGCAGAACCTGATATCGTGGCATTTAAATTTAAGCTAGAACATCTCCGCACCCTGCTTAAGGAGGTGCTAGCTACCCTTGATGATTGTGATTCGTTGGTGATTCCAGAGAAGTTGTGCAAAATGGACAAATTCTTAGAGATCCCAGTGCACGCTGATGCTTTTCCGATACCCAAGAGGGTGGCGGACATAGTGACTAAGGAGTGGGAGAAGCCAGGTGTACCTTTTGTTCCACCTCCTATATTCAAGAAAATGTTCCCCATTGTCGACCCCAGAAGGGACGCATGGTAAAACAGTTTCAACGTTAGCCAAGCGCACAACTATTCCTATAGAGGACAGTTGCGCTTTCAAAGATCCTATGGATAAAAAATTGGAAGGATTGCTTAAAAAGATTTTTGTTCAGCAAGGTTTCCTTCTTCAACCAATTTCGTGCATTATTCCTGTCACCACGGCGGCGTCTTTTTGGTTCGAGGAACTAGAAAATTCGCTCCAAAAGGAGACTCATGGACATTCATGGACAGAATTCACTAAAGTTGGCTAATTCCTTTATTTTGGATGCCGCTTTTCAATTGGCAAAATTAGCGGCGAAAAATTCAGGTTTTGCAATAGTGGCGCGCAGGGCGCTTTGGCTAAAATCTTGGTCGGCGGATGTGTCGTCCAAAACAAAATTGCTTAATTTTCCTTTCAAAGGTAAGACCCTTTTCGGGCCAGAATTGAAGAAGATTATTTCAGACATCACTGGGGGAAAGGGCCATGCCCTCCCACAGGATAGGCCTTTCAAGGCTAAGAACAAATCTAATTTTCGTTCCTTTCGCAATTTCAGGAACGGACCGGCTCCTAACTCTAGACAAGAGGGTAACGCTTCCCAGCCTAAACCAGCATGGAAACCATTGCAAGGCTGGAACAAGGGTAAACAGGCCAAGAAGCCTGCTGCTGCTACTAAGTCAGCATGAAGGGGTAGCCCCCGATCCGGGACCGGATCTAGTAGGGGGCAGACTTTCTCTCTTTGCTCAGGCTTGGGCAAGAGATGTTCCGGATCCCTGGGCACTAAAAATAGTCTCTCAGGGGTATCTTCTAGAGTTCAAGGAACTTCCTCCAAGGGGATGGTTCCACATGTCTCGCTTATCTTCAGACCAGATAAAGAGACAGGCATTCTTACATTGCGTAGGAGACCTATTAAAGATGGGAGTGATACACCCAGTTCCAACAGCGGAACAAGGTCTGGGTTTTTACTCAAACCGGTTTGTAGTTCCCAAAAAAGAAGGAACTTTCAGGCCAATTCTGGATTTAAAAATTCTAAACAAATTCCTCAGAGTTCCATCATTCAAAATGGAAACCATTCGGACGATTTTACCAACGATCCAGGAGGGTCAATATATGACTACCGTGGACTTAAAGGATGCGTACCTGCATATTCCTATCCACAAAGATCATCATCAGTTCCTGAGGTTCGCCTTTCTGGACAAACATTACCAGTTCGTGGCTCTTCCTTTCGGTTTAGCCACTGCTCCCAGAATTTTCACAAAGGTGCTAGGGTCCCTTCTAGTGGTCCTAAGGCCGAGGGGCATTGCTGTAGCACCTTACCTAGACGACATTCTAATCCAAGCGTCGTCCCTTTCCAAAGCAAGGGCTCATACAGACATTGTTTTAGCCTTTCTCAGGTCTCACGGGTGGAAGGTGAACATAGAAAAGAGTTCTCTGTCTCCGTCCACAAGGGTTCCCTTTCTGGGAACAATAATAGATTCTGTGGAAATGAAGATTTTTCTGACAGAGGTCAGAAAGTTAAAGCTTCTAAACGCTTGTCGAGTTCTTCAATCTATTCCTCAGCCTTCCATAGCTCAGTGCATGGAGGTAATAGGACTAATGGTTGCAGCTATGGATGTAGTTCCTTTTGCTCAAATTCATTTAAGACCATTGCAACTGTGCATGCTCAAACAGTGGAATGGGGATTTTGCAGACTTGTCTCCCCAGATTCAAGTAGACCAGGTAACCAGAGACTCACTCCTCTTGTGGTTGACTCAGGATCACCTGTCTCAGGGAATGAGTTTCTGCAGACCAGAGTGGGTCATTGTCACGACCGACGCCAGTCTCTTAGGCTGGGGCGCGGTCTGGGACTCTCTGATAGCTCAGGGTCTATGGTCTCGGGAAGAGTCTCTTCTCCCGATAAACATTTTGGAACTGAGAGCGATATTCAAGGCTCTCCTGGCTTGGCCTCAACTAGCGAAGGCCAGATTCATAAGATTTCAGTAGTGTACATCAATCATCAGAGGGGAACAAAGAGTTCCTTGGCGATGAGAGAGGTATCCAAGATCATCAAATGGGCGGAGGATCACTCCTGCCATCTATCTGCAATTCACATCCCAGGAGTAGACAACTGGGAGGCGGATTATTTGAGTCGTCAGACTTTCCATCCGGGGGAGTGGGAACTTCATCCGGAGGTCTTTGCCCAGTTAACTCAACTATGGGGCATTCCAGATATGGATCTGATGGCGTCTCGTCAGAACTCCAAGGTTCCTCGCTACGGGTCCAGATTCAGGGATCCCAAGGCGACACTAGTGGATGCATTGGTGGCGCCTTGGTCGTTCAATCTAACCTATGTGTTTCCACTGTTCCCTCTCCTTCCCAGGCTTGTAGCCAGGATCAAACAGGTCTCGGTAATTCTAATAGCTCCTGCATGGCCACGCAGGACTTGGTATGCAGACCTGGTGAATATGTCATCGGCTCCACCATGGAAGCTACCTTTGAGGCAGGATCTTCTAGTACAAGCTCCATTCGAACATCCAAATCTAGCCTCTCTGCAACTGACTGCTTGGAAATTGAACGCTTGATTTTATCTAAGCGTGGGTTTTCAGATTCGGTTATAGATACTCTGGTTCAAGCCAGAAAACCTGTGACTAGAAAAATTTACCATAAGATATGGCAAAAATATATCTGTTGGTGCGAATCAAAGGGATACTCTTGGAGTAAAATTAAAATTCCTAGGATACTTTCCTTTCTCCAAGAGGGTTTGGATAAAGGTTTGTCAGCTAGTTCTCTTAAAGGACAGATATCTGCTCTGTCTGTTTTGTTGCACAAACGTCTGGCAGCAGTGCCAGATGTACAGGCATTTGTACAGGCGTTAGTCAGAATCAAGCCTGTCTACAGACCTATGACTCCTCCATGGAGTCTAAACTTAGGCCTAGATTTGGAGTTTGGCGTTAGCCGTGAAAACCAGCGTTAGAGGCTCCTAACGCTGGTTTTAGGCTAACTCTGGTATTTTGAGTCACTCAAAAAAGGGTCTAACGCTCACTTTTCAGCCGCGACTTTTCCATACCGCAGATCCCCTTACGTAAATTGCGTATCCTATCTTTTCAATGGGATTTTTTTAACTCCGGTATTTAGAGTCGTGGCTGAAGTGAGCGTTAGAATTCTAACAACAAAACTCCAGCCGCAGGAAAAAAGTCGGTAGTTAAGAGCTTTCTGGGCTAACGCCGGTTTATAAAGCTCTTAACTACTGTACTCTAAAGTACACTAACACCCATAAACTACCTATGTACCCCTAAACCGAGGTCCCCCCACATCGCCGCCACTCGATTAAATTTTTTTAACTTCTAATCTGCCGACCGCCAACTACGTTATCCTTATGTACCTTACATACAATGTAATTATAATTTATATTGTAGCTATATTAGGATTTATTTTACAGGTAAGTATTTAGCTTTAAATAGGAATAATTTATTTAATAAGAGTTAATTAATTTCGTTAGATTAAAATTATATTTAACTTAGGGGGGTGTTAGTGTTAGGGTTAGACTTAGGGGTTAATACTATTTATTATAGGGTTAGTGAGGCGGATTAGGGGTTAATAACTTTATTATAGTAGCGCTCAGGTCCGCTCGGCAGATTAGGGGTTAATAAGTGTAGGCAGGTGGAGGCGACGTTGTGGGGGGCAGTTTAGGGGTTAATAAATATAATAATAGGGGTCGGCGATGTTAGGGCAGCAGATTAGGGGTACATAAGGATAATGTAAGTAGCGGCGGTTTACGGAGCGGCAGATTAGGGGTTAATATTAATATGCAGGGGTTAGCGATAGCGGGGGCGGCAGAATAGGGCTTAATAAGTGTAAGGTTAGGGATGTTTAGACTCGGGGTACATGTTAGAGTGTTAGGTGCAGACGTAGGAAGTGTTTCCGCATAGCAAACAATGGGGCTGCGTTAGGAGCTGAACGCGGCTTTTTTGGAGGTGTTAGGTTTTTTTTCAGCTCAAACAGCCCCATTGTTTTCTATGGGGGAATCGTGCACGAGCACGTTTTTGAGGCTGGCCGCTTGCGTAAGCAACTCTGGTATCGAGAGTTGAAGCTGCGTTAAAAATGCTCTACGCTCCTTTTTTGGAGCCTAACGCAGCCTTTATGTGGACTCTCAATACCAGAGTTATTTTTATGGTGCGGCCAGAAAAAAGCCGGCGTTAGCTACGCGGGTCCTTACCGACAAAACTCTAAATCTAGGCCTTAGTTTTTTCAGTTCTTCAAGGGGTTCCGTTTGAACCTTTACATTCCATAGATATTAAGTTACTATCTTGGAAAGTTCTGTTTTTGGTTGCTATTTCTTCTGCTAGAAGAGTTTCTGAATTGTCTGCTTTGCAGTGTACTTCTCCCTATCTGGTATTCCATACAGATAAGGTAGTTTTACGTACCAAGCCTGGTTTTCTTCCAAAAGTGGTTTCCAACAGGAATATTAACCAGGAAATAGTTGTTCCTTCTCTGTGTCCGAATCCAGTTTCGAAGAAGGAACGTTTGTTACATAACCTAGATGTGGTTCGTGCTTTAAAATTCTATTTAGAAGCAACAAAGGATTTCAGACAGACATCATCCTTGTTTGTCGTCTATTCTGGTAAGAGGAGAGGGCAAAAAGCTACTGCTACTTCTCTTTCCTTTTGGCTGAAAAGCATCATCCGATTGGCTTATGAGACTGCCGGACGGCAGCCTCCTGAACGAATTACAGCTCACTCTACTAGAGCTGTGGCTTCCACATGGGCCTTCAAGAATGAGGCTTCTGTTGAACAGATCTGTAAGGCAGCGACTTGGTCTTCTCTGCATACTTTTGCCAAATTTTTACAAATTCGATACTTATGCTTCTTCGGAGGCTGTTTTTGGGAGAAAGGTTTTGCAAGCTGTGGTGCCTTCCGTTTAGGTTACCTGACTTTTTCCCTCCCTTCATCCGTGTCCTAAAGCTTTGGTATTGGTTCCCACAAGTAAGGATGAAGCCGTGGACCGGACACACCAATGTAGGAGAAAACAGAATTTATGTTTACCTGATAAATTTCTTTCTCCTACGGTGTGTCCGGTCCACGGCCCGCCCTGGCTTTTAGTCAGGTTTAAAAATTTTATTTTTTGTACACTACAGTCACCACGGCACCTTATAGTTTCTCCTTTTTCTCCTAACCGTCGGTCGAATGACTGGAGCCAGAGGGGGGGCTATATGGACAGCTTTTGCTGTGTGCTCTCTTTGCCATTTCCTGTAGAGGAAAGAGAATATCCCACAAGTAAGGATGAAGCTGTGGACCGGACACACCGTAGGAGAAAGAAATTTATCAGGTAAACATAAATTCTGTTATTTCTGACGGAGGTCAGAAAGTTAAAACTCTTAACCACTTGCCGAGGCCTTCATTCCATTCCTCGGCCATCTGTAGCTCAGGGCATGGAGACAATCGGACTAATGGTAGCGGCAATGGACATAGTCCCTTTTGCACGGATACACCTCAGACCACTGCAACTATGCATGCTCAAACAGTGGAATGGGGATTATGCAGATTTGTCTCCTCAAGTACAGCTGGACCAGGGGACCAGAGATTCTCTTCTCTGGTGGTTGTCTTAGGATCACCTGTCTCAGGGAATGTGTTTCCGCGGACTAGAGTGGATCATCGTAACGACCGACGCCAGTCTGTTGGGCTGGGGTGCAGTCTGGGACTCGCTGACTGCTCAGGGCTTATGGTCTCAGGAAGAAGCTCTTCTCCCGATAAACATTCTGGAACTGAGGGCGATATTCAAAGCGCTTCAGGCATGGCCTCAGCTAGCTGCGGCCAAATTCATCAGATTTCAGTCGGACAACATCACAACTGTAGCTTGCGTCAATCATCAAGAGGGAACAAGGAGTTCCCTAGCAATGACGGAAGTAACCAAAATATTCAGGTGGGCGGAGGATCACTCCTGCCATCTCTCAGCAATTCACATCCCAGAAGTAGACAACTGGGAGGCTGATTTTCTAAGTCATCAGACTTTTCACCCGGGGGAGTGGGAACTTCACCCGGAGGTATTTGCCCAGCTGACTCAGCTATGGGGCACTCCAGAATTGGATCTGATGGCGTCCCGTCAGAACACCAAACTTTCTCTTTACGGGTCCAGGTCCCGGGATCCCAGGCGGTGCTGATAGATGCTCTAGCAGCACCTTGGTCCTTCAATCTGGCCTATGTTTTTCCACCATTTCCTCTCCTCCCTCGTCTGGTTGCCAGTATCAAACAGGTGAGGGCTTCGGTGATTCTGATAGCATCTGCGTGGCCACGCAGGACCTGGTATGCAGACCTAGTGGACATGTCATATGTCCCACCATGGACACTGCCACTGAGGCAGGACCTTCTAATACAAGGTCCTTTCAAGCATCCAAATCTAATTTCTCTGCGTCTGACTGCTTGGAGATTGAACGCCTAATTCTATCAAACCGTGGTCGGTTATTGATACCCTGATTCAGGCTAGAAAGCCTGTCACCAGGAAAATCTACCATAAGATTTGACGAAAATATCTTTTTTGGTGTGAATCCAAGGGTTAATCATGGAGTAAGATTAGGATTCCCAGGATATTGTCCTTTCTCCAAGAAGGATTGGAGAAAGGATTATCAGCTAGCTCCTTAAAAGGACAGATATCTGCTTTGTCTATTCTTTTACACAAACGTCTGGCAGAGGTACCAGACGTTCAAGCGTTTAGTCAGGCTTTAGTCAGAATCAAGCCTGTTTATAGACCTGTGGCTCCGCCATGGATTCTGAATTTAGTTCTTTCAGTTCTGCATGGGGTTCCGTTGGAACCTTTACGTTCCATAGATATTAAGCTTTTATCTTGGAAAGTTTTGTTTTTGGTAGCTATCTCTTCTGCTCGAAGAGTTTCAGAGTTATCTGCTTTACAGTGTGATTCACCTTACCTGGTTTTCCATGCAGATAAGGTGGTTTTGCGTACCAAACCCAGTTTTCTTCCTAAGGTTGTGTCTAATAAGAATATTAACCAGGAAATTGTTGTTCCTTCTCTGTGTTCTAATCCTTCTTCGAAGAAGGAACGTCTGTTACACAATCTTGATGTGGTTCGTGCTTTAAAGTTTTATTTACAAGCAACTAAGGATTTCAGACAAACACCTTCATTGTTTGTTATCTATTCTGATAAGAGGAGAGGTCAGAAGGCGACTGCTACCTCTCTTTCCTTTTGGCTGAAAAGCATCATCCGTTTGGCCTATGAGACTGCTGGCCAGCAGCCTCCCAAAACAATTACTGCTCATTCTACCAGAGCAGTGGCTTCCACATGGGCTTTTAAAAAATGAGGCTTCTGTTGAACAGATTTGTAAGGCGGCGACTTGGTCTTCGCTTCATACTTTATACAAATTTTACAAATTTGATCCTTTTGCTTCTTCGGAGGCTATTTTTGGGAGAAAGGTTCTACAAGCAGTGGTGCCTTCCGTTTAAGGTACCTGTCTTGTCCCTCCCTTCATCCGTGTCCTAAAGCTTTGGTATTGGTATCCCACAAGTAAAGGCTGAATCCGTGGACTTGATACATCTTACAAGAGAAAACAGAATTTATACTTACCAGATAAATTACTTTCTCTTGTGATGTATCGAGTCCACGGCCCGCCCTGGCTATTAAGTCAGGTAGCTTTTTTGTTTAAACTACAGTCTTCTGGTTTCTCCTTTTTCTTCCTAACCTTCGGTCAAATGACTGGGGGGTGGAGCTAGAGGGGGAGCTATATGTACAGCTCTGCTGTGTGCTCTCTTTGCCACTTCCTGTTGGGAAGGAGAATATGTCACAAGTAAAGGATGAATCTGTGGACTCGATACATCACAAGAGAAAGTAATTTATCAGGTAAGTATAAATTCTGTTTTCCTTTAATTATATTACGCTGCCTTGGTTCTGTAATAATCAAATGTTACATTTGGGTTCTGCAGGATAGGGTGCCCTATTTTACATGACTCAGTGGTATTCAAGTATTTAACCCACGTGTATCATCATAGGCTGTTTATCTTACGCTTTTACTGCTATCCCTTTATTGCAATGGATTATTTGAGCAACTGGGTGATAAATCCACATGTACATATTGCCCAGAACTTCAGGTATATGCTATGAATGCACATTTGTTTATTTGAGTGGGGTAGGAAGAATAGCAGGTTAACGTTTAGACTCATCTAGCAAACTTTTTATGGTAAAAGATATCACTTAATTAGGGACCACTCAGATAACTGTTAAACTAATGTTGTCCTCCTAGTTCAAAATCCCCTTCCTCTTTGTATCCGCGATATTGATTGCTTAGCTATATTAAATGCAGCTGACACTTCCTTCACCCTCCCTATCACACGCAACCACATATAAAGCTCTGTTCTATGTTTAAGTTGCAATTATTTATATACTGCTCAAGAGGGGTTACATCATAATTTTTTTTATTACAATGTAAAGAGTGATGTTATAATATGTCCATGTTCCCTTTTGCTGACAGGTCACTCTTCATGGTTATCTGCATTTATGCCGCAAGTTGCTTCTTTTTTTCTTTTTTGTTTGGTTTTATTGTATTATTGTTCTTAGCCACCTCTTGTTTTCCTATAAGCAATTCCTATATGTATACACTGTTAGCTCCACAGTACTATGATAAACTGGGACATCACTATGGACAATCAACATAGATCATCATACTTATTTTGGAAACCAGGTATGACCCTCTTAGAACTTATGTTGCCTCTGTAAGTAGATAGTGACCTCCCACTATTGTGTATCTGACCCCATATATAAGTTAGTTCCTGCTCTCAATCTATTTTGATATAGGAAATTGTCTATGTCTTTGTAATGTATACCCCCATAAAGAACTATCCTTCCTTATCATAACTGAATGCCCCCAACTTGTCACCCTCAACACTAGTATGGTCACCCCAGATAGCTCCGCCCTCCCACCCCCCTCTTTTCTAATAAGAGCGGCTCTTGCCCGCTGCATTCTCTTCCCCCTCTTCATCCTTTAACCCAAGAGTAACCAACCTATAAGCTCCCTCCCCACATCCTACTTTCACCAGCTCATTTTGGTCCAAAAGTGGCCCCTCTAGCACAGGGAGGAGCATTTTCATTTCATCTGTTTCACAACATAATATAAAAAAGAAGTCCCACCTACCTTTGCCCAGTCCAGTTTACCATGCAGTAGCAGAACTTGTTTGATGGTCTAACTCCTTAATGTTTACCCCTTTTGGTAGACTTCAATACCACATTGCGGACAGCTACAACTCTAGATAAGCCCCGTATACTATTAGGATGGCCCTAGTGCTTACCCAGCTTAATCTTTTCTCGTTCATTAAGGGACTCACAGCTATGTTGTTGTTCATAATATTCTAGTTCTGTTAATGTATAATCAATTTATTTTTCTGTATTATTCTGGTCTGTGGATGAACCTTGTTTGTAATATTGGCTCATGACTTCAATAAAAATTATTTCAAAAATTCTATGATGTATATGCTTTATATTCTTTATTTTTTTTTTTTTATGTCAAATCATCTTGCAGTGTTCTCCTCCCAAATAATTATATTCAGAGCAGTGTTAATTTCGTCGACTAAAACTAGACTAAAATGACAATAAAACTAAAGAAATTCTGATGACTAAAATATGACTAAAACTAAAATTGCATTTTCGTCAACAGACTATGACTAAAACTAAATCAAAATTACATTTTAGTCAAAAGACTATGACTAAAACTAAATCAAACTTTGCTGTCAAAATTAACACTGTATGCAAGGTGTTATAATCAATCCATATCTAATTACTGCTCTTTCGTAAAATAAAAAAGCAAGGCTATCTTCTTGTTTATTTACAAAACTTGGTTTTATTTAATTTTAAGATAAATAAAGACATGTTATATACCACAATAGTTAAATCTGTATTGCATGTTCAAACCTTAATACCATAGATAAAAACAGGTTAATAAACCTTTACTCAAGCAGTATATAATGGGCGTGATCCGATATAGGGCGTACTTTTCGGCGCAAGCGAGGTAACCCGCGCCGCCCATAGTTTCACCTCGCACATCGGGGTATCCAATATACCCCGCCGGCAGTTGCTAAAGTGCCGTAAGTTGGACAAACTAGCGATGTCCAGAAATAAGTACAAATTTCTGGAGTCCCAAGTGACTTACGGCACTTTAGAAACTGCCGTCGCCTACAAAAACTTACTAAACTTTTAAATCTCCCGTAACTGTCTAACATGCCTCCCAAAAATAGCCCGACACGTATACCCCTCTATCCGCAATCCCCCCTCTCACTCCTAACAATAAATGTATTAACCCCTAGACCGACAACCCCCCACAACGCAATAAGTCTAATTATTAACCCCTAAACCGCCATAGCCCACACCACAATAAACCTATCCTAGTAATAACCCATAAACCGCCGCTCCCGGACCCCGCTACCACCTACATTATATGTATTAACCCCTAATCTGACCCCCCCTACACCGCCGCCACCTATATTAAATATATTAACCCCTAATCTGATCCCCCTACACCGCTGCCACCTATATTAAATATATTACCCCCTAATCTGATCCCCCTACACCGCCGCCACCTATATTAAATATATTAACCCCTAATCTGATCCCCCTACACCGCCTCCACCTATATTAAATATATTAACCCCTAAACCTAAGTCTAACCCTAACACCCCCTAACTTAATTATTATTTAAATAAATCTAAATAATATTAATATTATTAACTAATTTATTCCTATTTAAAACTAAATACTTACCTATAAAATAAACCCTAAGATAGCTACAATATAATTAATAATTACATTGTAGCTATTTTAGGGTTTATATTTATTTTACATGTAACTTTGTATTTATTTTAACTAGGTACAATAGGTATTAAATAGTTAATAACTGTTTAATAGCTACCTAGTTAAAATAATTACAAAATTACTTGTTAACTAAATCCTAACCTAAGTTACAAATACACCTAACACTACACTATCAATAAATTAATTAAATAAACTACAATTATCTAAACTAAAATACAATTAAATAAACTAAACTATATTACAAAAAATAAAAAAATATTACAAGGGAGGGTGGAGCCTGAGGCAGAGCAGGACAGACGTGTCTTCACAGAGCTCTGTGCATAATTAGGGCTTTGCTTTGATAAAAGTTCCCATTTTGTTTTTGTTTCTAAACCTTTCCCCTAGCACCTGGTAAACGTCAGGCTACAAGCAGTCACTTTTTTTTTTTTTTTTTTCTTCACACATGTGAATAGGGAGAAAAGGCCCATAGTTAATTCTGAACAGTTATCTAACCCAGAACTGCAGAGCCTGCATTAATTCAGCCAAGGACAACACTTGCAGCTTAAGCCAAGTACTCCGGAGGGTCGGGGCTCCACTCCGTAGTACGTCTGACTACCACACACAAAGTCCGGTGTCTGGGAGACCGAGGATCGTGGTGATTGACCTGCAGCGGCTTCAGGGGCGGAACTAGCCGACTTAGACCTGAGCACCAAGAGAGAGTCCCCACCGGCCACGACCCAGCAGAGGCATAGTCCAAGAGTATTGTGACCCTAGGGGTGAGATCTTTGGGGTCCGAATAGGTCCTCAGTGCTTACCGCCAACGACGGAACTCCAGCGCAGAAAACTGCGCCACGAGGGAGACGGCGGCCATCTTGGATGAGGAGCTGCAGCCCTTGCGCCACAGATAACACAGTTCTCCTGCCACTGTGGGCCCTTACATCAGAACTTCAGCCAGGCACTGACAACATCTTCGGAGGCCCCAGCGACAGCCTGCTTTCATCTCTTTGCCGGGGCTATCCATCTTAACTTACATTGCCAGAGACTGCTGGCCTGGCAGGCCCTAGGGCTTTAGTGTGTGTGAGAGCCCTCTGGTGCGTTGAAGAAGAGGAGCATTAACATTGATAGCTGGCAACATCGCATCAGGTATTAGTACCAGGCACCAACCACCAACATATTTCAGCTCCATTAAGACATAGCTTATTTGCCTCTCATTTACACCCCTTTTGCCTTACCTCACATTAATACTTGCCTATCTGTATACTTAGACCAGCTCTACTCCTCGGCCAAATAACTTTGTGTTGCACCTATACTATTGCTGGGACACAGTGGGCTTAGAAGGGCCATTTATTTTGGACATCGTTGTTTCTCTGAGACTCACTTCTATACCTGAAGAACAGAGTATCCTCTGCTGAACTATATTCACTACAAAATTTACAGCTTATCAAAGGGTTAGAACGGTGTGCTGTGGTTCTTGTTGCTCCCATTACTGACTCAGTGCATAAGATACAGCCTAGTCTGACTTATTTGCATTAAATCTGCTGTACTTGTTGGGCCTCTTTCTAATCTGCTTGAGGCAGGATACATAAAGTATATAGCTGGCCTTTCTTATTTCTGTTTCAATTTAGTGCCCTAATAACAGATTTCTTGTGTACTGTTGTGCTCTTTAATACACACTTTAGTTATCAGGGACCCTTGCTTGGAGTTTAGTATTATGTAACACACTATATAACACATCACTAGGCCTGCACTAAATGCTTATTTACCGCTCAACCTATCACCTAAGGCACCTGATTATTCATAAGATTGGCACGCATAAAATTTAGTTTGCAGCTCTTTGTCAACTAACTGCCCAAAGTTTCTGAAGTGGTACCCAATTAGGTTCTGACGCTTTAAAAAGCTCCTCACTACCTACCAGATAGGGCCTCTTGGACTTTTCATTCTACAAAAAGGCTGCTGTGCCAGCTCAGGTGTCTCTGAACTTTTTATTCAGGGTGTAGTGTTATTAACTTAACTTGCATTTTTCTCTTTACAGGGACCATCTTCTGTGACTTGTATTGCTCCGACCCATAGCTTGCCAGCACTGTGTATAGTAAGTGTTAGTTGAGGACTCTGTAGAAGGTGACTGATGCTTGTGGACTCCCTTGTGCCTCTCCCTTTCCGACCCAGCTTATCTGGGTTGGTCACGTCCCCGTGGTGTGTTCCTTTAATTTACTGTCTGTTTTCTCTTTGAGGGTTCACAAGAGCCTTTTGCATTAAACTAGCTAGGCCCATATTTTCTCCCATACTACGTCATACAATTTACCTTTCACTTCACATTCGTAGGTAACTCCACGCCTTATTCCCAAACTCAAGGTCATACCCTATCCCTACTCTCTACTCATAGTGTTTAGAGGAAATTCCTTATTTTGTGGTGTACTACTACCAACTACACTCTTGTCCTGTCCTTCTGGCATTGTATTGCTTTCCTGTACATTCTAATAACAGGGTGTATCGTTAGCATAAACTTAGTGTCTCACAGACCTAGACTGGTTGCTGAGGGCAACCTCGCGCCTTCTCCTTTCCGGTCCAGCTAGTCTGGACTGGTCACTTCCCCTATCCTTTTTCCCTTCTATATAGTCGTATCCCACATATACCTGAGGTGCGTGGGGGTCCATAATTTGGGGCTACCCCCTGTCGATGAGGTTTGCAATTCTTGTTTTTTTGAACGATGACTTAACAAAAATGCTTTAGCCCCTGTAGGGTGACAATCAACCCTGCTCCGCAGCTTAAATATATGTAATTGGGGTTAGTAAACTCTACCTTAAAGTGCCTTATACTCTTAGGTTAATTCTGTGTTCTTTACCCATAACTAACCTTTGATTTACAGCTTAACCTTAAAGTTTTGTTAACATGCCTCATACGTCCAGGAGACAGGGGAAGACCCCTGCTATCACCAAAAAGACTGTTTATGACCATTTTACTCAATCCGGAAAAGAGCCTAATTTAGCCCCCAATGAGGAGTTAAGTGATCCTGAGTCGCTTTATGCTGAATCCCAATCGAGTATGGGCTCAGAGACACCGTCACATCATTACATTACAAAGTCCACTCTACAAAAGATGTTGGCCAATCAGACACGCTCTATTACTCAGGAAATCCAGCGTTCCTCTGCGGAACTGAAAAAAGATATTTCTGAGATTGGGGATAGAGTTGAAGCGCTTGAGCGAAAGCAAGATGACCTGGTGGTAGATCAGACGAACCTACTAGCTTGAATTCAAAATGGCGGACATTGAAGACAGATCCCGTAGAAATAACATACGGTTCAGAGGCATCCCGGAGAGAGTTGAGACCTCTGATTTACAGTCTTTTTAAGGGCACTATTTGTGGAGCTTGTGGGATCCCCGGAAGGCCTAACAGATACAATGGAAAGGGCCCACAGAGCTTTAAGATCACAATCTGTTCCTGTAGAAAAACCACAGGATGTAATTGTCTGCTTTCACAGCTATATCTATAAAGATAAACTGATGCAAGCAGCTTTTAAAAGACCGCCCCTACCAGAGAAATTCAAAGATATACAAATCTTGCCTGTCTTATCGGCTCACATACTACAGTACCGCAAAACTTACCAACCAATCACTTTAGCCCTTAGGAAGGCTAATATCAAATATCGATGGGGACACCCCACTAATCTGGTGGTTACAAGAGACAATCAAAGTCATGTAATATCTACCCTTCCTCAAGGCATGGCTCTTCTTACCTCCTGGGGTCTCCATTCGGATCAATCTTCAGCACCACAGCCTACCTATCCAAAACTAAGAGCTTCAGCTCCTGAATGGTCCATCAAGGAGCAAAAAGAACTAAAACCAACCCACCTTAAACTCATGTTTGGCTGCTCTCACCTATGTTCCTCTTTTTATAAGATGCTACCAAGCCTGGACATTCGACCTACTTTTAGTAGCATATAGTTGAGGCTTCTGTTAACATTTAAGTTTTGTAAGTAACCTGATAGATGCACTTTATATGCACTCACCCCTTGCAATGTTAATTTTCTGTTATGTGATTTGCACAGTTGTTGTTATAAATTAAGTGAAGTTATGTCTGCGGAGCAGGGTTAACCCTGTTTACTTCTGTTCTTGTTCATTGTTCTCCCCCCCCTCACCAGTAGCCCACGCTAGGGTTACATTAAAGCGGACTATTTCTCCAACATAGGTGTGTCCGGTCCACGGCGTCATCCTTACTTGTGGGATATTCTCCTCCCCAACAGGAAATGGCAAAGAGCCCAGCAAAGCTGGTCACATGATCCCCCCTAGGCTCCGCCCTCCCCAGTCATTCTCTTTGCCGTTGTACAGGCAACATCTCCACGGAGATGGCTTAGAGTTTTTTAGTGTTTAACTGTAGTTTTTATTATTCAATCAAGAGTTTGTTATTTTAAAATAGTGCTGGTATGTACTATTTACTCTGAAACAGAAAAGAGATGAAGATTTCTGTTTGTAAGAGGAAAATGATTTTAGCAACCGTTACTAAAATCGATGGCTGTTCCACACAGGACTGTTGAGAGGAATTAACTTCAGTTGGGGGAACAGTGAGCAGACTTTTGCTGCTTGAGGTATGACACATTCTATCAAGACGATGTAATGCTGGAAGCTGTCATTTTCCCTATGGGATCCGGTAAGCCATTTTTATTACAGAAAGAAAAAAAGGGCTTCACAAGGGCTTTCTAAGACTGTAGACATTTTCTGGGCTAAATCGATTTATATTTTATACTCCATAGCCTTGAGGAATTATTTTAATCTTGGGAATTATGTAAAATAACCGGCAGGCACTGTATTGGACACCTTATTCTCTAGGGGCTTTCCCTAATCATAGGCAGAGTCTCATTTTCGCGCCTGTATTGCGCACTTGTTTTTGAGAAGCATGACATGCAGATGCATGTGTGAGGAGCTCTGATACATAGAAAAGACTTTCTGAAGGCGTCATTTGGTATCGTATTCCCCTTTGGGCTTGGTTGGGTCTCAGCAAAGCAGATACCAGGGACTGTAAAGGGGTTAAATATGAAAACGGCTCCGGTTCCGTTATTTTAAGGGTTAAAGCTTCCAAATTTGGTGTGCAATATTTTTAAGGCTTTAAGACACTGTGGTGAAATTTTGGTGAATTTTGAACAATTCCTTCATACTTTTTCGCAATTGCAGTAATAAAGTGTGTTCAGTTTAAAATTTAAAGTGACAGTAACGGTTTATTTTAAAACGTTTTTTGTACTTTGTTATCAAGTTTTTGCCTGTTTAACATGTCTGAACTACCAGATAGACTGTGTTCTGAATGTGGGGAAGCCAAGGTTCCTTCTCATTTAAATAGATGTGATTTATGTGACACAAAATTTAGAGAAAATGATGCCCAAGATGATTCCTCAACTGAGGGGAGTAAGCATGGTACTGCATCATCCCCTCCTTCGTCTACACCAGTCTTGCCCACACAGGAGGCCCCTAGTACATCTAGCGCGCCAATACTCCTTACTATGCAACAATTAACGGCTGTAATGGATAATTCTATCAAAAACATTTTAGCCAAAATGCCCACTTATCAGCGAAAGCGCGACTGCTCTGTTTTAGAAAATACTGAAGAGCATGAGGACGCTGATGATATTGGTTCTGAAGGGCCCCTACACCAATCTGAGGGGGCCAGGGAGGTTTTGTCTGAGGGAGAAATTTCAGATTCAGGGAAAATTTCTCAACAAGCTGAACCTGATGTGATTACATTTAAATTTAAATTGGAACATCTCCGCGCTCTGCTTAAGGAGGTGTTATCCACTCTGGATGATTGTGAGAATTTGGTCATTCCAGAGAAACTATGTAAAATGGACAAGTTCCTAGAGGTCCCGGGGCCCCCCGAAGCTTTTCCTATACCCAAGCGGGTGGCGGACATTGTAAATAAAGAATGGGAAAGGCCCGGTATACCTTTCGTCCCTCCCCCCATATTTAAAAAATTGTTTCCTATGGTCGACCCCAGAAAGGACTTATGGCAGACAGTCCCCAAGGTCGAGGGGGGCGGTTTCTACTCTAAACAAACGCACCACTATACCCATAGAAGATAGTTGTGCTTTCAAAGATCCTATGGATAAAAAATTAGAAGGTTTGCTTAAAAAGATGTTTGTTCAGCAAGGTTACCTTCTACAACCAATTTCATGCATTGTTCCTGTCACTACAGCCGCGTGTTTCTGGTTCGATGAGCTAGAAAAGGCGATCAATAATAATTCTTCTTCTTATGAGGAGATTATGGACAGAATTCGTGCTCTCAAATTGGCTAATTCTTTCACCCTAGACGCCACTTTGCAATTGGCTAGATTAGCGGCGAAAAATTCTGGTTTTGCTATTGTGGCGCGCAGAGCGCTTTGGTTAAAATCTTGGTCAGCGGATGCGTCTTCCAAGAACAAATTGCTTAACATTCCTTTCAAGGGGAAAACGCTGTTTGGCCCTGACTTGAAAGATATTATCTCTGATATCACTGGGGGCAAGGGCCACGCCCTTCCTCAGGATAGGTCTTTCAAGGCCAAAAATAAACCTAATTTTCGTCCCTTTCGCAGAAACGGACCAGCCCCAAGTGCTACGTCCTCTAAGCAAGAGGGTAATACTTCTCAAGCCAAGCCAGCCTGGAGACCAATGCAAGGCTGGAACAAAGGAAAGCAGGCCAAGAAACCTGCCACTGCTACCAAGACAGCATGAGATGTTGGCCCCCGATCCGGGACCGGATCTGGTGGGGGGCAGACTCTCTCTCTTCGCTCAGGCTTGGGCAAGAGATGTTCTGGATCCTTGGGCGCTAGAAATAGTCTCCCAAGGTTATCTTCTGGAATTCAAGGGGCTTCCCCCAAGGGGGAGGTTCCACAGGTCTCAATTGTCTTCAGACCACATAAAAAAACAGGCATTCTTACATTGTGTAGAAGACCTGTTAAAAATGGGAGTGATTCATCCTGTTCCATTAGGAGAACAAGGGATGGGGTTCTACTCCAATCTGTTCGTAGTTCCCAAAAAAGAGGGAACATTCAGACCAATCTTAGATCACAAGATCCTAAACAAGTTTCTCAAGGTTCCATCGTTCAAAATGGAAACCATTCGAACTATTCTTCCTTCCATCCAGGAAGGTCAATTCATGACCACGGTGGATTTAAAGGATGCGTATCTACATATTCCTATCCACAAGGAACATCATCGGTTCCTAAGGTTCGCATTCCTGGACAAGCATTACCAGTTTGTGGCACTTCCGTTCGGATTAGCCACTGCTCCAAGGATTTTCACAAAGGTACTAGGGTCCCTTCTAGCGGTGCTAAGACCAAGGGGCATTGCAGTAGTACCTTACTTGGACGACATTCTGATTCAAGCGTCGTCCCTTCCTCAAGCAAAGGCTCACACGGACATTGTCCTGGCCTTTCTCAGATCTCACGGGTGGAAAGTGAACGTAGAAAAAAGTTCTCTGTCTCCGTCAACAAGGGTTCCCTTCTTGGGAACAATAATAGACTCCTTAGAAATGAGGATTTTTCTGACAGAGGCCAGAAAATCAAAACTTCTGAACTCTTGTCAAATACTTCATTCTGTTCCTCTTCCTTCCATAGCGCAGTGCATGGAAGTAATAGGTTTGATGGTAGCTGCAATGGACATAGTTCCTTTTGCGCGCATTCATCTAAGACCATTACAACTGTGCATGCTCAGTCAGTGGAATGGGGACTATACAGACTTGTCTCCGACGATACAAGTAAATCAGAGGACCAGAGATTCACTCCGTTGGTGGCTGTCCCTGGACAACCTGTCACAGGGGATGAGCTTCCGCAGACCAGAGTGGGTCATTGTCACGACCGACGCCAGTCTGGTGGGCTGGGGCGCGGTCTGGGGACCCCTGAAAGCTCAGGGTCTTTGGTCTCGGGAAGAATCTCTTCTACCGATAAATATTCTGGAACTGAGAGCGATACTCAATGCTCTCAAGGCTTGGCCTCAGCTAGCAAAGGCCAAGTTCATACGGTTTCAATCAGACAACATGACGACTGTTGCGTACATCAACCATCAGGGGGGAACAAGGAGTTCCCTGGCGATGGAAGAAGTGACCAAAATCATTCAATGGGCGGAGACTCACTCCTGCCACTTGTCTGCAATCCACATCCCAGGAGTGGAAAATTGGGAAGCGGATTTTCTGAGTCGTCAGACATTTCATCCGGGGGAGTGGGAACTCCATCCGGAAATCTTTGCCCAAATCACTCAATTGTGGGGCATTCCAGACATGGATCTGATGGCCTCTCGTCAGAACTTCAAGGTTCCTTGCTACGGGTCCAGATCCAGGGATCCCAAGGCGACTCTAGTAGATGCACTAGTAGCACCTTGGACCTTCAAACTAGCTTATGTATTCCCGCCGTTTCCTCTCATCCCCAGGCTGGTAGCCAGGATCAATCAGGAGAGAGCATCGGTGATCTTGATAGCTCCTGCGTGGCCACGCAGGACTTGGTATGCAGACCTGGTGAATATGTCATCGGCTCCACCATGGAAGCTACCTTTGAGACGAGACCTTCTTGTTCAAGGTCCGTTCGAACATCCGAATCTGGTCTCACTCCAACTGACTGCTTGGAGATTGAACGCTTGATCTTATCAAAGCGAGGGTTCTCAGATTCTGTCATTGATACTCTTGTTCAGGCCAGAAAGCCTGTAACTAGAAAAATTTACCACAAAATATGGAAAAAATATATCTGTTGGTGTGAATCTAAAGGATTCCCTTGGGACAAGGTAAAAATTCCTAAGATTCTATCCTTCCTTCAAGAAGGTTTGGAGAAAGGATTATCTGCTAGTTCCTTGAAGGGACAGATTTCTGCCTTGTCTGTGTTACTTCACAAAAAACTGGCAGCTGTGCCAGATGTTCAAGCCTTTGTTCAGGCTCTGGTTAGAATCAAGCCTGTTTACAAACCTTTGACTCCTCCTTGGAGTCTCAATTTAGTTCTTTCAGTTCTTCAGGGGGTTCCGTTTGAACCCTTACATTCCGTTGATATTAAGTTATTATCTTGGAAAGTTTTGTTTTTGGTTGCAATTTCTTCTGCTAGAAGAGTTTCAGAATTATCTGCTCTGCAGTGTTCTCCTCCTTATCTGGTGTTCCATGCAGATAAGGTGGTTTTACGTACTAAACCTGGTTTTCTTCCGAAAGTTGTTTCTAACAAAAACATTAACCAGGAGATAGTCGTGCCTTCTTTGTGTCCGAATCCAGTTTCAAAGAAGGAACGTTTGTTGCACAATTTGGATGTTGTTCGTGCTCTAAAATTCTATTTAGATGCTACAAAGGATTTTAGACAAACATCTTCCTTGTTTGTTGTTTATTCTGGTAAAAGGAGAGGTCAAAAAGCAACTTCTACCTCTCTCTCTTTTTGGATTAAAAGCATCATCAGATTGGCTTACGAGACTGCCGGACGGCAGCCTCCTGAAAGAATCACAGCTCATTCCACTAGGGCTGTGGCTTCCACATGGGCCTTCAAGAACGAGGCTTCTGTTGATCAGATATGTAAGGCAGCGACTTGGTCTTCACTGCACACTTTTACTAAATTTTACAAGTTTGATACTTTTGCTTCTTCTGAGGCTATTTTTGGGAGAAAGGTTTTGCAAGCCGTGGTGCCTTCCATCTAGGTGACCTGATTTGCTCCCTCCCTTCATCCGTGTCCTAAAGCTTTGGTATTGGTTCCCACAAGTAAGGATGACGCCGTGGACCGGACACACCTATGTTGGAGAAAACAGAATTTATGTTTACCTGATAAATTACTTTCTCCAACGGTGTGTCCGGTCCACGGCCCGCCCTGGTTTTTTAATCAGGTCTGATAATTTATTTTCTTTAACTACAGTCACCACGGTATCATATGGTTTCTCCTATGCAAATATTCCTCCTTTACGTCGGTCGAATGACTGGGGAGGGCGGAGCCTAGGGGGGATCATGTGACCAGCTTTGCTGGGCTCTTTGCCATTTCCTGTTGGGGAGGAGAATATCCCACAAGTAAGGATGACGCCGTGGACCGGACACACCGTTGGAGAAAGTAATTTATCAGGTAAACATAAATTCTGTTTTTCGCTAACCCCTCCCCTTCCTCTTATACCTACTTTAACCCACTCCCTCCCCCCTCCCAGTCAGTTCTCCTTAACTGACTCAGTTACTCCCTTATAGCCTCCTATGCCCCCCTTAAAATACCCATAATGTCAGAGGCATGAACTCTCCACATAAGCGTAGCCTTCTAGCTAGATCGCTTAAACACCATAACCCTGATGTGGTTTTTCTTTTCTTTTTTTTTGACGCATTGGTCACTTGATAACCCTCTTTACTCAATATCTAAAGACTATACTGTACTTGAATATACTCCCTTCTTAAAGAAGGCCAGAGGTACCGCAATCCTAATCCATAAAAGAATATCTTACAAACAAATCCAAGTCCTAAAAGGCCCTCAATCTAGATTCCCAATTTTAATATGTAATCTAGACCATATTGACTATACTCTAGCCTCCATTTACCTCCCTAACTCACATCAACCCAGATACCTTAAACGTGTTCTTCTCACAGTGGACCGGGTGAAAATAGGCAGAGTCCTGTTAGCTGGAGACTTTAATATGACCTGGGACCCAATACTAGATAGAAAAAAAACTGGCCATACAAAGCAGGCCGCCCACTCCACACAACTTTCCCACAAATTTAGACAAATTATTTCCCAATTTCATTATTATGATATATGGAGATCACTCCATCCTAGAGATAGGGATTACACTCATTTTTCTCATCCCCACAAAGCGTACTCTAGACTCGATTATGTCTTTTGCTCAGCAGAAACCCTGGACCAAGTTAAATGTTCTAACATTTCCCTATGCCCCTGGTCTGACCACGACCCTGTTATAGTGACTTTCCATTCAATAGAACGAACCAACATAAGGCCCTCCTGGCGCCTTCCACATCACGTCCTCTAGGGCGCCTCCTTTAAAGAAATTCTCAGAAAAGATATCATCTTTTACTCTCATTCCAATGATAATAAACAGGTTCAGGACGACACACTTTGGGGTGCCGCAAAAGCTACTTTTAGAGGCCTCATAATCAAGAGACAAGCTTATCTTAAAAAAAACTTGCGGGCCTTCCCCTCTCTAGATCTCATATTGAATTACGCCGACTAGAACTCCTTAATAGATCAACACCCTCGGACACTATCATAGAACAAATCACAAAGATAAGAACCATATCAATCAGTTGGAATTAAAACGCACCCAACCAACCTATTTCAGTTAAAACAGATATCTTACTATAAGAGTAATAAAGCAGACATGCTTTTAGCCAATAAGCTCAAAAACAGGGCGAGTTCGTCCAGAATTCACCGTATCCAATCCGGGAATCATACCTACCAAATACCCTCAGAGATAGGCACATGCTTTGAAAAATTTTATTCAAAACTATATAACTTAGAAGACACTCCAGGCCACTCATTAGCCACTCTCTCTGAAATTCGTTTGTTCCTAGATCACCTTAAACTCCCTTCCTTACCAATAGAGGACCAGGAATCACTCTCATCCTCGTTTACACTAAAAGCAATCAAACATGTCCTCACACATATGAAAGCCTTTAAAACTCCGGGCCCAGACGGTTATTCGGCATCTTTTTATAAAACCTATATAAATGAACTAGCCCCTTTTCTCCTTAGGTTTTTTAACCAGGCTAGAGAAGAAGGGAAATTCGCTAGGGAGTTTTTAGAAGCCACTGTAATAACATCCCCAAACCTCAAAAAGACCCATCTCTTTGTTCCAGTTATAGACCAATTTCCTTGATTAACTTAGATGTTAAAATTTACGCCAAATTGTTAGCCACCCGCATATCTAAATTATTCCCGCAACTTATAAACGTAGACCAAGTTGGGTTCATCCCTCACCGTGAAGGCCCTGACAATACCAGGCGCCTATTAAACATTTGTACCGAATCCGCCAGATTGAACAAACCATTCTCTGTAATCTCGTTAGATGCAGAGAAGGCCTTTGTTAGGGTATTTATAGTTAGATAGTTTTGTATATAGAATTGCAACACAATTGCAGATTAAGTTGCTTAAATAATGGTTTGTATCACTAGAGCATTGGAATCTCACTATGAATGGAGTGAAATTCAAGATGTATATTGAATTGATAAGCTGGTAAGTACCCCTCAATATAGGCTTTAGAATCAATGTATTCGTAAATGGAATAACTGATTTGACAGGAGAGGTTATACTAGGAACTGAGTCTCTTAAGAATAGCTCTTGTTTTGTAGGAGCTTATATATACTAGCACTACCTCTTAGGATAATATCTGACAAGCACACACAGCATGGAGAAGTACCCAGGAGTATAGTGAGTTAGGTTGCAGCTCCTCTTAGTTAGGTAAATAACTGACAAGCACACACAGCATGGAGAAATATCCAGGAGTATAGTTAGATAGGTTGCAGCTCCTCTTAGTTAGGTAAATAACTGACAAGCATTCACAGCATGAGAGTAATATCCAGGAGTATAGTGAGGTAGGTTGCAGCTCCTCTTAGTTAGGTAAATAACTGACAAGCATTCACAGCATGAGAGTAATATCCAGGAGTATAGTTAGATAGGTTGCAGCTCCTCTTAGTTAGGTAAATAACTGACAAGCATTCACAGCATGAGAGTAATATCCAGGAGTATAGTGAGATAGGTTGCAGCTCCTCTTAGTTAGGTAAATAACTGACAAGCATTCACAGCATGAGAGTAATATCCAGCATAGTTGCCAACTGTCCCGTTTTTGCCGGGACAGTCCCGGAATTTGGGACCCAGTCCCGGCCATTTAAATGTCCCGGACTGTCCCGGCAACCGTTTTGTGGCTTATAAATCACTTGAGTTAACTGACAGTGTTTTGTTAATAAAGTTTGTTATATTAAAAAAAAAAGTCAGTTTCTCCTCCCCGTCAGCTGGCTGTGCAGTGACATCACATTTGGCGCGGGTAACGGTTGTTGATGTGCCTCTGATTGATACCTCCGTGCAGCGTGTAACTGGTGTGATGGTAAACAGCACAACTCCTTAGTCTCCTGATCTGCACAGTGTAAGCCAGTTTATTATCTTAAATACACAAAGGTATTTTATTTTTTAAAGTGTATTGTGTCTGTCTCGCTTTTTTATTCCTCACCCCCAGCAATATATTTGTCCCTTCATATGCAAGTAAAAATAAAGCCCCAGATAAAGTTTTCAATTATTCTCGCAGTTAACGTTGTCTGCTACTGTTTTACTGTTCATGAAGTATAGTTTTACTTTATTCTGAACAAATTTATCATTTAAATAATTCAGCATTTACCATTTATATAGTACACTACAGAAGCCAACTTGCAAATACTGTATGTGCTTCCTTGAAAGTTATTATTTAGATGGGAAAATAAACTGTACAACAGCATCAGGGAACTGAATGCTGCGCATAACAAAAATGCATTCCTTGTGATCACCAGACGATGCAGAGAGCATATCCCACGGTGTCAGTGTTTGGGAGGAATGCCTGTCAGCTGCTGGCCGGGGTCTCATCATTTATTTTAGATCACGGAGTTCTGAGGAGGTAACAAAAGTCACCTATTAACTTGTTGCTGTCTGAGTTAAATTGCGTGTGAGCTGCATGTGAGATAGAAATGGTGGATGAATTATTAGAACAAATATGGGACTTTTATGGCACTTAACCTTTACTATTACAAAGCACAGCATGTGAGTAACTCAGTGAAATGGTGATACATACAGGGGAGAGATTCATTTACTTAAACAAGACCAACCCCTAAGTGATTAACTCCTTGCTTCCAGAGATGCTGTGGTGCACAGAGGGTAATTCTGTCTGGCATATGAAAGGTTACAAATATATTGCATTCAAATGTTTTTCTCCCTCTAAATCCAACTTGTACAGACCTTTTAATCGCCACAAATATAGCTTGGAGTTGTGCAAACATGTATTTTTTTCTACATTCCAGTTACATGTAAACATATTAAATGTGTAAATTCTGCTAGCTATAACTGTTAATGATCAATAATTTCTTCTTGTGACCTCCCTTACTTCACCTATAACTGCTCACTATGTCTCCTCCACTAACTGCTCCTCATGTCCCCTCCCTAACTGCACTTATAATTGCTCCCCATGTCCTTCCCCTAACTGCACCTATAACTGCTCCTCATGTCCCCTCCCCTAACTGCTCCCTATGTCCCCTCCCCTAACTACACCTATAACTGCTCCATATGTCCCCTCCCCTAACTGCACCTATAACTGCTCCCCATGTTATATATAATATTGTATATATATTAAAGTCAGACTGCTAATTTCTAAATACAAAGCCACAGAATGTGACTTTTGTTTGAATGATCCATTTTGAGTCTGCACAGGAGTGAGACATAAGGGCATGTAATCTTTTAAACTGGTTCTTTATTTAGCTTTTTTTCCCACCATAATAAATAGGCGGAGCTTAATTATGCTAATTATGTGGGTTTGGCAAAGTGGGCGGAGCTTTAGGGCAGGGGGTGTGGTTAAAATTTCAATGCAGGTAATTGATAGCTGCAAAGTGTCCCTGGAAATATTTTTGAAATGTTGGCAACTATGATATCCAGGAGTATAGTGAGATAGGTTGCAGCTCCTCTTAGTTAGGTAAATAACTGACAAGCATTCACAGCATGAGAGTAATTTCAGGAAACAGTCTCTGTGAGATAAGTGCTGCTGAACAGCGTGACACAAACAGTGAGAAGTGAAAATGAAACTACTTGCAGCTTGATGGGATTTCCAATCCTGTGGTCAGCTGAATTGAGGAGTGTCCTTACTGCAGCTGCGGAGTCTCTGAATTCCAATCTCTATTCAGTTTCAGTGTATAACATCCAAATTGTCAGTGGAAATGCAGGGAAATATTTACAGGCACTTTATTGAAACACACTGAGAGCTCCATAGCAAGGAAATTGCAACATTTGTATCAATCCTAGTTTATGCTTGAAGTGAGTCCGTAACTGGATACTTTGTATGAGAGTGTTGGCAAGCTTCCCAGAATGTAAAAGTTAGTTCAGTTTGCCACAAATGCTATGAGTCAGGCTGGAAAAATGTAAAGATATCCTTAAGTTTAGCTCAGGTTTAAATGTAGTCTTACTACCAAAATACTAAGCAAAGTGCAGCAGGAAATGATGAAATATATAGAGGAGGTAACCAATGAGATGAGAATTCACATGCACAACAGCCTTAAAGAGACAGTAACCCTTACATGACCCCCTCCTCAAGACAACTGTGCCACAGTTGTGGGTCTAGGCCGATCAGGGTGTCTTCTATGAAACAATGTAATTAATCTTGGGGCATTGAGATTCGAGGCAGGCTCCCAAGTGTCGTCATCAGAGGAGTAATCCTTCCAGTGTACCAAATATTGCAATTCCCCCTTGTGGTACCTGGAATCCAGTAAAGAATGAACTTCGTATACATCCTGTTCCATCGTTGGTGGAAGTGCAGGTAAACCAAGCTGGGTTTGTCTAGTTGGAGTATATGGTTTCAAAAGTGATATATGAAATGTAGGATGGATTTTCATGCTGTCAGGTAATTTTAGGGTCACTGCATTCTCATTAATAATACGGATGATCGGAAAAGGTCCGATAAAAAGACCAGCCAGTTTTTTGCATGGGATTTGTAGTCTCAGATTCTTGGTAGAAAGCCAGACTTGATCACCCACAGTGTATGGTGGAGGTCTTCTACGAAGATCGTAATAATGTTTTTGTGTGTTTTGAGCATTCAGTATATTCTGGTGTATAATTTGGAAATTTTGTTGTAATGAATCATGGAAATCTTCTATCGAGGGTGAATTCAGATTGTCAGGAGAGGAAAAAGCAAAATCAGGATGGAATGCATAGTTTGCAAAGAATGGAGAGAATTTAGTTGATGAATTTACTGCATTATTGTAGGCGAATTCGGCTATAGCTAGGAATTTTATCCAGTCTTCTTGGTGATATGAGCAGTAACAACGGAGGTATTGCTCAAGCCATTGATTTAACCTCTCTGACTGTCCGTTGGTCTGTGGGTGGAAAGATGTGGTAAAGCGATGTTGTATTTTAGTGAGATCACATAACTTGGTCCAGAATCGTGACGTAAACTGTGTCCCTCTGTCTGTTGTTATAATGGCTGGGAAACCGTGCAGTTTCACAATGTTATCTAAAAATAGATGAGCAGTCTCAGAGGAGGTAGGTAACTTATGGTAAGGTAAGAAATGCCCCATTTTGGTAAACAGATCTACTACTACCAGGATAGTCGTTTGATTATTTGAAGACGGAAGATCAACTATATAATCCATTGATATATGTCGCCAAGGTCTTTTTGGTGCTGGTAATGGAATCAACAATCCATAAGGCGGTTTTCTTTCTGATTTGGACACTGCACAAATCTCACATGTTTGTATAAATTCCTGAACGGATTCTTTCAGTTTAGGCCACCAGAACGTTCGTGATATCAATTCCATCGTACGACGAACCCCAGGGTGACCAGATAAGGGGGTATCATGATGGGTTTGAAGGATTAAAGTTCTCAACTGTTTAGGTACATAGATCCTTTGTGCATGATAATATAATGCATCCTTCATCACTAGGGAGTAGTTAGATGGTGGAGTTTCGTTGGCGGTATATCTCTTAAGCTCAGTCAACATATCAGATGTGAGTCCAACAACTCGTTCGGTGGGAATGATGCTAGTCTGTATCTTCATAGAATCAGTTTTCTCGGGTAACCGAGAGAGAGCATCAGCTTTGCCGTTCCTTGCAGCTGGTCTGTAAACGATGTTGAAATTGAATCGTGAAAAGAACAAACTCCAACGGACCAGTCTTGCCGATAGAGTTTTACTGGTTTGCAAATAAACAAGATTCTTGTGATCTGTGAGTATAATGATGGGAAGAGTGGTTCCCTCAAGAAGATTTCTCCAGTGAGCGTTTTATTGCAAGGAGTTCTTTGTCTCCAATCGAATAGTTCCTTTCAGAGGCAGTCATCATTGAGGAATAGTAGGATACGGGATGAATAGGATCATTGAGAGATTTTTGTTGGGATAACACTGCACCAAGTGCAAAGTCTGATGAATCTACTTCAAGCAGATATTGGAGGCTTGGATCAGGAAAGTTTAGAATCGGTGCGGTGGTAAATCTAGACTTTAATAACGAAAAAGCTTCATTGGCTTCGTTGTTCCATATGTATGGTACAGAAGTACTGGTTAAAGTAGTAAGTGGTTTAGCTAACTTGGAAAAGTCCTTGATAAATTTCCTATAGTAGTTCGCAAACCCTAGAAATCTTTGCAGGTCTTTTCTTGTTTTGGGGATGATCCAATTCTTTACAGCATCAATTTTTTGGGTTTGCATGGTAATACCAGTTGGGGATATTTCATATCCAAGAAAGGAAACATGATTAGTATGAAAAATGCACTTCTCGAGTTTGGCATATAATTTATGCTCTCTAAGCCTAGAGAGGACCCTTCGGACATGTTTGATGTGTTCAGTGTCATTTTTAGAATATATCAAGATATCGTCTAGATATATGACTAAACATACATCCAATAAATCCCTGAACACATCATTGATGAAGTGCTGGAAGGTGGCTGGAGCATTGCACAGGCCGAAATGCATTACAAGGTACTCATATAGACCGTACCGGGTTCTGAAAGCGGTCAACCATTCGTGGCCCTCTTTTATCCTCACAAGATTGTATGCTCCTCTTAGGTCGAGTTTTGTATAGATCTTTGCTTCAGATAATCGCTCAATCAGCTCTGGTATCAGAGGAAGAGGATAGCGGTTCTTTATGGTGCGTTTATTCAGCTCCCGGTAGTCTATTATAGGTCTTAGGGATGAGTCTTTGTTCCGGACAAAAAACATTCCTGCGCCGGCTGGAGAGGTAGAGGCCCTGATAAAGCCCTTTCTGAGATTTTCCTCAAGATACTCCTTTAAATGATTTAATTCTGGTTGGCTCAATGGATAGAGGTGTCCATAAGGAATAGTTGAGCCAGGAAGTAAATCTATCGGGCAGTCGTAATGTCGATGTGGGGGTAGATTTTCTGCTTCGGTTTTGCTGAATACGTCTGTAAAATCAGAGTAATGGGAAGGAATCTGAGAGTTAGTAATCTCTGTCTGGAGAACAGTATGTGTGTGCATACATGTCTGTGAACAATAATCTGAATTGAAATGAATAGTAAAAGGCGACCAAGTAATTTGCGGGTTATGTTGCTGTAACCACTTTATACCCAAAACCACTGGAAAATGAGGTGAGCTTAAAACATCAAATGATATTAATTCAGTGTGGCCATTAATGGATACAGTAATCGGTACTGTTTGGTGTGTAATAGGCCCTTTTTTGGGAGTAGAACCATCAATCATACGAATTGAGACAGGAGTATGCTTTTGAATAGTGGGTATTTTATTAGATTTTACAACATGGTGGTCGATGAAACATCCATAGGCTCCGGAGTCAATAATCCCATCAGTCATCACTTGATCTAGATCCCACTGTAGAGAAAGGGATAACATAGCATAAGTATACATTTTGTCTCCTTGGACTGATGAGTTAATTTGTGAGTACTTACTTTTCTTTAGTTTTAAGAGTATGGGACAGTCCTGTACAGAGTGAGCCGGATTGGCACAATACATACACAGATTTTTGGTTTTTCTGCGGTAACGTTCTTCTGAAGTTAAGGGTCCTCTTACTGCACCTATCTCCATAGGTATTGCAGGTGCTCTTGGTTGTGGTGAAGAATGAGAGATGGGACTGGTTAAACTTTTTGGACTGACATCTGAGGAGAATCTTTCCGCCTTCCTTTCGCGTAGTCTCCTATCCAGTTGTTGTGTGGTTCTCATGATTCCTTCCAAAGATTTAGGAAGCTCTATTCTGGCGAGTTCGTCTTTCAGTGCTTCGGAAAGACCCAAACGAAATTGATTTCGCAAAGCAATCTGACTCCATTGAGAGTCTACAGCATACAATTTGAAGTCCGTAATGTATTCTTTGACAGGTCTTTTACCCTGTTTCAGACTTCTCATGGAAGCTTCAGCAGACATCTGTATGTCAGTATCATGAAAAAGGTCATCCATGGCAGTGAAAAACTCACCTAAGCTTGCCAGAACTGGATCGTTGTGTTTGCACAAATTATCTGCCCAGGTCCTGGGTTCTCCTCTTAGGAAGGATATAGTACCGAGTACCTTAATCCTCTCTGTGGGATAACTTCGGGGTCTTAGGTTATATAGCAGATGGCAGGAGTTCTTAAACTGCCTATAATTCTTCCTGTTACCCGAAAAAGGCTCTGGTAGGGATACAGAGGGTTCGGGTAACTGCTGCACCTGAGAGGTTTGTGGAGAGATGGAATCTCTGATAATGCCCCTTAGTGATTGATTTTCCACTTGCAAATCATGTACAGCCTGGGCTAACTGATCAACCTTTTGGGAAAGGTTATATACGATCTGTGGAAGATCTGCTGGTTCCATTGTAAATATTTTGGGCTTAGTATTATATTAGGGTATTTATAGTTAGATAGTTTTTTATATAGAATTGGAACACAATTGCAGATTAAGTTGCTTAAATAATGGTTTGTATCACTAGAGCATTGGAATCTCACTATGAATGGAGTGAAATTCAAGATGTATAGTGAATTGATAAGCTGGTAAGTACCGCTCAATATAGGCTTTAGAATCAATGTATTCGTAAATGGAATAACTGATTTGACAGGAGAGGTTATACTAGGAACTGAGTCTCTTAAGAATAGCTCTTGTTTTGTAGGAGCTTATATATACTAGCACTACCTCTTAGTTAGGATAATATCTGACAAGCACACACAGCATGGAGAAGTACCCAGGAGTATAGTGAGTTAGGTTGCAGCTCCTCTTAGTTAGGTAAATAACTGACAAGCATTCACAGCATGAGAGTAATATCCAGGAGTGTAGTGAGATAGGTTGCAGCTCCTCTTAGTTAGGTAAATAACTGACAAGCATTCACAGCATGAGAGTAATATCCAGGAGTATAGTGAGTTAGGTTGCAGCTCCTCTTAGTTAGGTAAATAACTGACAAGCACACACAGCATGGAGAAATATCCAGGAGTATAGTGAGTTAGGTTGCAGCTCCTCTTAGTTAGGTAAATAACTGACAAGCATTCACAGCATGAGAGTAATATCCAGGAGTATAGTGAGATAGGTTGCAGCTCCTCTTAGTAAGGTAAATAACTGACAAGCACACACAGCATGGAGAAATATCCATGAGTATAGTGAGATAGGTTGCAGCTCCTCTTAGTTAGGTAAATAACTGACAAGCACACACAGCATGGAGAAATATCCATGAGTATAGTGAGATAGGTTGCAGCTCCTCTTAGTTAGGTAAATAACTGACAAGCACACACAGCATGGAGAAATATCCATGAGTATAGTGAGATAGGTTGCAGCTCCTCTTAGTTAGGTAAATAACTGACAAGCATTCACAGCATGAGAGTAATATCCAGGAGTATAGTGAGATAGGTTGCAGCTCCTCTTAGTTAGGTAAATAACTGACAAGCATTCACAGCATGAGAGTAATTTCAGGAAACAGTCTCTGTGAGATAAGTGCTGCGGAACAGCGTGACACAAACAGTGAGAAGTGAAAATGAAACTACTTGCAGCTTGATGGGATTTCCAATCCTGTGGTCAGCTGAATTGAGGAGTGTCCTTACTGCAGCTGCGGAGTCTCTGAATTCCAATCTCTATTCAGTTTCAGTGTATAACATCCAAATTGTCAGTGGAAATGCAGGGAAATATTTACAGGCACTTTATTGAAACACACTGAGAGCTCCATAGCAAGGAAATTGCAACATTTGTATCAATCCTAGTTTATGCTTGAAGTGAGTCCGTAACTGGATACTTTGTATGAGAGTGTTGGCAAGCTTCCCAGAATGTAAAAGTTAGTTCAGTTTGCCACAAATGCTATGAGTCAGGCTGGAAAAATGTAAAGATATCCTTAAAGTGAAGGTAAAGTTTTCCGCAATTGAAAGCAGTATTATGTTAATTACTTAATATATGGCAAGATCGCTAAATTTTTATCACATATTTGTATATATATAAATACAAAATAAATACTTTTTCTCTTCTTGTTCGGCCGCTTATAGCTCCACCCTCCAGTTAGTTCCTGGTTTCTTTGAGTATTACGTATAGAGCGTTCCCACCCGCTCTATACGTATTGTAAATGCGCGTTCGCGATTCTCTGAAAGCTTGCACATCACGCCGTAACATCTAATTGCGCCTGTGCGACTAAAAACAATGACGATCTAAAGCGCATGCGTCAATCCCCGTTGCATCCATGTTTATAAACACACTGCGTCCAGGCGAGTTGCTTGATTGAGGACTATTTGCGCATGCGATAATCTTGAACGAGCACGGCTTACAAGCTACAGGAAGTGTAGCTAACCCATGCGCACAATGAATACAAATTAAGTGACGTCAAATGACGGCCGCCTAACGGCCAGACATAGGATTGGCTACTCTAAGAACGTGACCTAGCTCCCAAAAAAAACAAAAAAAAAAAAACGGGCAGATTACAGAACGGTTAGTTTCCAGTGTAAAACGGCTGATAAATCGGTAAATATTCAGAAGTAACAAAATTGATGAATTAAACTACCCTTAATTTTTAGGCTACTTACATTTGCAATCATCTAAACATGTTAACTTTACCTTCACTTTAAGTTCAGCTCAGGTTTAAATGTAGTCTTACTACCAAAATACTAAGCAAAGTGCAGCAGGAAATGATGAAATATATAGAGGAGGTAACCAATGAGATGAGAATTCACATGCACAACAGCCTTAAAGAGACAGTAACCCTTACAGCCTTTGACCGCGTTAGATGGTCTTATTTATGGGAGGCCCTTAAGACCTTTGGTTTCCCAGATCAGATTATTACGGCGATTCAGGCACTCTACTCCACTGTTTCGGCAATGGTTAAGGGACTAGGATTCCTTTCACTCCCCTTCCCAATCTCCAATGGCACTAGACAGGGGTGCCCCCTTTCACCTTTGATTTTTGCCCTTGCAATAGAACCACTTGCGGAACAAATCAGGCAAGATAAGAAAATAGATGGCGTACGGCATCATGGCACTAACCATAAAATAGCGCTATTTGCCGATGATATAACAATATTTTCCTCTGACCCACTATCCTCATTCCCTAGATTGAGGGAAATCCTGGAATCCTTTGGCCATATGTCCCTCTATAAACTAAATTTAGATAAAACTGAAATTTTCACCTGGGGATTCCCCCAAGATACAGCAGATACCCTTAAGACCCAGTATAGAGTCCATTGCGTTAATAATTATATTTCACACTTAGGAGTTAAGATATCGAACAATATCCCACAGATGATTAAAGAAAATTACTTACCGTTGCTCTCTGAGTTACGCACTCTGAAAGACAAATAGAATTACACCTACATATCATGGATAGGTAGACTAACGGCTCTCAAAATGTCATTTCTCTTGTTAAGTGTGTTCAGTCCACGGGTCATCCATTACTTATGGGATATATTCTCCTCCCCAACAGGAAGTTGCAAGAGGATCACCCAAGCAGAGCTGCTATATAGCTCCTCCCCTCACATGTCATACCCAGTCATTCTCTTGCAACCCTCAACAAAGAAGGAGGTCGCGGGAGGAGTTGGAGTTTTTACTTAATTATTCTTCAATCAAAAGTTTGTTATTTTAAATGGCACCGGAGTGTGCTGTTTTTCTATCTCAGGCAGTATTTGGAAGAAGAAACTGCCTGCGTTTTCTATGATCTTAGCAGGCGTAACTAAGATCCACTGGCTGTTCTCAACATTCTGAGGAGTGGGGTAACTTCAGAACATGGGAATAGCATGCGGGGTCCACCGCAAATGAGGTATGTGCAGTACAATATTTTCTGGGAATGGAATTGACTAAGAAAATACTGCTGTTACCCGTATGATGTAAGTACAGCCTTAAATGCAGTAGTAGTGACTGGTATCAGGCTGATAAATGTATGCACAGTAGAGTTATTTTCTAGGGACTAGAATTTGACTGTGAAAATACTGTTAATACTGAAATAATGCTTAAGCCTTATCTGCAGTGGAAGCGACTGGTTGCAGGCTTAGTAATAACTTTGCATGACATTTAAAGAAGTTTATTTTCAAAACGTTTACTGGCATGTTATTCGTTTTGTGAGGTACTTTGGTGATAAATCCTTTGGGCATGAATTTTTTTTCCACATGGCTAACGTATATTTCTGCATAGAAACCGTTATATCAGGTCTCCCACTGTTGTAAATGAGCGGGAGGGGCCTCTTTTTAGCGCCTTGTTGCGCAGTTAAAATTCTAGCACAGTCTTCCTGCTTCTTCCTCCTTGATCCAGGACGTCTCTAGAGAGCTCAGGGGTCTTCAAAATTCGTTTTTTGAGGGAGGTAATCAGTCACAGCAGACCTGTGACAGTGTGTTAGACTGTGATAAAAACGTTTAATATTAATTTGATATCCGTTTTTTTGGGTACTGAGGGGTTAATCATCCGGTTGCTAATGGGTGCAATCCTCTGCTAATTAATACATTTAAAGAATTGTTGACTATAACTGAATTATTTTTTTGTTATTCAACTGTGTTTTTTAAAAGCGCTGCAGCGTTTTTTATATTGCTTGCAAACTTATTGAAAGTATTTTCCAAGCTTGCTAGCTTCATTGCTAGTCTGTTTAAACATGTCTGATACAGAGGAATATGCATGTTCATTATGTTTAAAAGCCGTTGTGGAGCCCAATAGAAATATGTGTACCAATTGTATTGATGTTACTTTGAAAAATCAATCTGTACCGCTTAAAAAATTATCAACAGACAACGAGGGGGCAGTTATGCCGTCTAACTCTCCTCACGTGTCAGTACCTTCGTCTCCCGCTCGGGAGGTGCGTGGGATTGAGGCGCCAAGTACATCAAGGCCCTTACAAATCACTTTACATGATATGGCTAATGTTATGAAAGAAGTATTATACAATATGCCAGAGTTAAGAGGCAAGCGCGACAGTTCTGGGTTAAGGACAGAGCGCGCCGATGACACAAGAGCCATGTCTGATAATGCGTCACAATTTGCAGAACATGAGGACGGAGAGCTTCATTCTGTGGGTGACGGTTCTGATTTGGGGAGACCGGATTCAGAAATTTCACATTTTAAATTTAAGCTTGAGAACCTCCGCGTGTTGCTAGGGGAGGTGTTAGCGGCTCTGAATGATTGTGACACGGTGGCAATCCCAGAGAAATTATGTAAGCTGGATAAATACTACGCGGTGCCGGTGTGTACTGACGTTTTTCCTATACCAAAGAGGCTTACAGAGATTATTAGTAAGGAGTGGGATAGACCCGGTGTGCCTTTTTCCCCTCCTCCGATATTTAGAAAAATGTTCCCTATAGACGCCACCACACGAGACTTATGGCAGACGGTCCCTAAGGTGGAGGGAGCAGTTTCTACTTTAGCCAAGCGTACCACTATCCCGGTGGAGGATAGCTGTGCTTTCTCAGATTCAATGGATAAAAAATTAGAGGGTTATCTTAAGAAAATGTTTATTCAACAAGGTTTTATATTACAGCCTCTTGCATGCATTGCGCCTGTCACTGCTGCAGCGGCATTCTGGTTTGAGTCTCTGGAAGAGGCGATTCGCACAGCACCATTGGATGAGTCTCTGAGCAAGATTAGAACCCTTAAGCTGGCTAATGCGTTTGTTTCGGATGCCGTAGTGCATTTAACCAAACTTACGGCTAAAAATTCCGGATTCGCCATACAGGCGCGCAGAGCGCTTTGGCTTAAATCCTGGTCAGCAGATGTAACTTCTAAGTCTAAATTACTAAACATTCCTTTCAAAGGGCAGACCTTATTCGGGCCCGGCTTGAAGGAAATTATTGCTGACATTACTGGAGGTAAGGGCCACAACCTTCCTCAGGACAGGGCCAAATCGAAGGCCAAACAGTCTAATTTTCGTGCCTTTCGTAATTTCAAGGCAGCAGCAGCATCAACTTCCTCCGCTCCAAAACAGGAAGGAACTACTGCTCGTTACAGACAGGGTTGGAAAGGCAACCAGTCATGGAACAAGGGCAAGCAGGCCAGAAAGCCTACTTCCGCCCCTAAGACAGCATGAAGTCAGGGCCCCCTTTCCGGAGACGGATCTAGTGGGGGGCAGACTCTCTCTCTTCGCCCAGGCTTGGGCAAGAGATGTACAGGATCCCTGGACGTTGGAGATTATATCTCAGGGATAGCTTCTGGATTTCAAAACTTCTCCTCCACAAGGGAGGTTTCATCTGTCAAGGTTATCAACAAACCTAGTAAAGAAAGAGGCATTTCTACAATGTGTACAAGACCTCTTAGTGATGGGAGTGATCCACCCAGTTCCGCGGACGGAACAGGGGCAAGGGTTTTATTCAAATCTGTTTGTGGTTCCCAAGAAAGAGGGAACCTTCAGACCAATCTTAGATTTAAAAATCTTAAACAAATTCCTAAGGGTTCCATCGTTCAAGATGGAAACCATTCGGTCCATCCTACCCATGATCCAAGAGGGTCAATATATGACCACAGTGGATTTAAAGGATGCCTACCTTCACATACCGATTCACAAAGATCATTATCGGTACCTAAGGTTTGCCTTTCTAGACAGGCATTACCAGTTTGTAGCGCTTCCCTTCGGGTTAGCTACGGCCCTGAGAATTTTTACAAAGGTTCTGGGCTCTCTTCTGGCGGTACTAAGACCACGAGGCATAGCGGTGGCTCCGTACCTGGACGACATTCTGATACAAGCGTCAAGTTTTCAAAATGCAAAGTCTCATACAGAGATAGTTCTAGCATTTCTGAGGTCGCATGGGTGGAAAGTGAACGTGGAAAAGAGTTCTCTGTTACCACTCACAATGGTCCCTTTTCTAGGGACTCTTATAGATTCTGTAGAGATGAAGATTTACCTGACGGAGTCCAGGTTATCAAAGCTTCTCAATGCTTGCCGTGTCCTTCACTCCATTCCAAGCCCATCAGTAGCTCAGTGCATGGAAGTGATCGGCTTAATGGTCGCGGCAATGGACATAGTGCCATTTGCACGCCTACATCTCAGACCGCTGCAACTATGCATGCTAAGTCAATGGAACGGGGATTACTCAGATCTGTCCCCTTTGCTAACTCTGGACCAGGAGACCAGAGATTCTCTTCTCTGGTGGTTATCACGGGTTCATCTGTCCAAAGGAATGACTTTTCGTAGACCAGATTGGACAATTGTAACAACAGATGCCAGCCTACTAGGCTGGGGAGCAGTCTGGAACTCCCTTAAGGCTCAGGGATCGTGGACTCAGGAGGATAAACTCCTCCCAATAAACATTCTAGAATTAAGGGCAATATTCAATGCTCTTCTAGCTTGGCCTCAGTTTGCAACACTGAGGTTCATCAGATTTCAGTCGGACAACATCACGACAGTGGCTTACATCAATCATCAAGGGGGAACCAGGAGTTCCCTAGCGATGTTGGAAGTCTCGAAGATAATTCGCTGGGCAGAGTCTCACTCTTGCCACCTGTCAGCGATCTACATCCCAGGTGTGGAGAACTGGGAGGCGGATTTTTTAAGTCTCCAGACTTTTCATCCGGGGGAGTGGGAACTTCACCCGGAGGTATTTGCCCAACTAATTCTTCGTTGGGGCAAACCGGATCTGGATCTCATGGCATCTCGGCAGAACGCCAAGCTTCCTTGTTACAGATCCAGGTCCAGGGACCCGGGAGCGGTGCTGGTAGATGCACTAGCAGCCCCTTGGGTTTTCAACATAGCTTATGTGTTTCCACCTTTTCCGTTGCTTCCTCGACTGATTGCCAGGATCAAACAGGAGAGAGCATCGGTGATTCTGATAGCGCCTGCGTGGCCATGCAGGACCTGGTATGCAGACCTAGTGGACATGTCGTCCTGTCCACCATGGTCTCTACCCCTGAGGCAGGACCTACTAATTCAGGGTCCTTTCAACCATCCAAACCTAATTTCTCTGAGGCTGACTGCTTGGAAATTGAACGCTTGATTCTATCAAAGCGTGGGTTTTCGGATTCGGTTATTGATACATTAATACAGGCTCGGAAACCTGTTACCAGAAAAATTTACCACAAGATATGGCGTAAATATTTATATTGGTGTGAATCCAAGAGTTACTCATGGAGTAAGGTTAGGATTCCTAGGATATTGTCTTTTCTACAAGAGGGTTTAGAAAAGAGCTTATCCGCTAGTTCACTAAAGGGACAGATTTCTGCTCTGTCTATTCTTTTACACAAGCGTCTGGCAGAGAATCCAGACGTCCAGGCTTTTTGTCAGGCTTTGGCTAGGATTAAGCCTGTGTTTAAAGCTGTTGCTCCTCCGTGGAGCTTAAACTTGGTTCTTAAAGTTCTCCAGGGTGTTCCGTTTGAACCCCTTCATTCCATTGATATTAAGCTTTTATCTTGGAAAGTTCTGTTTTTGATGGCTATTTCCTCGGCTCGAAGAGTCTCTGAGTTATCTGCCTTACATTGTGATTCTCCTTATCTGATCTTTCATTCAGACAAGGTAGTCCTGCGTACTAAACCTGGGTTTTTACCTAAGGTTGTTTCTAACAAGAATATCAATCAAGAGATTGTTGTTCCATCCTTATGTCCTAATCCTTCTTCAAAGAAGGAACGTCTTTTGCATAATCTAGACGTGGTCCGTGCCCTGAAGTTCTACTTACAGGCAACTAAAGATTTTCGACAAACTTCTTCTCTGTTTGTCGTTTACTCTGGACAGAGGAGAGGTCAAAAGGCTTCGGCTACCTCTCTCTCTTTTTGGCTTCGTAGCATAATACGCTTAGCCTATGAGACTGCTGGACAGCAGCCTCCTGAAAGAATTACAGCTCATTCCACTAGAGCTGTGGCTTCCACCTGGGCCTTTAAGAATGAGGCCTCTGTTGAACAGATTTGCAAGGCTGCAACTTGGTCTTCACTTCATACTTTTTCCAAATTTTACAAATTTGACACTTTTGCTTCTTCGGAGGCTGTTTTTGGGAGAAAGGTTCTACAGGCAGTGGTTCCTTCTGTTTAATGTTCCTGCCTTGTCCCTCCCATCATCCGTGTACTTAGCTTTGGTATTGGTATCCCATAAGTAATGGATGACCCGTGGACTGAACACACTTAACAAGAGAAAACATAATTTATGCTTACCTGATAAATTTATTTCTCTTGTAGTGTGTTCAGTCCACGGCCCGCCCTGTCTAATTGAGGCAGGTTCTAAATTTTAAATTATAACTCCAGTCACCACTGCACCCTATAGTTTCTCCTTTCTCGTCTTGTTTCGGTCGAATGACTGGATATGACATGTGAGGGGAGGAGCTATATAGCAGCTCTGCTTGGGTGATCCTCTTGCAACTTCCTGTTGGGGAGGAGAATATATCCCATAAGTAATGGATGACCCGTGGACTGAACACACTACAAGAGAAATAAATTTATCAGGTAAGCATAAATTATTTTTTTTACCCAAAATCACTTACCTCTTTAGGTGCCTCCCATTTAGAGTCCCAGGATACCTTCTACACCAATTCCAAAGTGAATTTACGAAATACATATGGCAACACAAACCCCCCAGAGTAGCGCATAAAATCCTCCAGAGCTCTTTACACAGAGGAGGGATTGCCTCCCCTTCGATCCTTCATTACTATGAAGGAGCAATGCTCACACATATAGCACAATGGGGCGCCACAGAGTCTTCCAGTAAATGGAAAACCATAGAACAGGCATCATTACCGCACCACTTATGCTTACCTGACTTAATTTGGATCCCTCCCCAATAGCCAAATCATGTAAAAGCACGACCCCCCCAAATTGTCCCTCCATCTTAAATTCAATGGCATATATTTACAGTATGGAGAAAAGCATCTTTTACACTTTAAACAATTCAGATCTGTTCGAACTTATATGGGCAGACTAGACGCGCTATGACACTACCTGGTCTCCGAATGTTGTGACAAACACACGTTAAGTAGCCTCATATAGCCTATTCCTATGATAAGGTTCCCTTCCAACTTCCTACACCCCATCCCACCCCTCCTTCCTTCCCCCCCCCCCCTCACCCTTGTACCTACTTTAAAGAGTCTTATACTGGTATTACTCTGTATAACATGCACAAATATTACTCCCATGTGTTTGAACTTGTTAGATTCTTTATATTCTTGTAAATAGGAGCCTGTGTGCTCCACGGATGGTTTTAATTTTTTTACTTTTGTACCTGAAGTTAATTTATTTCAATAAAAACATTTAAAACTTAAAAAAAAAAAAATAATAATGCAAATGTCGGGCGGACAAGATTTGATCTTAAGACCGCTGTTTCTTCAATACTGTTTTCGGCGAGCCGGAAGGCTCACGCGGAATAAGCAGCATCTGCTGCTTGATAAATGTACCCCTTAGTCTGAACTTCAAATGAGTAGTAGATTTTTTTCTGACATATTTTTTAAGTTATGTGTCTGTTTCCATTCCTCCTGTATCATGTGACAGCCATCAGCCAATCACAAATGAATTTACGTATATCCTTTGAATTCTTGCACATGCTCAGTAGGAGCTGGTGACTCAAAAAGTCTTGTTAATGGAAGTAAATTAAAAAGTTGTTTAAAAAAAATATTACAAGAATTTTAAGCTAATTACACCTAATCTAAGCCCCCTAATAAAATAAAAAAGCCCCCCAAAATAAAAAAAATTCCCTACCCTAAACTAAATTACAAATAACCCTTAAAAGGGCCTTTTGCGGGGCATTGCCCCAAAGTAATCAGCTCTTTACCTGTGAAAAAAGAACATTTCCCCCCCCACATTACAACCCACCACCCACACACCACTACTCTAAAACCCCCCCGATCCCCCCCTTAAAAAAAACCTAAGTCTAACCCCCAGGTGGTCCTTACCTGTCCTGAAGACCGGCGGAGAAGGTCCTGTTCCAGGCGGTGAAGTCTTCTTCCAAGCGGCGACCTCTTCTTCTTCCAGGAACCAGCCGGCGCGGAGTGGAGGAGTTGAAGACCGATGACCGCGGAGCTGAAGACCGTCGACGCTGGAACTGAAGATCGGCGACGCTGGAACTGAAAACCGCGGAGCCATGGAGCTTGGAGGATCCTCTTCATACGACCTCCGCCGTACACTGAATAGGAATTCAAGGTACGCGATTAAAAATGGTGGCCCTTGAATTCCTATTGGCTGATTTGAGCCTTCAAATTCAAATCAGCCAATCGGATGAGAGCTACTGTAATTCTATTGGCTGATTTGAATAGCCAATAGAATAAGAGCTACTGTAATTCTATTTGCTGGTTTGAATAGCCAATAGAATGTCAGTAGCGCTTATTGAACTTGAATCTGATTAGCTGATTCAATCAGCCAATCAGATTTTTCCTACCTTAATTCCAATTGGCTGATAGAATCCTATCAGCCAATCGGAATTGAAGGGACGCCATCTTGGATGACGTCCCTTAAAGGAGCCTTTATTCGACGGTAGTCCGTCGGGAAAGAAGGATGTTCCGCGTCGGCGGGATGAAGATTCAAGACCCGGCTTGGAAGATGACCTCGCCCGGATAGAAGACTTCTTCAGCGCCTCTTGGAAGATGACCTCGCCCGGATGGAAGATTTCTTCAGCGCCGCTTGGAGGATCACTTCATCGGATGGAAGATTTCTTCAGCGCCCCTTGGATGATCACTTCTGCCGGTCCGGGTCTCCTCTTCAGTTCCATCGGTGGCTCGGCTGAGTGAAGACGACTAAAGGTAGGATGATCTTCAGGGGATTAGTGTTAGGTTATTTTAAGGGGGGTTTGGGTTAGATTAGGGGTATGTGGGTGGTGGGTTTTAATGTTGGGGGGGTTGTATTTTTCTTTTACAGGCAAAAGAGCTGAATTTTTTGGGGCATGCCCCCACAAAAGGCCCTTTTAAGGGCTGGTAAGGTAAAAGAGCTTTGAACTTTTTTAATGTAGAATAGGGTAGGGCATTTTTTTATTTTGGGGGTTTTGTCATTGTATTAGGGGGCTTAGATTAGGTGTAATTAGCTTAAAATTGTTGTAATATTTTTAAAATATTTGTAACTTATTTTTTTTATTTTTTGTAACTTAGCTTTTTTTATTTTTTGTACTTTAGTTAGTTTATTTAATTAAATGTAATTGTAGTTATTTGTAGTTAATTTATTTAATTTATTTTATGATAGTGTAGTGTTAGGTTTAATTGTAACTTAGGTTAGGATTTATTTTACAGGTAATTTTGTATTTCTTTTAGCTAGATAGTTATTAAATAGTTAATAACTATTTAATAACTATTCTAACTAGCTAAAATAAATACAAAGTTACCTGTAAAATAAATATAAATCCTATGATAGCTACAATGTAATTATTAATTATATTGTAGCTATCTTAGGGTTTATTTTACAGGTAAGTATTTAGTTTTAAATAGGAATAATTTATTTAAGTATAGTGTAGTGTTAGGTGTAATTGTAACTTAGGTTAGTTTTTAGTTTACAGGTACATTTCTCTTTATTTTAGCTAGGTAAGCTATTAAATACCAAACAAGAGTATTTCACTGTGTTGTCTGCGCTCCTCTCGCAATGCAGTGAAGTGAACGGAGCCCGGCACAATGGAGAGTGGGCGGGGGACACACCCCTGTATGCAGCAATCCAATCAGGTAGGCAGCCTCTTCATGCGTGACAGCCACTCACGCCAAAACAAAACAGAATGCAAAGTGTAGAAAAGGCGCTCTGGGAGAAAGGAAGTTAATGCTGAAAGTGCTGTAAAAAGCACTGTACTTTGTAGATCTGCTCACTTGCCTGGTTGTTAGAGTTATTTGCTGGCTCTGTACAGGACACTCAGGTTGTGTCCTTTTTTATACTTTTTGGAATAAAGTTGTACTTCACTTTTTACTTGCTGCCTGGAACTCGACATTATTTGCTCTACAAAGTACAGTGCTTTTTACAGCACTTTCAGCATTACCTTCCTTTCTCCCAGAGCGCATTTTCTACACTTTGCATTCTAAGCTACAGGGAGTGCAGAATTATTAGGCAAGTTGTATTTTTGAGGATTAATTTTATTATTGAACAACAACCATGTTCTCAATGAACCCAAAAAACTCATTAATATCAAAGCTGAATATTTTTGGAAGTAGTTTTTAGTTTGTTTTTAGTTTTAGCTATTTTAGGGGGATATCTGTGTGTGCAGGTGACTATTACGGTGCATAATTATTAGGCAACTTAACAAAAAACAAATATATACCCATTTCAATTATTTATTTTTACCAGTGAAACCAATATAACATCTCAACATTCACAAATATACATTTCTGACATTCAAAAACAAAACAAAAACAAATCAGTGACCAATATAGCCACCTTTCTTTGCAAGGACACTCAAAAGCCTGCCATCCATGGATTCTGTCAGTGTTTTGATCTGTTCGCCATCAACATTGCGTGCAGCAGCAACCACAGCCTCCCAGACACTGTTCAGAGAGGTGTACTGTTTTCCCTCCTTGTAAATCTCACATTTGATGATGGACCACAGGTTCTCAATGGGGTTCAGATCAGGTGAACAAGGAGGCCATGTCATTAGATTTTCTTCTTTTATACCCTTTCTTGCCAGCCACGCTGTGGAGTACTTGGACGCGTGTGATGGAGCATTGTCCTGCGTGAAAATCATGTTTTTCTTGAAGGATGCAGACTTCTTTCTGTACCACTGCTTGAAGAAGGTGTCTTCCAGAAACTGGCAGTAGGACTGGGAGTTGAGCTTGACTCCATCCTCAACCCGAAAAGGCCCCACAAGCTCATCTTTGATGATACCAGCCCAAACCAGTACTCCACCTCCACCTTGCTGGCGTCTGAGTCGGACTGGAGCTCTCTGCCCTTTACCAATCCAGCCACGGGCCCATCCATCTGGCCCATCAAGACTCACTCTCATTTCATCAGTCCATAAAACCTTAGAAAAATCAGTCTTGAGATATTTCTTGGCCCAGTCTTGACGTTTCAGCTTGTGTGTCTTGTTCAGTGGTGGTCGTCTTTCAGCCTTTCTTACCTTGGCCATGTCTCTGAGTATTGCACACCTTGTGCTTTTGGGCACTCCAGTGATGTTGCAGCTCTGAAATATGGCCAAACTGGTGGCAAATGGCATCTTGGCAGCTGCACGCTTGACTTTTCTCAGTTCATGGGCAGTTATTTTGCGCCTTGGTTTTCTCCAACATTGGTGTGTCCGGTCCACGGCGTCATCCTTACTTGTGGGATATTCTCTTCCCCAACAGGAAATGGCAAAGAGTCCCAGCAAAGCTGGTCACATGATCCCTCCTAGGCTCTGCCCACCCCAGTCATTCTCTTTGCCGTTGCACAGGCAACATCTCCACGGAGATGGTTAAGAGTTTTTTGGTGTTTAAATGTAGTTTTATTCTTCTATCAAGTGTTTGTTATTTTAAAATAGTGCTGGTATGTACTATTTACTCTGAAACAGAAAAGGATGAAGATTTCTGTTTGTAAGAGGAAGATGATTTTAGCACAGTAACTAAAATCGATTGCTGTTTCCACACAGGACTGTTGAGATGAAGTAACTTCAGTTGGGGGAAACAGTTAGCAGTCTTTTCTGCTTAAGGTATGACTAGCCATATTTCTAACAAGACCATGTAATGCTGGAAGGCTGTCATTTCCCCTCATGGGGACCAGTAAGCCATTTTCTTAGTTAAACATAAAAGAATAAAGGGCTTCAAAAAGGGCTTAAAAACTGGTAGACATTTTTCTGGGCTAAAACAATTGCTTTACTAGGCATATTATGCAGATTCTAACTAATTATTGGTATTATAATCTTGGGGAATGTTTAGAAAAACGGCAGGCACTGTGTTGGACACCTTTTTCAGATGGGGGCCTTTCTAGTTATAGACAGAGCCTCATTCTGGGACTGTATAGGGGTTAAATGTAAAAACGGCTCCGGTTCCGTTAATTTAAGGGTTAAAGCTCTGAAATTTGGTGTGCAATACTTTTAATGCTTTAAGACACTGTGGTGAAATTTTGGTGAATTTTGAACAATTCCTTCATACTTTTTCACATATTCAGTAATAAAGTGTTTTCAGTTTGAAATTTAAAGTGACAGTAACGGTTTTATTTTAAAACGTTTTTTGTGCTTTGTTGACAAGTTTAAGCCTGTTTAACATGTCTGTACCATCAGATAAGCTATGTTCTATATGTATGAAAGCCAATGTGTCTCCCCATTTAAATTTATGTGATAATTGTGCCATAGTGTCCAAACAAAGTAAGGACAGTAATGCAACAGATAATGATATTGCCCAAGATGATTCCTCAAATGAGGGGAGTAAACATGATACTACATCATCCCCTACTGTGTCTACACCAGTTATGCCCACACAGGAGGCCCCTAGTACATCTAGTGCACCAATACTTATTACCATGCAACAATTAACGGCTGTAATGGATAACTCCATAGCAAATCTTTCTTCTGTTAAGTGTGATCAGTCCACGGGTCATCATTACTTCTGGGATATTACTCCTCCCCAACAGGAAGTGCAAGAGGATTCACCCAGCAGAGCTGCATATAGCTCCTCCCCTCTACGTCACTCCCAGTCATTCTCTTGCACCCAACGACTAGATAGGATGTGTGAGAGGACTATGGTGATTATACTTAGTTTTATATCTTCAATCAAAAGTTTGTTATTTTAAAATAGCACCGGAGTGTGTTATTATCTCTCTGGCAGAGTTTGAAGAAGAATCTACCAGAGTTTTTGTTATGATTTTAGCCGGAGTAGTTAAGATCATATTGCTGTTTCTCGGCCATCTGAGGAGAGGTAAACTTCAGATCAGGGGACAGCGGGCAGATGAATCTGCATAGAGGTATGTAGCAGTTTTTATTTTCTGACAATGGAATTGATGAGAAAATCCTGCCATACCGATATAATGTCATGTATGTATACTTTACACTTCAGTATTCTGGGGAATGGTACTTCACTAGAATTACACTGTAAGAAATACATAAAGCTGTTTAATAACTAGAGATTATGTTTAACGTTTTTGCTGGAATGTAAAATCGTTTTCATTTGCTGAGGTACTGAGTGAATAAATGTTTGGGCACTATTTTTCCACTTGGCAGTTGCTTAATCTGTTTTCTGACAGTTTCTGTTCTCCCTCACTGCTGTGTGTGAGGGGGAGGGGCCGTTTTTTGGCGCTTTTACTACGCATCAAATATTTCAGTCAGCAACTCATTGTATTCCCTGCATGATCCGGTTCATCTCTACAGAGCTCAGGGGTCTTCAAAACTTATTTTGAGGGAGGTAATTTCTCTCAGCAGAGCTGTGAGAATTATAGTTTGACTGAGATAAAAAACGTTTATTCTGTAATTTGTTTCCTGCTTTCAGAATTTGTTATCTTTGCTAATGGGATTAAACCTTTGCTAAAGTTGTGTTGTTTACAAGGATTGAGGCTATAACTGTTTCAATTTATTAATTTTCAACTGTCATAGATCTTCTGTGCTTCTTAAAGGCACAGTACGTTTTAATTTTATTCTAATTGAATTGTATTTCCAAGTTGCAAGTTTATTTGCTAGTGTGTTAAACATGTCTGATTCAGAGGATGATACCTGTGTCATTTGTTGCAATGCCAAAGTGGAGCCCAATAGAAATTTATGTACTAACTGTATTGATGCTACTTTAAATAAAAGTCAATCTGTACAAATTGAACAAATTTCACCAAACAACGAGGGGAGAGTTATGCCGACTAACTCGCCTCACGTGTCAGTACCTACATCTCCCGCTCAGATGGAGGTGCGTGATATTGTAGCGCCGAGTACATCTGGGCGGCCATTACAAATCACATTACAGGATATGGCTACTGTTATGACTGAGGTTTTGGCTAAATTACCAGAACTAAGAGGTAAGCGTGATCACTCTGGGGTGAGAACAGAGTGCGCTGATAATATTAGGGCCATGTCAGACACTGCGTCACAGGTGGCAGAACATGAGGACGGAGAACTTCATTCTGTGGGTGACGGTTCTGATCCAAACAGACTGGATTCAGATATTTCAAATTTTAAATTTAAACTGGAAAACCTCCGTGTATTACTAGGGGAGGTGTTAGCGGCTCTGAATGATTGTAACACAGTTGCAATACCAGAGAAAATGTGTAGGTTGGATAAATATTTTGCGGTACCGACGAGTACTGAGGTTTTTCCTATACCTAAGAGACTTACTGAAATTGTTACTAAGGAGTGGGATAGACCCGGTGTGCCGTTCTCACCCCCTCCGATATTTAGAAAAATGTTTCCAATAGACGCCACCACAAGGGACTTATGGCAAACGGTCCCTAAGGTGGAGGGAGCAGTTTCTACCTTAGCTAAGCGTACCACTATCCCGGTGGAGGATAGCTGTGCTTTTTCAGATCCAATGGATAAAAAGTTAGAGGGTTACCTTAAGAAAATGTTTGTTCAACAAGGTTTTATATTGCAACCCCTTGCATGCATTGCGCCGATCACGGCTGCAGCGGCATTCTGGATTGAGTCTCTGGAAGAGAACATTGGTTCATCTACTCTGGACGACATTACGGACAGGCTTAGAGTCCTTAAACTAGCTAATTCATTCATTTCGGAGGCCGTAGTACATCTTACTAAACTTACGGCGAAGAATTCAGGATTCGCCATTCAGGCACGCAGGGCGCTGTGGCTAAAATCCTGGTCAGCTGATGTTACTTCTAAGTCTAAATTGCTTAATATACCTTTCAAAGGGCAGACCTTATTCGGGCCCGGGTTGAAAGAGATTATCGCTGACATTACAGGAGGTAAAGGCCATGCCCTGCCTCAGGACAAAGCCAAAGCCAAGACTAGACAGTCTAATTTTCGTTCCTTTCGTAATTTCAAAGCAGGAGCAGCATCAACTTCCTCTGCACCAAAACAGGAAGGAGCTGTTGCTCGCTACAGACAAGGCTGGAAACCTAACCAGTCCTGGAACAAGGGCAAGCAGACTAGGAAACCTGCTGCTGCCCCTAAAACAGAATGAATTGAGGGCCCCCGATCCGGGATCGGATCTAGTGGGGGGCAGACTTTCTCTCTTCGCCCAGGCTTGGGCAAGAGATGTTCAGGATCCCTGGGCGCTAGAGATAATATCTCAGGGATACCTTCTGGACTTCAAATACTCTCCTCCAAGAGAGAGATTTCATCTGTCAAGATTGTCAACAATCCAGACAAAGAAAGAGGCGTTTCTACGCTGCGTACAAGAGCTCTTGTTAATGGGAGTAATCCATCCAGTTCCACGATCGGAACAGGGACAGGGGTTTTACTCAAATCTGTTTGTGGTTCCCAAAAAAGAGGGAACTTTCAGACCAATCCTGGACTTAAAGATCCTAAACAAATTCCTAAGAGTTCCATCGTTCAAGATGGAGACTATTCGGACAATTTTACCTATGATCCAAGAGGGTCAGTACATGACCACTGTAGATTTAAAAGATGCTTACCTTCACATACCGATTCACAAAGATCATTATCGGTACCTAAGGTTTGCCTTCCTAGACAGGCATTACCAGTTTGTGGCTCTTCCATTCGGATTGGCTACAGCTCCAAGAATCTTCACAAAGGTTCTGGGTGCTCTTCTGGCGGTACTAAGACCGCAGGGAATCTCGGTAGCTCCATACCTAGACGACATTCTGATACAAGCTTCAAGCTTTCAAACTGCCAAGTCTCATACAGAGTTAGTGCTGGCATTTCTAAGGTCACATGGATGGAAGGTGAACGAAAAGAAAAGTTCACTCGTTCCACTCACAAGAGTTCCCTTCCTGGGGACTCTTATAGATTCTGTAGAAATGAAGATTTACCTGACAGAGGACAGGCTAACAAGACTTCAAAGTGCTTGCCGCACCCTTCATTCCATTCAACACCCGTCAGTGGCTCAATGCATGGAGGTAATCGGCTTAATGGTAGCGGCAATGGACATAGTACCCTTTGCACGCTTACACCTCAGACCACTGCAACTGTGCATGCTAAGTCAGTGGAATGGGGATTACTCAGACTTATCCCCTTCTCTGAATCTGGATCAAGAGACCAGAAATTCTCTTCTATGGTGGCTTTCTCGGCCACACCTGTCCAGGGGGATGCCATTCAGCAGACCAGACTGGACAATTGTAACAACAGACGCCAGCCTTCTAGGTTGGGGTGCCGTCTGGAATTCTCTGAAGGCTCAGGGACAATGGAGTCAGGAGGAGAGTCTCCTGCCAATAAACATTCTGGAATTGAGAGCAGTTCTCAATGCCCTCCTGGCTTGGCCCCAGTTGACAACTCGGGGGTTCATCAGGTTTCAGTCGGACAGCATCACGACTGTAGCTTACATCAACCATCAGGGAGGGACAAGAAGCTCCCTAGCTATGATGGAAGTATCAAAGATAATTCGCTGGGCAGAGTCTCACTCTTGCCACCTGTCAGCAATCCACATCCCGGGAGTGGAGAACTGGGAGGCGGATTTCTTAAGTCGTCAGACTTTTCATCCGGGGGAGTGGGAACTTCATCCGGAGGTCTTTGCCCAAATACTTCGACGTTGGGGCAAACCAGAGATAGATCTCATGGCGTCTCGACAGAACGCCAAGCTTCCTCGTTACGGGTCCAGATCCAGGGATCCAGGAGCAGTCCTGATAGATGCTCTGACAGCACCTTGGGACTTCAGGATGGCTTACGTGTTTCCACCCTTCCCGTTGCTTCCTCGATTGATTGCCAGAATCAAACAAGAGAGAGCATCAGTGATTCTAATAGCACCTGCGTGGCCACGCAGGACTTGGTATGCAGACCTGGTGGACATGTCATCCTGTCCACCTTGGTCTCTACCTCTGAAACAGGACCTTCTGATACAGGGTCCCTTCAAACATCAAAATCTAACTTCTCTGAAGCTGACTGCTTGGAAATTGAACGCTTGATTTTATCAAGACGTGGGTTTTCTGAGTCAGTTATTGATACCTTAATACAGGCTAGGAAACCTGTTACCAGAAAGATTTACCATAAGATATGGCGTAAATACCTATATTGGTGTGAATCCAAAGGTTACTCTTGGAGTAAGGTTAGGATTCCTAGGATATTGTCTTTTCTACAAGAAGGTTTAGAAAAGGGTTTATCTGCTAGTTCATTAAAGGGACAGATCTCAGCTCTGTCCATTCTGTTACACAAACGTCTGTCAGAAGTTCCTGACGTCCAGGCTTTTTGTCAGGCTTTGGCCAGGATTAAGCCTGTGTTTAAAACTGTTGCTCCACCATGGAGTTTAAACCTTGTTCTTAATGTTTTACAGGGCGTTCCGTTTGAACCCCTTCATTCCATTGATATAAAGTTGTTATCTTGGAAAGTTCTATTTTTAATGGCTATTTCCTCGGCTCGAAGAGTCTCTGAATTATCAGCCTTACATTGTGATTCTCCTTATTTGATTTTTCATTCGGATAAGGTAGTCCTGCGTACTAAACCTGGGTTCTTACCTAAGGTAGTTACTAACAGGAATATCAATCAAGAGATTGTTGTTCCTTCTTTATGCCCAAATCCTTCTTCAAAGAAGGAACGTCTACTGCACAACCTGGATGTAGTCCGTGCTCTAAAATTTTACTTACAGGCAACTAAGGAATTTCGACAAACGTCTTCTCTGTTTGTCATTTACTCTGGGCAGAGGAGAGGTCAAAAAGCTTCCGCTACCTCTCTTTCTTTTTGGCTTCGTAGCATAATTCGTTTAGCTTATGAGACTGCTGGACAGCAGCCTCCTGAAAGAATTACAGCTCATTCTACTAGAGCTGCGGCTTCCACTTGGGCCTTCAAGAATGAGGCCTCTGTTGAACAGATTTGCAAGGCTGCAACTTGGTCTTCGCTTCATACTTTTTCCAAATTTTACAAATTTGACACTTTTGCTTCATCGGAGGCTATTTTTGGGAGAAAGGTTCTTCAGGCAGTGGTTCCTTCTGTATAAAGAGCCTGCCTATCCCTCCCGTCATCCGTGTACTTTTGCTTTGGTATTGGTATCCCAGAAGTAATGATGACCCGTGGACTGATCACACTTAACAGAAGAAAACATAATTTATGCTTACCTGATAAATTCCTTTCTTCTGTAGTGTGATCAGTCCACGGCCCGCCCTGTTTTTAAGGCAGGTAAATATTTTTTAATTTATACTCCAGTCACCACTTCACCCTTGGCTTTTCCTTTCTCGTTGGTCCTTGGTCGAATGACTGGGAGTGACGTAGAGGGGAGGAGCTATATGCAGCTCTGCTGGGTGAATCCTCTTGCACTTCCTGTTAGGGAGGAGTAATATCCCAGAAGTAATGATGACCCGTGGACTGATCACACTACAGAAGAAAGGAATTTATCAGGTAAGCATAAATTATGTTTTTATCCAAAATGCCTACTTATCAGAGAAAGCGCGATTGCTCTGTTTTAAACACTGAAGAGCAAGAGGACGCTGATGATAACTGTTCTGACATACCCTCACACCAATCTCAAGGGACCATGAGGGAGGTTTTGTCTGATGGAGAAATTTCAGATTCAGGAAAAATTTCTCATCAAGCTGAACCTGATGTTGTGACATTTAAATTTAAATTAGAACATCTCCGCGCACTGCTTAAGGAGGTGTTATCTACTCTGGATGATTGTGACAATTTGGTCATTCCAGAGAAATTATGTAAGATGGACAAGTTCCTAGAGGTTCCGGTGCCCCCGACGCTTTTCCTATAACCAAGCGGGTGGCGGACATAGTAAATAAAGACTGGGAAAGGCCCGGCATACCTTTTGTTCCCCCCCCCTATATTTAAGAAATTATTTCCTATAGTCGACCCCAGAAAGGACTTATGGCAGACAGTCCCCAAGGTCGAGGGGGCGGTTTCTACTCTAAACAAACGCACTACTATTCCTATCAAAGATAGTTGTGCTTTCAAAGATCCTATGGATAAGAAATTAGAGGGTTTGCTTAAAAAGATTTTTGTACAGCAAGGTTACCTTCTACAACCAATTTCATGCATTGTTCCTGTCACTACGGCAGCGTGTTTCTGGTTCGAGGAACTAGAAAAATCGCTCAGTAAAGAATCTTCGTATGAGGAGGTTATGGACAGAGTTCAAGCACTTAAATTGGCTAACTCTTTTGTTTTAGATGCCGCTTTGCAATTAGCTAGATTAGCGGCGAAAAATTCAGGGTTTGCTGTCGTGGCGCGCAGAGTGCTTTGGCTAAAGTCTTGGTCAGCGGATGTGTCTTCCAAGACAAAATTGCTTAACATTCCTTTCAAAGGTAAAACATTATTTGGACCTGATTTGAAAGAGATTATTTCAGACATCACTGGGGGAAAGGGCCACGCCCTCCCACAGGATAGGTCTTTTAAGGCTAATAATAAGCCTAATTTTCGTCCCTTTCGCAGAAACGGACCAGTCTCTAATTCTGTATCCTCTAAGCAAGAGGGTAATACTTCACAACCCAAACCAGCCTGGAAACCAATGCAAGGCTGGAACAAGGGTAAGCAGGCCAAGAAGCCTACCACTGCTACCAAAACAGCATGAAGGGATAGCCCCCGATCCGGGACCGGATCTAGTGGGGGGCAGACTTTCTCTCTTTGCTCAGGCTTGGGCAAGAGATGTTCAGGATCCTTGGGCGCTAGAAATAGTTTCTCAAGGTTATCTCCTGGAATTCAAGGAACTACCCCCAAGGGGAAGGTTCCACAGGTCTCAATTAGCTTCAAACCAAATAAAGAGACAGGCATTCTTACATTGTGTAGAAGACCTGTTAAAGATGGGAGTGATACATCCAGTTCCAATAAGAGAACAAGGAATGGGATTTTATTACAATCTGTTCATAGTTCCCAAAAAAGAGGGAACATTCAGACCAATTTTGGATCTAAAGATCCTAAACAAATTTCTCAGGGTACCATCGTTCAAAATGGAAACTATTCGAACGATCCTACCTACTATCCAGGAAAATCAATTTATGACTACCGTGGATTTAAAGGATGCGTACCTACATATTCCTATCCACAAGGAACATCATCAGTTCCTAAGGTTCGCTTTTCTGGACAAGCATTACCAGTTTGTGGCACTTCCATTTGGATTAGCCACTGCTCCAAGGATTTTCACAAAGGTACTAGGGTCCCTTCTAGCGGTTCTAAGACCAAGGGGCATTGCAGTAGTACCTTACTTGGACGACATCCTGATTCAAGCGTCGACCCTGTCAAAAGCAAAGGCTCATACAGACATCGTCCTAGCCTTTCTCAGATCTCACGGATGGAAGGTGAACAAAGAAAAAAGTTCTCTGTCCCCATCAACAAGAGTTCCCTTCTTGGGAACAATAATAGATTCCTTAGAAATGAGGATTTTTCTGACAGAGGTCAGAAAATCAAAACTTCTAAGCTCTTGTCAAGTACTTCATTCTGTTCCTCGTCCTTCCATAGCACAGTGCATGGAAGTAATAGGATTGATGGTTGCAACAATGGACATAGTTCCTTTTGAATTCATCTAAGACCATTACAACTGTGCATGCTCAGACAGTGGAATGGGGATTATACAGACTTGTCTCAGACGATTCAAGTAGATCAAAAGACCAGAGATTCACTCCGTTGGTGGCTGACCCTGGACAATCTGTCACAGGGAATGAGCTTCCGCAGACCAGAGTGGGTCATTGTCACGACCGACGCCAGCCTAGTGGGCTGGGGCGCGGTCTGGGAATCCCTGAAAGCTCAGGGTCTATGGTCTTGGGAAGAGTCTCTTCTCCCGATAAACATTCTGGAACTGAGAGCGATATTCAATGCTCTCAGAGCTTGGCCTCAACTAGCAAAGGCCAAATTCATAAGGTTTCAGTCAGACAACATGACGACCGTTGCATATATCAATCATCAGGGGGGAACAAGGACTTCCCTGGCGATGAAAGAAGTGACCAAGATAATTCAATGGGCGGAGGATCACTCCTGCCACTTGTCTGCGATCCACATCCCAGGAGTGGAAAATTGGGAAGCGGATTTTCTGAGTCGTCAGACATTCCATCCGGGGGAGTGGGAACTCCATCCGGAAATCTTTGCCCAAATAACTCAATTATGGGGCATTCCAGACATGGATCTGATGGCGTCTCGTCAGAACTTCAAGGTTCCTTGCTACGGGTCCAGATCCAGGGATCCCAAGGCGACTCTAGTAGATGCACTAGTAGCACCTTGGACCTTCAACCTAGCTTATGTATTCCCACCGTTTCCTCTCATCCCCAGGCTGGTAGCCAGGATCAATCAGGAGAGGGCCTCGGTGATCTTGATAGCTCCTGCGTGGCCACGCAGGACTTGGTATGCAGACCTGGTGAATATGTCATCGGCTCCACCATGGAAGCTACCTTTGAGACAGGACCTTCTTGTTCAGGGTCCATTCGAACATCCGAATCTGGTTTCCCTCCAACTGACGGCTTGGAGATTGAACGCTTGATTTTATCAAAGCGTGGGTTTTCAGATTCTGTAATAGATACTCTGATTCAGGCTAGAAAGCCTGTAACTAGAAAAATTTACCATAAAATATGGAAAAAATATATCTGTTGGTTTGAATCTAAAGGATTCCCATGGAACAAGATAAAAATTCCTAAGATTCTATCCTTTCTACAAGAAGGTTTGGAGAAAGGATTATCTGCAAGTTCTCTGAAGGGACAGATCTCTGCTTTATCTGTTTTACTTCACAAAAGACTGGCAGCTGTGCCAGATGTTCAAGCATTTGTTCAGGCTCTGGTTAGGATCAAGCCTGTTTACAGACCTTTGACTCCTCCCTGGAGTCTAAATCTAGTTCTTTCAGTTCTTCAAGGGGTTCCGTTTGAACCCTTACATTCCGTAGATATTAAGTTATTATCTTGGAAAGTTTTGTTTTTGGTTGCAATTTTCTTCTGCTAGAAGAGTTTCAGAGTTATCTGCTCTGCAGTGTTCTCCGCCCTATCTGGTGTTCCATGCAGATAAGGTTGTTTTGCGTACTAAGCCTGGTTTTCTTCCGAAAGTTGTTTCCAACAAAAATATTAACCAGGAGATAGTTGTACCTTCTTTGTGTCCGAATCCAGTTTCAAAGAAGGAACGTTTGTTACACAATTCGGACGTAGTCCGTGCTCTAAAATTCTATTTAGAGGCTACTAAAGATTTCAGACAAACATCTTCCTTGTTTGTTGTTTATTCTGGTAAAAGGAGAGGTCAAAAAGCGACTTCTACCTCTCTTTCCTTTTGGCTTAAAAGCATTATCCGATTGGCTTATGAGACTGCCGGACGGCAGCCTCCTGAAAGAATCACAGCTCACTCCACTAGGGCTGTGGCTTCCACATGGGCCTTCAAGAATGAGGCTTCTGTTGACCAGATATGTAAGGCAGCGACTTGGTCTTCACTGCACACTTTTGCCAAATTTTACAAATTTGATACTTTTGCTTCTTCGGAGGCTATTTTTGGGAGAAAGGTTTTGCAAGCCGTGGTGCCTTCCATTTAGGTGACCTGATTTGCTCCCTCCCTTCATCCGTGTCCTAAAGCTTTGGTATTGGTTCCCACAAGTAAGGATGACGCCGTGGACCGGACACACCAATGTTGGAGAAAACAGAATTTATGCTTACCTGATAAATTACTTTCTCCAACGGTGTGTCCGGTCCACGGCCCGCCCTGGTTTTTTAATCAGGTCTGATGAATTATTTTCTCTAACTACAGTCACCACGGTATCATATGGTTTCTCCTATATATATTTCCTCCTGTCCGTCGGTCGAATGACTGGGGTGGGCGGAGCCTAGGAGGGATCATGTGACCAGCTTTGCTGGGACTCTTTGCTATTTCCTGTTGGGGAAGAGAATATCCCACAAGTAAGGATGACGCCGTGGACCGGACACACCGTTGGAGAAAGTAATTTATCAGGTAAGCATAAATTCTGTTTTTCCACACGCTTCTTGCGACCCTGTTGACTATTTTTAATGAAACGCTTGATTGTTCGATGATCGCGCTTCAGAAGCTTTGCAATTTTAAGAGTGCTGCATCCCTCTGCAAGATATCTCACTATTTTTGACTTTTCTGAGCCTGTCAAGTCCTTCTTTTGACCCATTTTGCCAAAGGAAAGGAAGTTGCCTAATAATTATGCACACCTGATATAGGGTGTTGATGTCATTAGACCACACCCCTTCTCATTACAGAGATGCACATCACCTAATATGCTTAATTGGTAGTAGGCTTTCAAGCCTATACAGCTTGGAGTAAGACAACATGCATAAAGAGGATGATGTGGTCAAAATACTCATTTGCCTAATAATTCTGCACTCCCTGTATTAAATAGTTAATAACTATTTAATAGCTATTGTACCTAGTTAAAATAAATTGAAAGTTACCTGTAAAATAAAAATAAATCCTAAGATAGCTACAATATAATTATTATTTATATTGTATCCATCTTAGGGTTTATTTTAAAGGTAAGTATTTAGTTTTAAATAGGATTCATTTAGTTCATAATAGAAATATTATTTAGATTTATTTAATTAATATTTAAGTTAGGGGGGTGTTAGGGTTAGTGTTAGACTTAGGTTTAGGGGTTAATAATTTTATTACAGTGGCGGCGGTGTAGTGGGGGGCAGGATAGGGGTTAATAAATGTATTATAGGTGGCGACGGTGTAGGGGGGGGCAGATTAGGGGTTAATAAATTTAATATAGGTTGCGGTGGGCTCCGGGAGCGGCGGTTTAGGGGTTAATATGTATAGAGTAGCTTGCGGTGGGCTCCGGGAGCGGCGGTTTAGGGGGTAATAACTTTATTTAGTTGCGGCGGTGTAGGGGGGACAGATTAGTGGTGTTTAGACTCGGGGTACATGTTAGGATGTTAGGTGTAGACAGTTCCCATAGGAATGAATGGGATGTCTAGCAGCAGCGAACTTGTACTTTCTCTATGGTCAGACTCCCATTGATTCCTATGGGATCCGCCGCCTCCAGGGTGGCGGTTTGAAAACCAGATACGCTGGGCCGGAAAAGTGCCGAGCGTACCTGCTAGTTTTTTGATAACTAGCAAAAGTAGTCAGATTGTGCCGAACTTGTGTGCGGAACATCTGTAGTGATGTAAGAATCGATCTGTGTTGGACTGAGTCCGGCGGATCGAAGTTTACGTCACAAAATTCTACTTTTGCCGGTCTCTAGCCTTTGATAACTAAGGCGAATCAGCCTCGACACAAATACGCTGCGGAATTCCAGCGTATTTGAGGTTGACGGCTTGGTAACTAGGCCCCATTGTCTTTCCTCCAAGAAGGATTGGAGAAAGGATTGTCAGCTAGTTCCTTAAAGGGACAGATATCTGCTCTGTCTATCCTTTTACACAAGCGTCTGGCAGAGTTACCAGACGTTCAAGCGTTTGCTCAGGCTTTAGTCAGAATCAAGCCTGTCTATAAACCTGTGGCTCCGCCATGAAGTCTAAATCTAGTTCTTTCATTTCTTCAAGGGGTTCTGTTTGAACCTTTACATTCCATAGATATTAAGTTATTATCTTGGAAAGTTTTGTTTTTGGTAGCTATATCTTCTGCTCGAAGAGTTTCAGAATTATCTGCCTTACAGTGTGATTCACCTTACCTGGTGTTCCACGCAGATAAGGTAGTTTTGTGTACCAAGCCTGGTTTTCTTCCTAAAGAAGAATATTAACCAGAATATTAACCAGGAAATAGTTGTTCCTTCTCTGTGTCCTAATCCTTCTACGAAGAAGGAACGTCTGTTACACAATCTTGATGTGGTTCGTGCTTTAAAATTCTATTTACAAGCAACTAAGGATTTCAGACAAACATCCTCCTTGTTTGTTATCTATTCTGGTAAGAGGAGAGGTCAGAAAGCGACTGCTACCTCTCTTTCCTTTTGGCTGAAAAGCATCATCCGTTTGGCCTATGAGACTGCTGGCCAGCAGCCTCCTGAAACAATTACTGCTCATTCTACTAGAGCAGTGGCTTCCACATGGGCTTTTAAAAACGAGGCTTCTGTTGAACAGATTTGTAAGGCAGCGACTTGGTCTTCACTGCATACTTTTTCCAAATTTTACAAATTCGATACTTTTGCTTCTTCGGAGGCTATTTTTGGGAGAAAGGTTTTGCAAGCAGTGGTGCCTTCTGTTTAAGGTACCTCTCTTGTTCCCTCCCTTCATCCGTGTCCTAAAGCTTTGGTATTGGTATCCCACAAGTAAAGGATGAATCCGTGGACTGGATACACCTTGCAAGAGAAAACAGAATTTATGCTTACCTGATAAATTACTTTCTCTTGCGGTGTATCCAGTCCACGGCCCGCCCTGACATTTAAGTCAGGTAAAAAAAATTTGTTTAAACTACAGTCACCACTGCACCCTATGGTTTCTCCTTTTTCTTCCTAACCTTTGGTCGAATGACTGGGGGTGGAGCTAGAGGGGGAGCTATATGGACAGCTCTGCTGTGTGCTCTCTTTGCCACTTCCTGTAGGGAAGGAGAATATCTCACAAGTAAAGGATGAATCCGTGGACTGGATACACCGCAAGAGAAAGTAATATATCAAGTAAGCATAAATTCTGTTTTTACAGTTCTTGCATCTACATTATTGAACTTCTAAATAGGATCATCATTCGTGAATGGCAGTTTAATAAGGAAGGTGCAAGAACTGTAAAAAGCACTTTCATGAATGTGTTGGGCTTTGCACTTTTAAAAACACATTCACAAAGGCACAATCTTGTATAAAACATTGGGGGGGATTTGTAGCTACAATAATGCAATGGAGCAGTTTCACATTTTATAGTTTTGTTAAAATCCAGTTTTAGAAAATAAGAGAAAAGTCCTTGTACTAGAACCCACAGTCGTCTTTGTGTTTTCAGATGTATATCATGCCAAAATGGCAAATTAATATTAGTAAATCCCCATTACTATTAAGATATTAAGCGTCAATGTTGTCTCTGAGCAAACATGCTCAGTGTACCCATCATGCTTAGATACAAACAGCATTAAGATTGTTTAGACGTAATCAGGATGGATTTGAATTGCAAATAATGTTCAAAGGAAAAAAAGACTGCTCAGTATTGTTGTTGTACAGACCAATTAGTATAAAATGAAAGTTCATAGGTGTAACCGACTCTATCAAAGAGTCCCACTAATGCGGATGTCACCTTTAACACACGATATACATTCCAAGTATAAATAACTTGCAAATGAGGACTCACCCAGAATGTTGCCCTTTCGGTGTGAAACAATCTCCTAATCTCCAGTTGCGAACAACAGTGCAATCTTGTAGCACCGAGCACTAGTATGCATGAAGAGCTTTAGTCCAGGGCCTCACAGAATGACAGTATAATTCTGGCAAAACGGCATAAATCACCACTGCTGCTGGGGCTCTCCAAACCCCTATTGGCAAAGTCACAGAGAAGAAACATAGATCGCAACAGTGATATAAATGATGACCGGGAGAGATTTGCAAGTAAAATTGTGATTTATTTCATATCCAAAGCGTACACATAATGACAGGCACAGCAAACAAACCCCGCTGACACGTTTCCCGCTTCACAATCGGTTCATCACAATTTTACTTGCAAATCTCTCCCGGTCATCATTTATATCACTGTTGCGATCTATGTTTCTTCTCTGGATTTGAATTGCAAAAGGTTCGTTTTTAATTCACGAATGCTCAATCCCATTTAAAAGGTTGGTTATGAAGACACTTGTACTGATAGTGACAAGCACAATAGGGTGAATTTGAAGCAAACATTAACAGAAAGATTGCTACAGACCATTTCTAGATGTTGAGGTCCTAATCTCACCTTTCCTGCAGATCCCTTAGCTGTACGAGATATCACATACTCAACACCTATATATATGTAAATGAGCCTATACATATGTAAATGAGCCTATACATATGTAAATGTGTGCTATGGCCACTTCAGTAGGACTGTACAATAGTGATAGAGTGTTAATGAATCAATACCATGTAATACACATCTAAAATGTCTCCTTTGGACATATCAGAGTTCCTTGCACATGTGCAACATAATAGAATGATTCTGAATAGTGTTGCAATTCTTGCAAACATTTCCAAAAGGCCTATTTCTCACTTTATTAGGTGCCTTATATGCTAAATTAGAAAGTGCTAAAATGATCTTGAAAAGCTGTTGAAAACTTGAAAATGGATTTTTATCGGCGATTATTTTTCATCTCCATGTTAAAAATAGGGATTTCTCTGGGAGCCGAAAATACGGTTACGGCTACAGCAAATAGCTGAAAATTTGCTATTGTGATCGAGTCGAAAACATGACAGCCGATAGATTGTTATTTACCCCTTTGTGTTTAAACCCTACAAAGGTGTTAAACACACAGATAAAGTCATCTCCAGAGCAATTCACTCCTGGGAGAGTTGAACACATCTGGTGAACCAAAGGTATGAGGCATATGTGTGTAGCCACCAATCTGCCAGGCTAGAAGTTATCACCAGTCCAGGTTAGGACCCAGGGGCTCAATAGTGAGTAGTAATGATAACGCACACTCTGCACTCCTCAAAAGGCCCAGGACATGACTCACAGTAGATTAACTTGTCAAGCAGGTCAAGTCAGCAACAGGACAGGTGTCAGAAAAACACAGGAAGCAGCAGTACAAAATCACCAGAAGAGATGTGTGTAAAAACTTCAAACAAATACAAAAAATATTGCCTTTAGTTGATACTATAACAGAAAAAGTAACTAAGCTCATTGCCAGGAAATCAGCCACTACACAATCAGCTAGTGCGTTGCTGCTGCTGAGGATATGTTCATATGTTTTTTAGCAAAGAATAACATAAGAACAAAGCAAATTTAATAAGAAGTAAATTGAAAAGTCTCTTAAAATTGCATGCTGTAATTTTGACTTTCATTTCCCTACAAAGGTGTTTGAAGACAGGTTAAAACAGATTTTCTAGGCCAAAGCTTTAGAGCTGGATATATTTAGATTCTAAGGGCCCAATTTAACAAGGGCTTAACTCATCCGCCTGCTCTGAGCAGCAGGCATTGCACAAGAACTGCTTGTCGGACAGACATTTGTTATATCAGCCCCTAGTAATCAAGTTCTAATACCTCATAAAAACGTGTGGAAAATCTAATAAATTGGAACAGATCTTGGTTTGTTTGTGTTTAGTTTTGCAACATCAATATTATTTGTATGCACAGCTTTTTTTAAGCGTTTATACTTTAAAGTGCTTGGAAAGGGAGAGGCTGCAAAGTTTAAATTCCTTAGGGAAATCAATACTATTTTCTATATTTATGCATATGGAATATTGCATAAGCCTTCTGTGTAAGTTTGCAATTATTTTAACCTGTTAAATTATCCTAACAACATATTTTCCCTTCTCTACAGATGATGGCAATGCCTAATGTGTATAAGGTATGTAAAGAGCAAGGCTGATGTGTGAGCATGGCACTGAGGTAGCCAACCTGTGAAATGTATACATGTGCTTCTGCCTTATAATATTGCATGGCTTCTTGTTACCAACTTGTGTCTTCAATGTTTAGGCAATCAGTATGTTTTTTTTTCAGCTTTAGTAGCTTCTAAGCTGTATGTTCTTGTTAAAGTATTATAGAAATATTTTTTTATTAGTCCTTGGAGAAAAGCTCTAGGCAAAACCATTGGGTATCAAAACTACACCTTGCTTATTAAGAATTTTCAGTATAACCTACATATTGCCATCATTGTAAAACTAAATACAACGTTTTACTGACAGTTGTGCTGCTCAGTAATGTAGCTATATGATTTATAAGGACATATTTAGGTGTGGGTTAAAATAGATTGGTAAGTATAAAATGTTTTGAGAACCAATGGCAAGTATTAAAATATTGTAAGGTAAGGGGACTAAGTATACTAAGAGAGATTTGTCTGTATCGACACATCTAACATCATAATTGTTTCATAACAACAATGAAAGTGAGCAAGTTAATGGAGATTGTTAATGATATGTAAAATACATGCATTAAAAAGGCAAATTAAATTCTGATCTTGGATGCCTAGAGATAGGTGCAGGAGTTACTACTGCAATCTCTTCTCCTCAAGTCATGCACTTACATAGCTGTGCTTGACACTTAGACTGACTGGAGGGCAGATGTAGCAGATAGGCAAAGTGCTGGTGTTCTGTTGAAATTTGCTCCCTCGTCGAGATTTGCTACCTCTATGTGTGCATGCGCATAATTACGTGGAGGTAACAAATGTCGCCGGAGGACTAATTTACTCCTCGCATTTGTTATAAAAGCGGCCATGTAGATGTGCATATGTTGATATGCACATAATGTGCATATTAAAAACTGCTGTGCAGGTGGAGACATGCTTTATTTCATTTGGATTACATGTGTGCAGCTAAGCAGTCAAAAACCTTGTGTAAATGAAGGAAAAATTACCCCATAGAGTTTTCCTAACAGCATGTTTAACTGCACAGGAGGGCATCTACATAAACGCTTTAATAACAAATGCGAGGAGTAATTTAGTCTTCTGTTGAAATGTTTTTATCTCCATGTACACATGCTTGTAATTATATTATTGTATTCCACACATTCTTTTCAAACATATATGTGGAGTGTGATTACATAATTATAGCAAATCTCGAAAAGGGAGCAAATTTCCACAGAACACAGCATCATGGGGAGCCAATGCCAGGATAAATGACTGGTCCTTGTGTTCTATTCAAGCAAAAGGTTAAATCACACATGCAGTGGAAAGTCAAACTTTGCCTTTGCAGCCAAAGGTTGTCACTGGCGTGTTTGTTTAGCAGTAGGGATTTAACTCCTTGATTGCTCCTGTGCTCTGCACACTCATAGGTTTTCACTGTTGTTAAGGCACTCTTGAGAAATCAGGATGATAAAGGAACAATAAACTTTATGAGATTGTAATATAATTTTGTTTTAATTATGTGTAGTAAAAACAACGTTACAATATACTTTAATTTTCCTGTAATTTATAAGTTTTCCAGTTCTGCGAATTGGAAGTATACACCACTGATATCACAAGCCTAACCGTGCCACATATAAGTCCATAATTGGCCCTCAGCAGAGATAAAAAATAAAATTAACTGCAGAACAACATAATTTATGTAAGAACTTACCTGATAAATTCATTTCTTTCATATTAGCAAGAGTCCATGAGCTAGTGACGTATGGGATATACATTCCTACCAGGAGGGGCAAAGTTTCCCAAACCTCAAAATGCCTATAAATACACCCCTCACCACACCCACAATTCAGTTTAACGAATAGCCAAGAAGTGGGGTGATAAAAAAAAAGTGCGAAAGCATATAAAATAAGGAATTGGAATAATTGTGCTTTATACAAAATCATAACCACCACAAAAAAAGGGCGGGCCTCATGGACTCTTGCTAATATGAAAGAAATGAATTTATCAGGTAAGTTCTTACATAAATTATGTTTTCTTTCATGTAATTAGCAAGAGTCCATGAGCTAGTGACGTATGGGATAATGACTACCCAAGATGTGGATCTTTCCACACAAGAGTCACTAGAGAGGGAGGGACAAAATAAAGACAGCCAATTCCTGCTGAAAATAATCCACACCCAAAATAAAGTTTAATGAAAAACATAAGCAGAAGATTCAAACTGAAACCGCTGCCTGAAGTACTTTTCTACCAAAAACTGCTTCAGAAGAAGAAAATACATCAAAATGGTAGAATTTAGTAAAAGTATGCAAAGAGGACCAAGTTGCTGCTTTGCAAATCTGATCAACCGAAGCTTCATTCCTAAACGCCCAGGAAGTAGAAACTGACCTAGTAGAATGAGCTGTAATTTTCTGAGGCGGAGTTTTACCCGACTCAACATAGGCAAGATGAATTAAAGATTTCAACCAAGATGCCAAAGAAATGGCAGAAGCTTTCTGGCCTTTTCTAGAACCGGAAAAGATAACAAATAGACTAGAAGTCTTTCGGAAAGATTTAGTAGCTTCAACATAATATTTCAAAGCTCTAACAACATCCAAAGAATGCAACGATTTCTCCTTAGAATTCTTAGGATTAGGACATAATGAAGGAACCACAATTTCTCTACATATGTTGTTGGAATTCACAACTTTAGGTAAAAATTCAAAAGAAGTTCGCAACACCGCCTTATCCTGATGAAAAATCAGAAAAGGAGACTCACAAGAAAGAGCAGATAATTCAGAAACTCTTCTGGCAGAAGAGATGGCCAAAAGGAACAAAACTTTCCAAGAAAGTAATTTAATGTCCAATGAATGCATAGGTTCAAATGGAGGAGCTTGAAGCGCCCCCAGAACCAAATTCAAACTCCAAGGAGGAGAAATTGACTTAAAGGGATACTAACCCCACATTTTGTTCTTTCATGATTCAGACAGAGCATGCAATTTTAAGCAACTTTCTAATTTACTCCTATTATCAATTTTTCTTTGTTCTCATGTTATCTTGATTTGAAAAAGCAGTAATAAAAGGTTAGGAGCCGGCCCATTTTTAGTTCAGCACCTTGGTAGAGCTTGCTGATTGGTTTGCTACATTTAGCCACAAATCAGCAAGTGCTACCCAGATGCTTAACAAAAAATGGTCTGGCTCTAAAGCTTACAGTACTGCTTTTTCAAATCAAGATAGCATGAGAACAAAGAAAATATAATAATAGGAGTAAATTAGAAAGGTGCTTAAAATCTCATGCTCAATCTGAATCATGAAAGAAAAAAATTGGGTTTAGTATCCCTTTAATGACAGGCTTTATACGAACCAAAGCTTGTACAAAACAATGAATATCAGGAAGAATAGCAATCTTTCTGTGAAAAAGAACAGAAAGAGCAGAGATTTGTCCTTTCAAGGAACTTGCAGACAAACCCTTATCTAAACCATCCTGAAGAAACTGTAATACTCTCGGTATTCTAAAAGAATGCCAAGAAAAATGATGAGAAAGACACCAAGAAATATAAGTCTTCCAGACTCTATAATATATCTCTCTAGATACAGATTTACGAGCCTGTAACATAGTATTAATCACAGAGTCAGAGAAACCTCTGTGACCAAGAATCAAGCGTTCAATCTCCATACCTTTAAATTTAAGGATTTCAGATCCTGATGGAAAAAAGGACCTTGAGACAGAAGGTCTGGTCTTAACGGAAGAGTCCACGGTTGGCAAGAGGCCATCCGGACAAGATCCGCATACCAAAACCTGTGAGGCCATGCTGGAGCTACCAGCAGAACAAACGAGCATTCCTTCAGAATCTTGGAGATTACTCTTGGAAGAAGAACTAGAGGCGGAAAGATATAGGCAGGATGATACTTCCAAGGAAGTGATAATGCATCCACTGCCTCCGCCTGAGGATCCCGGGATCTGGACAGATACCTGGGAAGTTTCTTGTTTAGATGAGACGCCATCAGATCTATTTCTGGAAGTTCCCACATTTGAACAATCTGAAGAAATACCTCTGGGTGAAGAGACCATTCGCCCGGATGCAACGTTTGGCGACTGAGATAATCCGCTTCCCAATTGTCTATACCTGGGATATGAACCGCAGAGAGTAGACAGGAGCTGGATTCCGCCCAAACCAAAATTCGAGATACTTCTTTCATAGCTAGAGGACTGTGAGTCCCTCCTTGATGATTGATGTATGCCACAGTTGTGACATTGTCTGTCTGAAAACAAATGAACGATTCTCTCTTCAGAAGAGGCCAAAACTGAAGAGCTCTGAAAATTGCACGGAGTTCCAAAATATTGATCGTAATCTCACCTCCTGAGATTCCCAAACTCCTTGTGCCGTCAGAGATCCCCACACAGCTCCCCAACCTGTGAGACTTGCATCTGTTGAAATTACAGTCCAGGTCGGAAGCACAAAAGAAGCCCCCTGAATTAAACGATGGTGATCTGTCCACCACGTTAGAGAGTGTCGAACAATCGGTTTTAAAGATATTAATTGAGATATCTTTGTGTAATCCTTGCACCATTGATTCAACATACAGAGCTGAAGAGGTCGCATGTGAAAACGAGCAAATGGGATCGCGTCCGATGCAGCAGTCATAAGACCTAGAATTTCCATGCATAAGGCTACCGAAGGGAATGATTGTGACTGAAGGTTTCGACAAGCTGTAATTAATTTTAGACGTCTCTTGTCTGTTAAAGACAGAGTCATGGACACTGAATCCATCTGGAAACCCAGAAAGGTTACCCTTGTCTGAGGAATCAATTAACTTTTTGGTAAATTGATCCTTCAACCATGATCTTGAAGAAACAACACAAGTCGATTCGTATGAGATTCTGCTAAATGTAAAGACTGAGCAAGTACCAAGATATCGTCCAAATAAGGAAATACCACAATACCCTGTTCTCTGATTACAGACAGAAGGGCACTGAGAACCTTTGTAAAAATTCTTGGAGCTGTAGCTAGGCCAAACGGCAGAGCCACAAACTGGTAATGCTTGTCCAGAAAAGAGAATCTCAGGAACTGATAATGATCTGGATGAATCGGAATATGCAGATATGCATCCTGTAAATCTATTGTGGACATATAATTCCCTTGCTGAACAAAAGGCAAGATAGTCCTTACAGTTACCATCTTGAACGTTGGTATCCTTACATAACAATTCAATATTTTTAGATCCAGAACTGGTCTGAAGGAATTCTCCTTCTTTGGTACAATGAAGAGATTTGAATAAAACCCCATCCCCTGTTCCGGAACTGGAACTGGCATAATTACTCCAGTCAACTCTAGATCTGAAACACAATTCAGAAATGCTTGAGCTTTTACTGGATTTACTGGGACACGGGAAAGAAAAAATCTCTTTGCAGGAGGTCTCATCTTGAAACCAATTCTGTACCCTTCTGAAACAATGTTCTGAATCCAAGGATTGTGAACAGAATTGATCCAAATTTCCTTGAAAAAACGTAACCTGCCCCCTACCAGCTGAGCTGGAATGAGGGCCGCACCTTCATGTGGACTTAGAAGCAGGCTTTGCCTTTCTAGCTGGCTTGGATTTATTCCAGACTGGAGATGGTTTCCAAACTGAAACTGCTCCTGAGGATGAAGGATCAGGCTTTTGTTCTTTGTTGAAACGAAAGGAATGAAAACGATTATTAGCCCTGTTTTTACCTTTAGATTTTTTATCCTGTGGTAAAAAAGTTCCTTTCCCACCAGTAACAGTTGAAATAATAGAATCCAACTGAGAACCAAATAATTTGTTACCCTGGAAAGAAATAGAAAGTAGAGTTGATTTAGAAGCCATATCAGCATTCCAAGTTTTAAGCCATAAAGCTCTTCTAGCTAAAATAGCTAGAGACATAAACCTGACATCAACTCTGATAATATCAAAAATGGCATCACAGATAAAATTATTAGCATGCTGAAGAAGAATAATAATATCATGAGAATCATGATGTGTTACTTGTTGCGCTAAAGTTTCCAACCAAAAAGTTGAAGCTGCAGCAACATCAGCCAAAGATATAGCAGGTCTAAGAAGATTACCTGAACACAGATAAGCTTTTCTTAGAAAGGATTCAATTTTCCTATCTAAAGGATCCTTAAACGAAGTACCATCTGACGTAGGAATAGTAGTACGTTTAGCAAGGGTAGAAATAGCCCCATCAACTTTAGGGATTTTGTCCCAAAATTCTAATCTGTCAGACGGCACAGGATATAATTGCTTAAAACGTTTAGAAGGAGTAAATGAATTACCCAATTCATCCCATTCTTTGGAAATTACTGCAGAAATAGCATTAGGAACAGGAAAAACTTCTGGAATAACCACAGGAGCTTTAAATACCTTATCCAAACGTTTAGAATTAGTATCAAGAGGACCAGAATCCTCTATTTCTAAAGCAATTAGTACTTCTTTAAGTAAAGAACGAATAAATTCCATTTTAAATAAATATGAAGATTTATCAGCATCAACCTCTGAGACAGAATCCTCTGAACCAGAAGAGTCATCAGAATCAGAATGATGATGTTCATTTAAAAATTCATCTGTAGGGAGAGAAGTTTTAAAAGATTTTTTACGTTTACTAGAAGGAGAAATAACAGACATAGCCTTCTTTATGGATTCAGAAACAAAATCTCTTATGTTATCAGGAACATTCTGCACCTTAGATGTTGAAGGAACTGCAACAGGCAATGGTACTTTACTAAAGGAAATATTATCTGCATTAACAAGTTTGTCATGACAATTAATACAAACAACAGCCGGAGGAATAGCTACCAAAAGTTTACAGCAGATACACTTAGCTTTGGTAGATCCAGCACTAGACAGCGATTTTCCTGTAGTATCTTCTGACTCAGATGCAACGTGAGACATCTTGCAATATGTAAGAGAAAAAACAACATATAAAGCAAAATTGATCAAATTCCTTAAATGACAGTTTCAGGAATGGGAAAGAATGCCAAGAACAAGCTTCTAGCAACCAGAAGCAATAAAAAATGAGACTTAAATAATGTGGAGATAAAAGCGACGCCCATATTTTTTAGCGCCAAATCAGACGCCCACATTATTTGGTGCCTAAATGCTTTTGGCGCCAAATGACGCCACATCCGGAACGCCGACATCTTTGGCGCAAAATAACGTCAAAAAAATGACGCAACTTCCGGCGACACGTATGACGCCGGAAACAGAAAATAATTTTTGCGCCAAAAAGTCCGCGCCAAGAATGACGCAATAAAATGAAGCATTTTCAGCCCCCGCGAGCCTAACAGCCCACAGGGAAAAAGTGTCAAATTTTTGAAGGTAAGAAAAAAATGATTAATTCAAATGCATTATCCCAAATATGAAACTGACTGTCTGAAAAATAAGGAAAGTTGAACATTCTGAGTTAAGGCAAATAAATGTTTGAATACATATATTTAGAACTTTATAAACAAAGTGCCCAACCATAGCTTAGAGTGTCACAGAAAATAAGATTTACTTACCCCAGGACACTCATCTACATGTTTGTAGAAAGCCAAACCAGTACTGAAACGAGAATCAGCAGAGGTAATGGTATATATAAGAGTATATCGTTGATCTGAAAAGGGAGGTAAGAGATGAATCTCTACGACCGATAACAGAGAACCTATGAAATAGACCCCGTAGAAGGAGATCACTGCATTCAAATAGGCAATACTCTCTTCACATCCCTCTGACATTCACTGCACGCTGAGAGGAAAACCGGGCTCCAACTTGCTGCGGAGCGCATATCAACGTAGAATCTAGCACAAACTTACTTCACCACCTCCATCGGAGGCAAAGTTTGTAAAAATTGAATTGTGGGTGTGGTGAGGGGTGTATTTATAGGCATTTTGAGGTTTGGGAAACTTTGCCCCTCCTGGTAGGAATGTATATCCCATACGTCACTAGCTCATGGACTCTTGCTAATTACATGAAAGAAAATTTACATTTTGCTAACAAACTAGGGGCGCAATCCGATATAGATCGCAGTTTGCGGCGCAAGCAAGGGAACCGGCGTCGCCCGCAGTTTCAGCTCGCAACTCGAGCTATCCCATATAAGTCGCCGTCAGATGCTAACGTGCCGTAAGTCTGACAAACCAGCGATGTCCAGAAATCTGCGTAAGTACAAATTTCTGGCGTCGCCAGTGACTTGCGGCACGTTAGAAACTGCCGGCGCCTATAAAACCTGACTAAAGTCTAAAACACCCGCACTGTCTAACACGCCTCCCTAACATAGCCCGACAAGTCTAACACGCCTCCCTAACATAGCCCGCACTGTCTAACCCTCTATCCGCTATCCCCCCTCACTATCCTAACAATAAAAAAGCTATTAACCCCTAAACCGCCGCTCCCGTACCCCGCCGCAACCTAATAAAGTTATTAACCCCTAAACCGCCGCTCCCGTACCCCGCCGCCAGCTATATTATATCTATAACCCCCTAAAGTGAGCCCCTAACACCGCCGCCATCTATATTAAAATTATTAACCCCCAATGTAAGCCCCTTACACCGCCGCCATCTCTATTAAAATGATTAACCCCTAATTTAATCTACCTACCCCGCCGCCAGCTATATTATCTATGTTAACCCTAAGTATATTATAGTTAATATAGGTATTACATTATATATATTAACTATATTAACCCTAATTATATTAGGGTTAATATAGTTAATATAGTTACTATAGTATTTATATTAACTATATTAACTCTATCTAACCCTAACACCCCTAACTAAATTTATATTAAATTAATCTAATTCATTTATAAACTAAAATATTCCTATTTAAATCTAAATACTTACCTATAAAATAAACCCTAAGATAGCTACAATATAATTAATAATTACATTGTAGCTATGTTAGGGTTAATATTTATTTTACAGGTAAATTGTTAATTATTTTAACTAGGTATAATAGCTATTAAATAGTTATTAACTATTTAATATCTACCTAGTTAAAATAATTACCCAATTACCTGTAAAATAAATCCTAACCTAAGTTACAAATACACCTACACTATCAATAAATTAAATAAACTACAAACATCTATCTAAAAATACAATTAAATTAACTAAACTAAATTACAAAAAAAAAAAAAACACTAAATTACAAAAAAAAAAAAAGATTACAAGATTTTTAAGCTAATTACACCTATTCTAAGCCCCCTAATAAAATAATAAACCCCCAAAATAAAAAAAATTCCCTGCCCTATTCTAAATTAAACAAATTTCAAAGCTCTTTACCTTACCAGCCCTTAAAAGGGGCTTTTGTGGGGCATGCCCCAAAGAATTCAGCTCTTTTGCATACAAATACAATACCCCCCCCATTACAACCCACCACCCACATACCCCTATTCTAAAACCACCCAAACCCCCCTTAAAAAAGCCTAACACTACCCCCCTGAAGATCTCCCTACCTTGTCTTCACCACACCGGGCCGAACTCCTGATCCGATCCGGGCGATGTCTTCCTCCAAGCGGCAAAGAAGAATTCTTCCTCCGGCGACGTCTTCCTCCAAGCGGCAGCAAAGTCTTCATTCTTCCGGCGGCATCTTCAATCTTCTTTCTTCGCTCCGCCGCCGCGGAGCATCCATCCCGGCCGACTACTGAACTTGGAATGAGGTACCTTTAAATGACGTCATCCAAGATGGCGTCCGCCGAATTCCGATTGGCTGATAGGATTCTATCAGCCAATCGGAATTAAGTTAGAAAAATCTGATTGGCTGATTGAATCAGCCAATCAGATTCAAGTTCAATCCGATTGGCTGATCCAATCAGCCAATCAGATTGAGCTCGCATTCTATTGGCTGATCGGAACAGCCAATAGAATGCGAGCTCAATCTGATTGGCTGATTGGATCAGCCAATCGGATTGAACTTGAATCTGATTGGCTGATTCAATCAGCCAATCAGATTTTTCTAACTTAATTCCGATTGGCTGATAGAATCCTATCAGCCAATCGGAATTCGGCGGACGCCATCTTGGATGACGTCATTTAAAGGTACCTCATTCCAAGTTCAGTAGTCGGCCGGGATGGATGCTCCGCGGCGGCGGAGCGAAGAAAGAAGATTGAAGATGCCGCCGGAAGAATGAAGACTTTGCTGCCGCTTGGAGGAAGACGTCGCCGGAGGAAGAATTCTTCTTTGCCGCTTGGAGGAAGACATCGCCGGAGGAAGAATTCTTCTTTGCCGCTTGGAGGAAGACATCGCCCGGATCGGATCAGGAGTTCGGCCCGGTGTGGTGAAGACAAGGTAGGGAGATCTTCAGGGGGGTAGTGTTAGGCTTTTTTAAGGGGGGTTTGGGTGGTTTTAGAATAGGGGTATGTGGGTGGTGGGTTGTAATGGGGGGGGTATTGTATTTGTATGCAAAAGAGCTGAATTCTTTGGGGCATGCCCCACAAAAGCCCCTTTTAAGGGCTGGTAAGGTAAAGAGCTTTGAAATTTGTTTAATTTAGAATAGGGCAGGGATTTTTTTTTATTTTGGGGGTTTATTATTTTATTAGGGGGCTTAGAATAGGTGTAATTAGCTTAAAAATCTTGTAATCTTTTTTTATTTTTTGTAATTTAGTGTTTGTTTTTTTTGTAATTTAGTTTAGTTAATTTAATTGTATTTTTAGATAGATGTTTGTAGTTTATTTAATTTATTGATAGTGTAGGTGTATTTGTAACTTAGGTTAGGATTTATTTTACAGGTAATTGGGTAATTATTTTAACTAGGTAGATATTAAATAGTTAATAACTATTTAATAGCTATTATACCTAGTTAAAATAATTAACAATTTACCTGTAAAATAAATATTAACCCTAACATAGCTACAATGTAATTATTAATTATATTGTAGCTATCTTAGGGTTTATTTTATAGGTAAGTATTTAGATTTAAATAGGAATATTTTAGTTTATAAATGAATTAGATTAATTTAATATAAATTTAGTTAGGGGTGTTAGGGTTAGATATAGTTAATATAAATACTATAGTAACTATATTAACTATATTAACCCTAATATAATTAGGGTTAATATAGTTAATATATATAATGTAATACCTATATTAACTATAATATACTTAGGGTTAATATAGATAATATAGCTGGCGGCGGGGTAGGTAGATTAAATAAGGGGTTAATCATTTTAATAGAGATGGCGGCGGTGTAAGGGGCTTACATTAGGGGTTAATAATATTAATATAGCTGGCGGCGGTATAGGGGGATTAGATTAGGGGTTAATAATTTTTATATAGGTGGCGGCGGTGTAAGGGGTCAGATTAGGGGATAGATAAGGTAGATGACAGCGGTGTAAGGGGTTCTAATTAGGGGATAGATAAGGTAGATAGCGGCGGTTTTAGGGGCTCACAGTAGGGGGTTAGTTTATGTAGATGGCGGCGGGGTCCGGGAGCGGCGGTTTAGGGGTTAATAACTTTATTAGGGATTTCGGGGGGGGGGGGGGGAATCGCGGTTGACAGGGAGATAGACATTGCGCATGCGTTAGGTGTTAGGTTTATTTTAGAAGATCGCGGTTGACAGGGAGATAGACATTGCGCATGCGTTAGGTGTTAGGTTTATTTTAGCTGCCAGTTTAGGGAGTTACGGGGCTCCAATAGTCAGCGTAAGGCTTCTTACGGCTGCTTTTTGTGGCGAGGTGAAAATGGAGTAAGTTTTCTCCATTTTCGCCACGTAAGTCCTTACACTGCATATTGGATACCAAACTGCGCGGGTTTGGTATACCTGCCTATAGCCCAAAAAACTACGGGCGACGGCAGAAATATACGCGCGTAACTTCTAGGTTACGCCATATATAGGATACCAAACCCGCGCAAATATTGGCGTCGCCGGCTTTTGCGGGCGACGATTTTTATCGGATGGACCCCCAACAGTGCCAAGCCTTTTTTTAACTTCAGTAACAAGTCCAGATTGAATCCTCTAAATAAGGCAGCTAGTAGACGGAGTTTGGCTTTTGAAAACTATTGCAACAAACAAAGTGTTAATGCAGCCAAACCATTTGCACACTCACCTGGTGATTATTATTGTAAGACTGCAGAAGAATCGGTTTAATTTAATCATTTTCCTGTGTGTCCTAAGCAATTAAGGAGTTGAATCACTACTGAGTTTGTGATAATGGAGACTAAAGGCTTAAATCTCAACTGCACTACTAGATTTCCATATGGGCAACCAAAGGATTAAATCACAGCTTTGTGAATGATTCATTTATGATAAAATTACCTGAGTGTCCTGAAATGTTTGGCACCTATTTTTTTTGTCTGGCATTTTGAAATTAAGCAGCATGTGCAACTCATAAGTGTCCAGGAAAGCATGGCCAACAAGGCAACATGATTTCCAACCAAGGGCTAGATTACAAGTGGCGCTCTAACTTTTGCACATGAGCAATATCAGGGGGGTTTCGTCTTTTTGCAGGCAAAGGAAATACTGCGCATATTACGAGTTTAAAGTAAAAGTGTTCACTCAAGCCCAATGTGATTTACGCTCGTCAGTTTAGCTCAATTTGAGAGCTTGCGTAAAGGGTAGGGTAAGAAAAAAGTTGCATTAAACATATATACACTTAAAATACAGTTACAATCATAAAAATATTAAAGTTATAGGGGGGCTCAAAGATATATGGTATTTGGGTGTTTGACGAAAAAGAGCTGCAAAGAGCTTTAACACATATATATATATATATATATATATATATATATATATACTGTATATATATATAGAGAGAGAGAACATTGGGACACATTTTTAACACCCATTGAGAAAGGTACCAGTCCGGTACCGAAATGTTTGGGGTTCTTGTATATCGACTATGCTGAATTGATGAGATTAAATTGAATTTTTTCATGAAGACCGGTAAATGCAGCGTTTTATTCTCTAAACAGGATAAATGCTATGGATGTATACACTTTACGCAGCACCCCGACGGTTGTTGATTTGTAACAGTGAGTGCACTTATATTTGGACTTTTATGTGTATATATATATATATATATATACATATACATATACATACATACTTAGACATGTCTAAATATGTCTAGGTATGCATATATATGTATACATGTGTGTACATATGCATTAATGTATTTATCTGTATGTTTACTGTACATATTAAACATTCCAATGTTCTTCACATACAGGATAATGTAGTATAAATATATATTTTTATATCTATACCGATACCTGTATACTTATTCCTAGAGATATATAGGTATAGATTTATATTTTACATTAACATTATCACATATATATATATATATATAACTATATATTTAATCATAAAAATTACATTATTGTCTACGTAAACAACATTGTAAAATATGCGTAAAGCGCATGTGGGTTCGCAATTTAGACCTAACGCTATGTCCGGTTAGCATAAATGGATGCGTGTTATTGAAATATTTCATATAAAATATTTTAAAATATTAATTATTAATAACATATTATAAATGCTGTAAAAATATAGATATCTTCTATTAATTATTTAGAATTTTTAATAGTATGTATAATATTTTTTTATAATTGCTACTAATATTTTATATTTAATATTTCAATAACGCAAATTTAAGTTAGGAATTCTTCATGTGCACTAACCCGACACTGCATTAGATCTAAATTGAAAACCCTGATGCAAATTATACATATTTTACATTCCGGTGTTCTTAATTAAATAATATCATTTTTGTTACTAAATATATATTTCTATATATATGTGATAATGTTAATGAGAAAAATATATATATTTACCTATATATGTATAGGAATAGATATACAGAATAGATATACAGATATAGTTGTGCATATGTATATGTACGAACAAAGTGAAGATTGGAGTGAATGCTGGGTCCAGTATACTTAATATATACACATATATATATATATATATATATATATATATATATATATATACATACATATATATATATATATATATATATATATATATAATCTGGATAAGGATAAGCACTCACTGGATTTCAACACAACAAATTATTTATTCGGCAGTGACGTTTCGGGGCATTCACCCCTTCCTCAGAGGAAGGGGTGAATGCCCCGAAACGTCACTGCCGAATAAATAATTTGTTGTGTTGAAATCCAGTGAGTGCTTATCCTTATCCAGATTGAATATTTCGTTAAGCACCCTGGTCTGTGTCTGGGTTGGCAAGTGAGAGTGCACTTATTTGGAGTCTATATATATATGTATATATATATATATATATATTATATGTCACAGAAGATACATACTCGCTAGACTTCATATTGACTTTATTCATAGTGTCGTTTCGGGGGACTTTTTTGGTCCCTGAAACATTACTACTTGAATAAAGTCACTGCAGATCTTCTGTGCTGTGTGTATCTCGTTCCTGTCACCCTGTCATGCTGAAGTCTGAGGTGAAAGTGCAAATCCATACTTGAACTGATATAAATTTACAATGCAAATTACTTTATGCTGTACGTGAAGAATATTAAAATGTGAAATTTTCATAACTGTTGTCTGGTTAGTGTTAAGAAGTTTTTCTTCTGCAATCTCCATTTACTATGGGGAGACGAAGTTAACGTGGTCGTGATATTTAGTTAGCGCTTGTCGGTTTTCACTCGCACAAACTTTTTTCTTTCAGCTTGTAATATGCGCGCTACCCGACGCACGCAAAAATCCTGCGTCTAGCAAAGTTTATGCTGGAGTGGGAGCGTTTAATTAGTGCTCCACTCTTTTTTTTTTTTAAATTTCTTTTTTATTGATTTTCAAATACATAGACATTTAAATAAACAAACTTATAACATTTTATGAAAAATGGATCAACCTTATACAACAAAATAAATTGAGCAATTTAGTATAGACTTTACGTTCAATTATGGACTCCTGATCCATTCCTACTTGACCCCATGTACTCAATACACATGCCTTACTTAAGTCAAAAAAGAAGAGAAAAGAAAAAAAATGAGAAAAAGGACAAGAAAACATAATTTATGTAAGAACTTACCTGATAAATTCATTTCTTTCATATTAGCAAGAGTCCATGAGCTAGTGACGTATGGGATATACATTCCTACCAGGAGGGGCAAAGTTTCCCAAACCTCAAAATGCCTATAAATACACCCCTCACCACACCCACAATTCAGTTTAACGAATAGCCAAAAAGTGGGGTGATAAAAAAGTGCGAAAGCATATAAAATAAGGAATTGGAATAATTGTGCTTTATACAAAATCATAACCACCACAAAAAAAGGGCGGGCCTCATGGACTCTTGCTAATATGAAAGAAATGAATTTATCAGGTAAGTTCTTACATAAATTATGTTTTCTTTCATGTAATTAGCAAGAGTCCATGAGCTAGTGACGTATGGGATAATGACTACCCAAGAAGTGGATCTTTCCACACAAGAGTCACTAGAGAGGGAGGGATAAAATAAAGACAGCCAATTCCTGCTGAAAATAATCCACACCCAAAATAAAGTTTAACGAAAAACATAAGCAGAAGATTCAAACTGAAACCGCTGCCTGAAGTACTTTTCTACCAAAAACTGCTTCAGAAGAAGAAAATACATCAAAATGGTAGAATTTAGTAAAAGTATGCAAAGAGGACCAAGTCGCTGCTTTGCAGATCTGGTCAACCGAAGCTTCATTCTTAAACGCCCAGGAAGTAGAAACTGATCTAGTAGAATGAGCTGTAATTCTCTGAGGCGGAGTTTTACCCGACTCAACATAGGCAAGATGAATTAAAGATTTCAACCAAGATGCCAAAGAAATGGCAGAAGCTTTCTGGCCTTTTCTAGAACCGGAAAAGATAACAAATAGACTAGAAGTCTTACGAAAAGATTTCGTAGCTTCAACATAATATTTCAAAGCTCTAACAACATCCAAAGAATGCAACGATTTCTCCTTAGAATTCTTAGGATTAGGACATAATGAAGGAACCACAATTTCTCTACTAATGTTGTTGGAATTCACAACTTTAGGTAAAAATTCAAAAGAAGTTCGCAACACCGCCTTATCCTGATGAAAAATCAGAAAAGGAGACTCACAAGAAAGAGCAGATAATTCAGAAACTCTTCTGGCAGAAGAGATGGCCAAAAGGAACAAAACTTTCCAAGAAAGTAATTTAATGTCCAATGAATGCATAGGTTCAAACGGAGGAGCTTGAAGAGCTCCCAGAACCAAATTCAAACTCCAAGGAGGAGAAATTGACTTAATGACAGGTTTTATACGAACCAAAGCTTGTACAAAACAATGAATATCAGGAAGAATAGCAATCTTTCTGTGAAAAGGAACAGAAAGAGCAGAGATTTGTCCTTTCAAAGAACTTGCGGACAAACCCTTATCTAAACCATCCTGAAGGAACTGTAAAATTCTCGGTATTCTAAAAGAATGCCAGAAAAAATGATGAGAAAGACACCAAGAAATATAAGTCTTCCAGACTCTATAATATATCTCTCGAGATACAGATTTACGAGCCTGTAACATAGTATTAATCACAGAGTCAGAGAAACCTCTTTGACCAAGAATCAAGCGTTCAATCTCCATACCTTTAAATTTAAGGATTTCAGATCCTGATGGAAAAAAGGACCTTGTGACAGAAGGTCTGGTCTTAACGGAAGAGTCCACGGTTGGCAAGAGGCCATCCGGACAAGATCCGCATACCAAAACCTGTGAGGCCATGCCGGAGCTACCAGCAGAACAAACGAGCATTCCTTCAGAATCTTGGAGATTACTCTGGGAAGAAGAACTAGAGGCGGAAAGATATAGGCAGGATGATACTTCCAAGGAAGTGATAATGCATCCACTGCCTCCGCCTGAGGATCCCGGGATCTGGACAGATACCTGGGAAGTTTCTTGTTTAGATGAGACGCCATCAGATCTATTTCTGGAAGTTCCCACATTTGAACAATCTGAAGAAATACCTCTGGGTGAAGAGACCATTCGCCCGGATGCAACGTTTGGCGACTGAGATAATCCGCTTCCCAATTGTCTACACCTGGGATATGAACCGCAGAGATTAGACAGGAGCTGGATTCCGCCCAAACCAAAATTCGAGATACTTCTTTCATAGCCAGAGGACTGTGAGTCCCTCCTTGATGATTGATGTATGCCACAGTTGTGACATTGTCTGTCTGAAAACAAATGAACGATTCTCTCTTCAGAAGAGGCCAAAACTGAAGAGCTCTGAAAATTGCACGGAGTTCCAAAATATTGATCGTTAATCTCACCTCCTGAGATTCCCAAACTCCTTGTGCCGTCAGAGATCCCCACACAGCTCCCCAACCTGTGAGACTTGCATCTGTTGAAATTACAGTCCAGGTCGGAAGCACAAAAGAAGCCCCCTGAATTAAACGATGGTGATCTGTCCACCATGTTAGAGAGTGTCGAACAATCGGTTTTAAAGATATTAATTGAGATATCTTCGTGTAATCCTTGCACCATTGCTTCAGCATACAGAGCTGAAGAGGTCGCATGTGAAAACGAGCAAAGGGGATCGCGTCCGATGCAGCAGTCATAAGACCTAGAATTTCCATGCATAAGGCTACCGAAGGGAATGATTGTGACTGAAGGTTTCGACAAGCTGTAATCAACTTTATGTTAAAATAGTTTTTATTGAAATAACATTTTCAAACAGAATACACGTCTTATGCAGTCAATTACAGAATCTTATCTACAGGCATAGTTAGTCAATTCAAGACCTTGTCACTGGTCTTTTTCCATATATCTTGAGTTGTCGATATTTATACATCATATCAGTTGTACTACTCCTCAAGGACTGCCAATGCATAACTTATACTCTTGTTACAGAGTAGAGAAAAAAAAAAAAAAAAAAAAAAAAAAAGAGAAAGAAAATATAATAAAAAGGGTAAACCCTAAAAATAACAATATGGATTTACAAACAAAACATTTGGTCCGATATGGTCTTTCAATCGTACATTACTGCAATCTCTTGTAAACAGGTCCTTTTATTTTTCCCTTGTGATCAGAATCCCTATCTGCATATATAATGTTTGGTGGGGTTTTTATGTTGAATGTAGTATCCAGTAAAACCAGATCTTGTGGAATGTGTCAGTCGTGCCTAATATCATTGCTGCCGCTTCATGTAGGGAGTATGTTAGTTTAAATCTCTCTAGTATTTCATTCCATGTTGGTACTCCTTCCTTCCAATATTTGGCAATACTTAGTCTCGTTATCGTGCAGAGTATTCTAATGAGAGTGTTGATATGTTTGTTAAGATTTGGTATGGGGGCATTCAGCAGTCCCTGATATATAGATAGCTCCACCCGCTCCTCTAAGAGGGAGCTGAGATGGGATGAAAGTTTGGACCAGATGTGAGCCACTCTCGGGCACTCCCACCACATATGTATATAGGTACCAACCGAATTACAACCCCTATAACAGTTTCTACTTCTACCTTCTGTGTAGTGTGAAGTTTTAATAGGCGTCAAATACCACCGAAAGATGGTCTTTAAGCTGTTTTCTCGAAGGTCCGCGCTGATTAATCCCTTGCATGAAGAATAAAAAAGGTCATGCCATTCTGGCAGTTCTAGTGTAGACTTCGTGTCTGTTTCCCATCTAATCATTATAGGTGTTTTAGTGCTACCCTCTGGAGCTTGTAAGGCCAAGTATAATTGAGAGATGGATTGTCTAGGTCTCACTTGTGCGCTACACAGTCTTTCTAGTATGGTGCAGGGTTGTTTGCATATATTTGGGATGAACTTATGTAGGGCAGAGAGTATTTGTAAGTATAGATACCATTTGAGTGATAGTGGTGTTAATTTCTCTTGTATCTGGTTGAAGGTTAGTGGTTTATTGTTCATTAGAAGGTCTCCCACCCTGTAAAGACCCTTATTTTCCCATTTATCTAGCTGTTTGCGATATTCCCCTGGGATAAGGTATTTAATTGGCATTTTGGGGGAGAATCTGGGCATCTTCCCCTTGCCAAGCGCCATTGTCCTCCAATTGTCAAGTGATAAAGTCGTAACAGGAGAGTATGTTTTATTTTGTTGTTGGAGTGTTCTATCCCAAATCAGATCTCCGGATGATTCTAGATCTGCTATCCCTGCTTCTATTTCCTTCCATACCAAATTTCCCAATGAGGAGCCCAGAAGAGCATCCTGTGCCAATCTAGCTGCTTCATAGTAATTAAGCAAGTTGGGGACCCCTACCCCCCCTAGCTGTCTATGCTTGGTTAAAGTTAAGTGGGGAATTCTTGCTTGTTTCTTACCATTAATGAAGAAATTAATGTCTGATTGTAGGGTTTTGAGATCATTCTTTGGAACTGGGACGGGCAAGGTTCTAAATAGATATAGGATCCTCGGTAGTAGATTCATTTTTATGGCAGATATTCTACCATACCAGGAGAAGTTCAATAGTTTCCATTTAGTAATATCTGATCTTAGCTCTTTAAATAAGGGGAGATAATTTACCTTATATAAGTCTGAGTATTGGGTCGGTATCTTTGTACCTAAGTATTTAATATGTGTTTTAACCCAAGAAAATGAAAAATTTAACTCAATTAGTTTTTTTGTGTGAGCCGGTAGGGCTATGGCTAGTGCTTCGCTTTTGTCCAGGTTGATCTTATAGCCTGAAACCTGGGAGAACCTCTGCAATATTTCGTATAACCCCGTGAGGGATTTCAAGGGTTTGGTGAGAGTTAAGAGGACATCGTCCGCAAACAGGGAGATCTTATAGTCTGTGTGTTTGATTTTAAGTCCAGTCACCTCAGTTGAGTGCCTAATATTGGCCGCTAATGGTTCCATACAAAGGACAAACAGTAGTGGGGAGAGCGGGCAACCCTGTCTCGTTCCATTTTTAATGTATATAGGTGTGGAGTGATGTCCCATGGCCCTAACTGTAGCCGTAGGTTTAGAGTATATCCCTCGCAGTGCGTCTACAAATGGACCAGTAAATCCCATTTTATCCAGGACCGTGAACATGTATGTCCAGTCAATTCTATCAAACGCCTTCTCCGCGTCCAATGAGAGGACCAGAGAAGGCGTTTTAGTCCGGTCGAGTTGGGCTATTGTTGCTATGATCCGTCTTACGTTGTCAGGTGCTTCCCTACCCGTTATAAATCCCACCTGGTCCGGGTGTACTATGGTCGGTAATATGTGTTTTAGTCTATTGGCCAGAATTTTGGTAAAGATCTTTAGGTCCTGGTTTATAAGGGAGATGGGTCTGTAGTTGGGACATCTTTGTGGATCTCTGCCTGGTTTGGGTATCACCACTATCCTGGCTCCTAGTAAATCGCGTGGGATCTCATACCCCTGCATAATATAATTCGAAAATTTAACTAGATGTGATGTCAGGGAATTTTAAAATAATTTATAGTATTCACCCGGTAGTCCGTCTGGACCCGGGGCTTTGCCCGGTTTCAAATCTTTAATGGCTCCCAATACCTCGTTGGCAGTTATCGCCTGGTTTAAACTCTCCCTGTCTGTTTCTGTGATAGAGGGTAAATGGGCGTCATCTAGCATTTTTGTTAGTATGGATTCCGTGGTGGGGGAGTGGGCGACATGGGTTCCCTCATATAAGGTGCCATAGTATTGAGCAAAGCTGTCCACAATCTCCTGTGGGTGGGAGGTTGTGGTGCCATCTTCTTTTTGAATCTGTGTTATGGAGGCTATTTTTGCCCGTTCGCGAATTCTGTGCGCTAAGTACCTATCTGGCTTGTTTGCGTATATATAGTAGTTTGTCTTGAGCCGGAAGGCTGCTTTGACTGCCTGATCATTTAGAATAGTTGCTAACTCTGTTCTTTTACCCTGAAGCTGTGTCAGTGTAGCTCTAGATTGTGTCAGTTTGTGGTGCCTTTCTAATGTATCTATTTCTTTCTGTAGAGCTAACTTCTGTACATTCCGCTTTTTAAGAAGGATTGATTTTTCTTTTATCAATAGGCCCCTTAGGTAGGTTTTGTGAGCTGCCCAAGTCATGATAGGGTTAACCGTCGTCTCCGTGTTTATGCCCCAGTATTCTAGCATGTTACGTTCTACCGTCTCTCGGACCGTAGGGTCTCTTAGACAGAAGGGGTCATATGTCCATGATCTGGTCCTCCCCGGAACTTGCATGTCACCCAAGGTAAGCTGTACTATGGAGTGGTCTGACCACACACAGGAATGGATATTTGAGTTTATTAGGATGGGGCGTAGAAACTGACTGACAAATATATAATCTAGTTTTCTGTATGTTTTGTGCGCCGCTGAGAAAAAAGTAGAATCGTTTGTATGACCATATAATGTTTTCCAGGAGTCTATTAGTGTGTTGGTAGCGAGGTAGTCTTGTATTACTTTGATCATCCTACATTGTTTGTGTTGCTTAGTGGTATGTGGGGGGTTGTGTTTGTGGGGTTGCAATGTGAGATCTACATTAAAATCTCCAGCAAAGATTGTCCTAGTCTGAGACCATTCTGTCAAGAGGTGTGTAATTTGTCTAAAAAAGGCATCTTGTTTGTCGTTTGGTGCGTATATATTGCAAAATATTATATCAGAATTTTGGATCTGTCCTTTCACAATGAGGTATCTGCCCTCCTTGTCTTTGACTGTTTCCTGATGTGTAAAGGGAAGGGAGGAGTGTATCAATATGGATACCCCACGTTTTTTAGAGTCAGAGGTTGAGTGGTAATGGTGGCGGAAATCTTTAGTCCAGTATTTGGGTATTTGGGAATGTAGAAAATGTGTTTCCTGGAGAAAGATCACATTTGCTTTAAGAGATTTATATTGCGTGAGTGCCATTCTGCGTTTAATGTCTGTGTTCAGCCCCCTTACATTATGTGAAATTAAGTTAATAGTCCAGGGATCCATCTATCTCGGTGGGTGGGTGTTTGCTATGATTTTTGAGATTTTCTGTGAGTGGTGCACTAATAGAGCACAGGATGCCGTGAACCCCAGTTTGTAGACTACAAGCTGTGTTGCATAGTAAAAAATTTTAACTCTCACCTTGGACCTCTCTCCCCGTTCCCTGCATACCTTCGAGGAGATCAAGAGAATGCAGTAAGGTCGTGACCAAATGAACATGGCTGATATATTGCATGAGTATTCACATACCGGATCCATAACAGTAACTAAGGAAAGAAAAAAATTAGAACAATAGAAATAACAAAACATAATAACTGAGATGTGCATGGTATACACTACATCTATGAACATTCTAGGGTTACACATTGGGGTAAATGTGCATTACAAAACTGTGTACATCATAAAAGATAACTATATCAGCAATGAGAGTAATTAAATTGTTTTTGGTTGATTTAAATCTAGTCTTTAACTTATGGGTGTTCACCCATCCCTGGACAGTCTCGGTTCGTCCCCTTTGAAGGGGGTCAGTAGAAATTAACATTTTAGCCCCTGCCTGTCTACTTATCTCTAAATGGGTAGAGTCACCTAGGCAGGACAAAATGATTTTACAAATAGTAGCATACTTATCTATTAACCATCTGAAGGGGTTAGGCACTCTTCTTTCAGAGTACCTCCATTTTTGAACAGTCCTGATTAGTCTGGTCTCATAGGGAAAAACCAGGAGAGAATTTTGTTCGATATGTTAAGTCAGAGTCCCAAGTCTCTCAAGTTTTCTGTTTCTTTTTTACAGCTTTGGTCCATCTTTCCCTGGTGGGAAGTAGCTGACGAGAAGTTTGATGATTTGCTTCCTGTTCCAAGGATGGAGACGGCAGATCAGGGCATTCGAGTTTCAATATTTTGCATGTAGTTGGGATTTCAGCAGGGTCTTTGAGGGATATTGTTTTCCCTTCATATAAGATATTAAGTGAGAATGGGAAACCCCACCTGTATGGTATTTGAGTCTTTCGTAAGAGCTGTGTAAGGGGCCGCATAGTGCTGCGTCTTTGGAGAGTTTTCAGGCATAAATCTTGAAAAAACTGAACAACCGAGCCTTTGAATTTGAAGGTGGGATTGTGTCTTGCTGCTGATAGAACTTCTTCTTTATCACGGAAGCGAAGCATCTTGATTATAATGTCCCTGGGTGGGTCTCCCTTTTTGGGTTTTGCTCTTAAGGCTCTGTGTGCTCTTTCCATTTCAAATTTACCTTCGTCTTTGTTATCTGTGATGGCTTGAAACAGCTGCAGGAGATATTCAGGTAGCTCTGGTGTTGTTACTGTTTCAGGGACCCCCTTTAATCTTAGATTGCACCTGCGGCTCCGGTTTTCCAGATCCTCCATTTTGTCTTGTATTTCGGCTAGTTCCTGCTGTTGTGAGGTCATATGTTGAGAAAGAGTAGATATATCTTCGGAAGTAGTTTCCTCTCTCTCCTCCAGAGAGTCAATTCTGGTGCCTAAGTCCAGCATATCTTGTTTGATCTCTGTTAGGCTGTTGGTGACCGTGGTCTGTAATGTGTCCATCTTCTCCCACATTTTATTGAAAATAGTGTTGATATCTTGCTTAGACATGAGATTTTTAAGGTCAGCCTTGGTTGCAGGTGTTTGATCTATGTTAGTATCAAGAGATTCAGTGTCAGACTCAATTTCTTCCTCCATTAGCAGCATTTCTGTATTTTGATTTTTGTCTCCTTTGGAGGACTTAAAAAAAAGGGTGCTGTGTGGGTAGTTTTGTTCCTGCTCCTGTCTTGTTCTGTTTCCTGGCAGACATGGCTGTGTTAGGTTTTGTGAGGTTTAATAGGCACGTGGTAGAATAAAACAGTTTATTTTCTTCCAGCTATGGTGTATATACTAGGGCAGCAGTGGCTAGCAGCATAAGTCAGCAACGGCTCAATGTGTTTCTGCAACCTGCTGTTGCTTGTTGTGTGTAATATCCCTTTAATAGCCTTAGATTTCTAATGTATAATTGCTCCCTAGAGTTTTATCTTTCTTGGATCTTTATCTTCCTGCTGTATTATTGATCATATCTCTCCTTTAGAGCAACATGCCGCTCATCTGTTTCTTTAGTGCTGTAATAATATTATCTCCTTACAGGACTCATCTATTGTCTCTTATTGCAGTTCCCTGATCATTCACTCCATATATCATATAGGATTCACCGGAGGACTAAGATCACTTATTTATATGGGGCTTCTTCTTGTCGCTATAGAGGTTACTATCTTTTTTTTGCTCTCTGTAGGCAGCTCGAGTGTGAGTCTGACTATTTAGCGCTGCCTCTGTGAGGCCTGTGTCTGTGTCGGAGCGATATCATAATGGCGGCCCCCACTACCGTGAGACTCCTCCTTCCTCCTCCCTGGCAAATATTAAATGTGCATCGAGTTGCTTTTTACCGCCTTACCTATACCGGAGCCGTGTGCGGTAATTATTTTTCAGAAATCTTCCCCCTTGCAGGCGCTATAGTAGCTTGCTTTCTCTCCTGTTCAGTTGTCCTCCTCAGAAGCCGCGGCCATGTTTCTGTGCAGGCTGGACAGAGGAGCGTTACTTTGCAAAATGTTCCGTGTTTCGATAAATTGACAGCTCACTTATGCCCTTCTAGGTAAAGGGAAATGCTTCTCAAGCTTTCAACCAATTTTGAGTCTTGTATTGGCAATTTAGTACTCTTAGATGGCTCAGTACACACGGAGCTTCGTGACTAGGCAGCCATCACCTTGCTCCGCCAGGCTCCGCCCCCTGTAATCAACTTTAGACGTCTCTTGTCTGTTAAAGACAGAGTCATGGACACCGAATCCATCTGGAAACCCAGAAAGGTTACCCTTGTCTGAGGAATCAAAGAACTTTTTGGTAAATTGATCCTCCAACCATGATCTTGAAGAAACAACACAAGTCGATTCGTATGAGATTCTGCTAAATGTAAAGACTGAGCAAGTACCAAGATATCGTCCAAATAAGGAAATACCACAATACCCTGTTCTCTGATTACAGACAGCAGGGCACCGAGAACCTTTGTAAAAATTCTTGGAGCTGTAGCTAGGCCAAACGGCAGAGCCACAAACTGGTAATGCTTGTCCAGAAACGAGAATCTCAGGAATTGATAATGATCTGGATGAATCGGAATATGCAGATATGCATCCTGTAAATCTATTGTGGACATATAATTCCCTTGCTGAACAAAAGGTAAGATAGTCCTTACAGTTACCATCTTGAACGTTGGTATCCTTACATAACGATTCAATATTGTTAGATCCAGAACTGGTCTGAAAGAATTCTCCTTCTTTGGTACAATGAAGAGATTTGAATAAAACCCCATCCCCTGTTCCGGAACTGGAACTGGCATAATTACTCCAGTCAACTCTAGATCTGAAACACATTTCAGAAATGCTTGAGCTTTTACTGGATTTACTGGGACACGGGAAAGAAAAAATCTCTTTGCAGGAGGTCTCAACTTGAAACCAATTCTGTACCCTTCTGAAACAATGCTCTGAATCCAAAGATTGTGAACAGAATTGATCCAAATTTCCTTGAAAAAACGTAACCTGCCCCCTACCAGCTGAGCTGGAATGAGGGCCGCACCTTCATGTGGACTTAGAAGCAGGCTTTGCCTTTCTAGCTGGCTTGGATTTATTCCAAACTGGAGATGGTCTCCAAACTGAAACTGCTCCTGAGGATGAAGGATCAGGCTTTTGTTCTTTGTTGAAACGAAAGGAACGAAAACGATTATTAGCCCTGTTTTTACCTTTAGATTTTTTATCCTGTGGTAAAAAAGTTCCTTTCCCACCAGTAACAGTTGAAATAATGGAATCCAACTGAGAACCAAATAATTTGTTACCCTGGAAAGAAATGGAAAGTAAAGTTGATTTAGAAGCCATATCAGCATTCCAAGTTTTAAGCCATAAAGCTCTTCTAGCTAAAATAGCTAGAGACATAAACCTAACATCAACTCTGATAATATCAAAAATGGCATCACAGATAAAATTATTAGCATGTTGAAGAAGAATAATAATATCATGAGAATCACGATGTGTTACTTGTTGCGCTAAAGTTTCCAACCAAAAAGTTGAAGCTGCAGCAACATCAGCCAAAGATATAGCAGGTCTAAGAAGATTACCTGAACACAGATAAGCTTTTCTTAGAAAGGACTCAATTTTCCTATCTAGAGGATCCTTAAACGAAGTACCATCTGACGTAGGAATAGTAGTACGTTTAGCAAGGGTAGAAATAGCCCCATCAACTTTAGGGATCTTGTCCCAAAATTCTAATCTGTCAGACGGCACAGGATATAATTGCTTAAAACGTTTAGAAGGAGTAAATGAATTACCCAAATTATCCCATTCTTTGGAAATTACTGCAGAAATAGAATCAGGGACAGGAAAAACTTCTGGAATAACTACAGGAGTTTTAAAAACCTTATTTAAACGTTTAGATTTAGTATCAAGAGGACCAGAATCCTCTATTTCTAAAGCAATTAGGACTTCTTTAAGTAAAGAACGAATAAATTCCATTTTAAATAAATATGAAGATTTATCAGCATCAACCTCTGAGACAGAATCCTCTGAACCAGAGGAATCATCAGAATCAGAATGATGATGTTCAGTTAAAAATTCATCTGTAGGGAGAGAAGTTTTAAAAGATTTTTTACGTTTACTAGAAGGAGAAATAACCGACATAGCCTTCTTTATGGATTCAGAAACAAAATCTCTTATATTATCAGGAACATTCTGCACCTTAGATGTTGAAGGAACTGCAACAGGCAATGGTACTTTACTAAAGGAAATATTATCTGCTTTAACAAGTTTGTCATGACAATCAATACAAACAACAGCTGGAGGAATAGCTACCAAAAGTTTACAGCAGATACACTTAGCTTTGGTAGATTCAGCACTTGACAGCGATTTTCCTGTAGTATCTTCTGACTCAGATGCAACGTGAGACATCTTGCAATATGTAAGAGAAAAAACAACATATATATAAAGCAAAATTGATCAAATTCCTTAAATGACAGTTTCAGGAATGGGAAAAAATGCCAAAGAACAAGCTTCTAGCAACCAGAAGCAATAAAAAATGAGACTTAAATAAAGTGGAGACAAAAGTGACGCCCATATTTTTTCGCGCCAAATAAGACGCCCACATTATTTGACGCCTAAATGCTTTTTGGCGCCAAAAATGACGCCACATCCGGAACGCCGACATTTTTGGCGCAAAATAACGTCAAAAAATGACGGAAATAGAATTTTTGCGCCAAAAAAGTCAGCGCCAAGAATGACGCAATAAAATGAAGCATTTTCAGCCCCCGCGAGCCTAACAGCCCACAGGGAAAAAGTCAAATTTTAAGGTAAGAAAAATGTTAAAATGCATTATCCCAAATATGAAACTGACTGTCTGAAAATAAGGAAAGTTGAACATTCTGAGTCAAGGCAAATAAATGTTTGAATACATATATTTAGAACTTTATAAACAAAGTGCCCAACCATAGCTAGGAGTGTCACAGAAAATAAGACTTACTTACCCCAGGACACTCATCTACATATAGTAGATAGCCAAACCAGTACTGAAACGAGAATCAGCAGAGGTAATGGTATATATAAGAGTATATCGTCGATCTGAAAAGGGAGGTAAGAGATGAATCTCTACGACCGATAACAGAGAACCTATGAAATAGACCCCTTAGAAGGAGATCACTGCATTCAAATAGGCAATACTCTCCTCACATCCCTCTGACATTCACTGCACGCTGAGAGGAAAACCGGGCTCCAACTTGCTGCGGAGCGCATATCAACGTAGAATCTAGCACAAACTTACTTCACCACCTCCATCGGAGGCAAAGTTTGTAAAACTGAATTGTGGGTGTGGTGAGGGGTGTATTTATAGGCATTTTGAGGTTTGGGAAACTTTGCCCCTCCTGGTAGGAATGTATATCCCATACGTCACTAGCTCATGGACTCTTGCTAATTACATGAAAGAAAGAAATGAAAGGAGATCATCAGATGTATCACATCTCCATTGTGTATTAAAGGATCATTTCCCCTGAAAGGGGAAGAGCAGCACGACTTCCCTTTGAAGTCGTCTTTTGTCTAAATTGACTGTTATCTATGTTAGATTACATTCAAATATCCATGTATGTATCATAACCATCCACACATACACACACATTCATATCGGTCCAATCGATCCACATTCCGGGGGCCACACCGATAGGGGGGGACGGACGAAGAGAGAGAAAAAAAGGGGGATCTGCACATTCCCTTTTCCCTTAGCTAATTGACCATTCTTTAGAAAAATGACCTGTGAGTATGTTTTGGAGGACAAAAATGGAATTACTCATTGGGCGAACTAGTTGGATTTGAGTACTATTCGGAAGTGATTTGACACCCTCCCATTTGTGAAAAAAGGATTGAACCTGCTCACTATTTAAGTTTTTTATATTGTACTGTTCCATTATAATTTGCATAGTGACAGCTTTCTTAAACTCTGAGAATTTTGACGCCTGTGCAGCCTTCCAGTTTTTCAAAATGATGTTACGGGCTAGCATCAGTAGTGTATTGATAAGTTTGTACTCCCTACCACCCGTCGAGCGTGTAGTAAGAAACACTATATCTTGCGGACCTATAATTACTCTAGGATTAACTACCCGCTTAATCCAATAGAATATCTTGTTCCAAAATTGCATAATCTTAGGACAGAGCCACAGGCAATGCATGATATCAGCATTCTCTTTACTACATTTTGTGCACAGATAAACTTTTTTATACCACACGGTCATTTTACCTGGAGTAATGTAAACATTATATAATAATTTTAACTGGGATTCACGCCATGCTGTGGGGACCCAAGAGTCATTGATTATTATAAGACTATTCTGTATATCTGTAATATCTATCTCCGGGAAATGTCTTAACCAAATCCACTGTATATACTTAATTTGTCTGGTTTTAATATTAGCGTTCAGAGTCTTATAAAAATTAGATATTGAAAAACTTCCTGCTTGATATATTTTTATCCCGATCGCTAACGGGCCCGTACTCCAGTTAGGTTTGAATTCTGTTTGAACATAAGCTAGATAATGTCGTATTTGGAGATAGGCGAAAAAATCCTTATTCTGTATTCCGCACTTATTTCTAACAGTATTAAATGTATCGATTAAACCAGGTTCTACCATTAGCTGCCTAACGTATCTTAAGCCTCTCTCCCGCCAATCCTGAAAAACTTGAGACTGGTACCCCGGTTGGAATTCTGGGTTTCCTTGAATTGTTAAAAATTCAGTCGCAAATGGGATAACCTTTATTTCCAGACAATATTTTTGCCACGCCCTGATAATATTTTTAAACGTTATCAAATTATCAATGTTACAGGGCAGGTTCCTAATTGGACAGTGCAATATGGCTTTCAGGTCAAATGGGGCAACAATACTGGATTCACACTGATATAGGGTAACATACTCCTTTTCAGTTATCCAATCAACAGCATATTTTAATATTGTGACCCAATTATAATATTTAATATTAGGAAACGACAGGCCAGCGGCCATATTAACATTCATTAACCTATTTAGCGCAATCCGTAGCTTCCCCCCTTCCAAATGAACTTGGAACACATTTGATTAAATCTCGAGATATCTCTACTTTTAAGCAAAACAGGAATATTCTGTAGCAGGTACAGTAATTTAGGAAATAGAATTGTCTTAATTAACATAATACGTGGTATAAATGAGATCGGGAGATTTATCCAATTAAGTGCTCCACTCTTAATCCAAATTGGTAACCAAGTTTAGTTTGTTAAAACATTGCCTTCGCAAACACATTTTCAAATGAAAAGCTCCTGAAAAGGACTTTTTGCTTCTTAGTTATGTATTTTCTATACACACAGCCCTTAATGTATAATAAACCGTTGGCAACAAAAGTGAATGCACCCCTAAGTGGAAATGTCCAAATTGGGCCCTATTAGCCATTTTCCCTCCCCACTGTCATGTGACTCGTTATTGTTACAAGGTCTCAGGTGTGAATGGGGAGCAGGTGTGTTAAATTTGGTGCTATCGCTCTCACACTCTCTCATACTGGTCACTGGAAGTTGAACATGGCACCTAATGGCAAAGAACTCTCTGAGGATCTGAGAAAAAGAATTGTTTCTCTACATAAAGATGGCCTAGGCTATAAGAAGATTGCCAAGACCCTGAAACTGAGCTGCAGCACGGTGGGCAAGACCATACAGCAGTTTCACAGGACAGGTTCCACTCAGAACAGACCTCGCCATGGTCCACCAAAGAAGTTGAGTGCACGTGCTCAGCATCATATCCAGAGGTTGTCTTTGGAAAATAGACATATGAGTGCTGCCAGCATTGCTGCAGAGGTTGAAGGGGTGGGGGGGTTAGCCTGTCAGTTCTCAGACCATACGCCGCACACTGCATCAAATTGGCCTGCATGGCTGTCATCCCAGAAGGAATCCTCTTCTAAAGATGATGCACAAGAAAGCCTGCAAACAGTTTGCTGAAGACAAGCAGACTAAGGACATGGATTACTTGAACCATGTCCTGTGGTCTGATGAGACCAAGATAAACTTATTTGGTTCTGATGTTTTTCAAGTGAGTATGCAGTCGTATGCAAAAGTTTAGGCACCCCTGACAATTTCCATGATTTTCATTTATAAATAATTGGGTGTTTGGATCAGCAATTTAATTTTGATCTATCAAATAACTGAAGGACACAGTAATATTTCAGTAGTGAAATGAGGTTTATTGGATTAACAGAAAATGTACAATATGCAACAAAACGAAATTAGAAAGGTGCATAAATTTGGACACCCCAACAGAAATATCATATCAATATTTAGTAGAGCCTCTGTTAGCAGAAATATCAGCCTCTAGACGCTTCCTATAGCCTGTAATGAGTGTCTGGATTCTGGATGAAGGTATTTTGGACCATTTCTCCTTGCAAAACATCTCCAGTTCAGTTAGGTTTGATGGTTGCCGAGCATGGACAGCCCGCTTCAAATCACCTCACAGATTTTCAATGATATTCAGGTCTGGGGACTGGGATGGCCATTCCAGAACATTGTACTTGTTCCTCTGCATAAATGCCAGAGTAGATTTTGAGCAGTGTTTTGGGTCGTTGTCTTGTTGAAATATCCAGCTCCGGCGTAACTTCAACTTTGTGACTGATTCCTCAACATTATTCTCAAGTATCTGCTGATATTGAGTGGAATCCATGCGCCCCTTAACTTTAACAAGATTCCCAGTACCGGCACTGGCCACACAGCCCCACAGCATGATGGAACATCCACCAAATTTTACTGTGGGTAGCAAGTGTTTGTCTTGGAAAGCTGTGTTCTTTTGCCGCCATGCATAACGTCCCTTGTTATGACCAAATACCTCAATCTTTGTTTCATCAGTCCACAGCACCTTCTTCCAAAATGAAGCTGGCTTGTCCAAATGTGCATACCTCAAGCGACTCTGTTTGTGGGGTGTGTACAGAAAAGGCTTCTTCCGCAACACTCTCCCATATGCTGAATTGTTGAACGAGGCACAGTGACTCTATCTGCAGCAAGATGATGTTGTAGGTCTTTGGAGGTGGTCTGTCGGCTGTTTTTGACCGTTCTCACCATCCTTTGCCTCTCCGAAATTTTACTTCTAGCCTTAACAGAAACTGTGCCTGTGGTCTTCCATTTCCTCACTATGTTCCTTAAATCTCTGCAATAGCTTTTTGTAGCCTTTCCCTAAACCATAATGTTGAACAATCTTTGTTTTCAGGTCATTTGAGAGTTGTTTTGAGGCCCCCATGTTGCCACTCTTCAGAGGAGAGTCAAAGAGAACAACAACTTGCAATTGGCCACCTTAAATACATTTTCTCATGATTGGATGCACCTGTCTATGGAGTTCAAGGCTTAATGGGCTCACCAAACCAATTGTGTGTTTCAATTAATCAGTTCTAGGTAGTTACAGGTATTCAAATCAACAAAATCACAAGGGTGCCCAAATTTATGCACCTGTCTAATATAATTTTGATGCATATTGCACATTTTCTGTTAATCCAATAAGCCTCATTTCACTACTGAAATATTAGTGTCCTTCAGTTATTTCATAGATCAAAATTAAATTGCTGATCCAAACACCCAATTATTTATAAATGAAAATCATGGAAATTGTCAGGGGTGCCTAAACTTTTGCATACGGCTGTGTATATATATATATATATATATATATATATATTTATAGGTATAGATATATTTTGTACCAAAATACCACCATCAGATTATATGTAGAAGTATGTATTTATGAATAAATAGAACATATTCTTCTTTGTGCAGAACATTGGAATGTTAAATATTCATATTTTCATGTTGGGTTATCACACATGAGAATATGCGATCATGTTTGCACACAAGTTCAGTGTTAGGTATTTCTTTTGTAAGGTGTATCCAGTCCACGGATTCGTCCTTTACTTGTGGGATATTCTCCTTCCCAACAGGAAGTGGCAAAGAGAGCACACAGCAGAGCTGTCCATATAGCTCCCCCTCTAGCTCCACCCCCCAGTCATTCTCTTTGCCGGCTCTAAGCAATAGGGTCCCTCTCGGAAAGGTAAAGTGAATGTGGTGTTAGAATTGTAGTTTTTATTTTCTACAAGCAAAAGTTTGTTATTTTAAATGGTACCGGTGTGTACTATTTACTCTCTAGCAGAAAACAGATGAAGATTTCTGCAGGGAGGAAGATGATTTTAGCATGTTGTAACTAAAATCAACTGCTGTTCCCACAAAGGACTGAGGAGTACAAGAAAACTTCAGTTGGGGGGAACGGTTTGCAGGTTAGGCTGCAATAAGGTATGTTCAGTCATTTATTTCTAGACAAGACTGTGATAATGCTAGAAAAGACTGATAAGATCCCCATGAGGGAAGGGTAAGCTTTATTCAGAGACTAAGTATGGAATTGCAAGCTTACATAACAGGGCTAATTTATGCTGGTTGACACTATTTAATGGCAAACGGTTTTTACTGATAAATATCGTTTTTTGAGACACTTTGAAGGTTCCTTTGGGTTTCTTTCAGGGGTTGTTACCCACATGGCTATTATTAAAACACTTAGGAGTGTTTCTTTAGGCCTCACAGCACCGGAGTAAGGTGGGAGGGGCCTAATTTCACGCCTCAGATGCGCAGTTATATTGACTAGATCTTCAGGCTGTTTCACATGGAGGGTCCTGCTGCAGTTTGAGGGCCTATAAGAAGCTTTTTCCCCACAAATCTGGTTCCTAAGGGCAGGTAGGGCCACAGCAGAGCTGTGGCAAGGTGCTGAAGTTGTTTTAACCGGTTGTTAGCTTACTATCGATCCGGTTTGGGCATTAAGGGGTTAATCGTTTTTGTTGCTAATTGTGCAATCATACCAATGCTTTAGGTACATACTGTGAAAATTTCGAAAAGTTTGCTGCATTTTTCACTGTTTTGGAAAATTGTGTGCCTTTTTTATCTCTTAAAGGCACAGTAACATTTTTTTGCAAAGGGTGTTTTTACTTGATTAAAGTGAGTTCTAAGCCTGTTTGTCTTACTACTAGTCTGTTAAACATGTCTGACACCAAGGAAAATCCTTGTTCAATGTGTTTAGAAGCCATGGTGGAACCCCCTCTCAGAATGTGTCCCACTTGTACTGATATGTCTATACACTTTAAAGAACATATTGTTGCACTTAAAAATGTGGCCCAAGATGATTCTCAGGCAGAAGGTAATGAGGTTAGCCCGTTAACCTCTCCCCAAGTGTCACAACCAGTTACGCCCGCTCAAGCGACGCCTAGCACCTCTAGTGCGTCTACCTATTTTATCTTGCAAGACTTGGCGGCAGTTATGAATAATACCCTCTCAGTGTTTTTATCTAAACTGCCTGTGTTACCTGCAAAGCGTGATAACTCTGTTTTAAGAACAGATTCTGAGCATTCTGACGCTTTGGTAGCCGTATCCGATATACACTCACAACGCTCTGAAATAGGGGCGAGGGATGTGCTGTCTGAGGGAGAAATTTCCGATTCGGGAAAGGTTGCTCCTTAGACAGACTCAGATACGTTGGCTTTTAAGTTTAAACCAGAACTCCTCCGCTTATTGCTCAGGGAGGTATTAGTTACTCTGGATGACTGCGACCCTTTGGTGGTTCCAGAGAAATTGTGTAAAATGGACAAGTACCTAGAAGTTCCTGTTTACACTGATGTGTTCCCGGTCCCTAAGAGGATTGCGGATATAGTAACTAGGGAGTGGGATAGACCAGGTATTCCTTTTGTTCCCCCTCCTGTTTTTAAGAAAATGTTCCCCATATCTGACCCCATGCGGGACTCGTGGCAGACGGTCCCTAAGGTGGAGGGGGCTGTTTCTTCACTTGCTAAACGCACAACCATACCAATCGAGGACAGTTGTGCTTTTACAAGACCCTATGGATAAAAAAATTAGAGGGTTTACTTAAGAAAATTTTTGTTCAACAAGGTTTTCTTCTCTAACCTATTGCGTGCATTGTTCCTGTAACTACTGCAGCTGCTTTCTGGTTCGAGACGCTGGAAGATGCGCTCCAGACGGAGACCTCATATGAGGACATTATGGACAGAATTAAGGCTCTTAAGCTGGCTAATTCTTTTATCACAGATGCCGCTTTCCAACTAGCTAAGTTAGCGGCAAAGAATTCAGGTTTCGCCATTTTGGCGCGCAGGGCGCTATGGCTAAAGTCCTGGTCGGCCGATGTGTCGTCAAAATCCAAACTATTGAACATCCCTTTCAAAGGAAAGACCCTTTTCGGGCCTGAATTGAAAGAGATTATCTCAGAAATCACTGGGGGAAAAGGCCATGCTCTCCCTCAGGAAAAGTCCTTTAAGACAAAGAACAAAACAAATCATTTTCGTTCCTTTCGGAATTTCAGGAGCGGTCTCGCTTCATCCTCCCCTGCTGCAAAGCAAGAGGGTAACACTTCACAACCCAGGGCAGCCTGGAAACCTTACCAGGGCTGGAACAAGGGTAAAAAGGCCAAGAAGCCTGCAGCTGCCTCCAAGACAGCATGAAGGGGTAGCCCCCGATCCGGGACCGGATCTAGTAGGGGGCAGACTCTCTCTCTTTGCTCAGGCCTGGGCAAGAGACGTACACGATCCTTGGACCTTAGAGATTGTATCCCAGGGATATCTTCTAGAATTCAAGGACTCCCCTCCAAGGGGAAGGTTCCACATTTCTCGTCTGTCTACAGACCAGACAAAGAAAGAGGCGTTCTTACGCTGTGTAGAAGACCTACATACAATGAGAGTGATCCACCCAGTTCCAATTGTGGAACAAGGGCTGGGTTTTTACTCAAACCTGTTTGTGGTTCCCAAAAAAGAAGGAACTTTCAGACCAATCCTGGATCTCAAAATTCTAAACTAATTCCTCAGAGTCCCATCATTCAAGATGGAGACCATTCGGACAATCTTACCAATGATTCAGGAGGGTCAATATATGACTACCGTGGATCTAAAGGATGCGTATCTGCACATTCCTATCCACAAAGAGCATCACCAGTTTCTCAGGTTCGCCTTTCTGGACAAGCATTATCGGTTTGTGGCTCTTCCTTTCGGGTTGGCCACTGCTCCCAGAATTTTCACAAAGGTGCTAGGGTCCCTCCTGGCGGTTCTAAGACCGCGGGGCATAGCAGTGGCGCCTTATCTAGACGACATCTTAATTCAGGCGTCGACTTTCCAAAGAGCCAAGTCTCACACGGAAATTGTATTGGCCTTTCTGAGGTCTCACGGGTGGAAGGTGAACATCAAAAAGAGTTCTCTCTCCCCCCCTCACAAGAGTTTCCTTCCTAGGAACTCTATTAGATTCGGTAGAAATGAAAATATTTCTGACGGAGGTCAGAAAGTTAAAACTCTTAACCACTTGCCGAGCTCTTCATTCCATTCCTCGGCCATCTGTAGCTCAGTGCATGGAGACAATCGGACTAATGGTAGCGGCAATGGACATAGTCGCTTTTGCTCGGATACACCTCAGACCACTGCAACTATGCATGCTCAAACAGTGGAATGGGGATTATGCAGATTTGTCTCCTCAAATACAGTTGGACCAGGGGACCAGAGATTCTCTACTCTGGTGGTTGTCTCCGGATCACCTATCTCAGGGAATGTGTTTCCGCAGACCAGAGTGGATCATCGTAACGACCGACGCCAGTCTGTTGGGCTGGGGTGCAGTCTGGGACTCCCTGAAAGCTCAGGGCTTATGGTCTCGGGAAGAAGCCCTTCTCCCGATAAACATTCTGGAACTGAGGGCGATATTCAATGCACTTCAGGCATGGCCTCAGCTAGCTGCGGCCAAATTCATCAGATTTCAGTCGGACAACATCACAACTGTAGCTTACGTCAACCATCAAGGGGTAACAAGGAGTTCCCTAGCAATGATGGAAGTAACCAAAATAATCAGGTGGGCAGAGGATCACTTTTGCGATCTCTCAGCAATTCACATCCCAAGAGTAGACAACTGGGAGGCGGATTTTCTAAGTCGTCAGACTTTTCACCCGGGGGAGTGGGAACTCCACCCGGAGGTATTTGCCCAGCTGGCTCAGCTATGGGGCACTCCAGAATTGGATCTGATGGCGTCCCGTCAGAACACCAAACTTCCTCTTTATGGGTCCAGGTCCCGGGATCCCCAGGCGGTGCTGATAGATGCTCTAGCAGCGCCTTGGTCCTTTAATCTGGCCTATGTGTTTCCATCGTTTCCTCTCCTTCCTCGTCTGGTTGCCAGAATCAAGCAGGAGAGGGCGTCGGTGATTCTAATAGCGCCAGCGTGGCCACGCAGGACCTGGTATGCAGACCTAGTGGACATGTCATCCGTTCCACCATGGACTCTGCCAATGAGGCATGACCTTCTACTACAAGGTCCTTTCAAACATCCAAATCTAATTTATCTGCGTCTGACTGCTTGGAGATTGAACGCCTAATTCTATCAATTTGGTTTCTCTGAGTCGGTTATTGATACCCTGATTAAGGCTAGAAAGCCTGTCACCAGGAAAATCTACCATAAGATTTGGCGAAAATATCTTTGTTGGTGCGAATCCAAGGGTTACTCATGGAGTAAGATTAGGATTCCCAGGATATTGTCCTTTCTCCAAGATGGATTGGAGAAAGGATTGTCAGCTAGTTCCTTAAAAGGACAGATATCTGCTTTGTCTATTCTTTTACACAAACGTCTGGCGGAGGTACCAGACGTTCAAGCGTTTAGTCAGGCTTTAGTTAGAATCAAGCCTGTTTATAGACCTGTGGCTCCGCCATGGAGTCTGAATTTAGTTCTTTCAGTTCTGCAAGGGGTTCCGTTTGAACCTTTACATTCCATTGATATTAAGCTTTTATTTTGGAAAGTTTTGTTTTTGGTAGCTATTTCTTCTGCTCAAAGAGTTTCAGAGTTATCTGCTTTAAAGTGTGACTCACCTTACTTGGTTTTCCATGCAGATAAGGTAGTTTTGCGTACCAAACCCGGTTTTCTTCCTAAGGTTGTGTCTAATAAGAATATTAACCAGGAAATTGTTGTTCCTTCTCTGTGTCCTAATCCTTCTTCGAAGAAGGAACGTCTGTTACACAATCTTGATGTGGTTCGTGCTTTAAAGTTCTATATACAAGCAACTAAGGATTTCAGACAAACAACTTCATTGTTTGTTATCTATTCTGGTAAGAGGAGAGGTCAGAAGGTGACTGCTACCTCTCTTTCCTTTTGGCTGAAAAGCATCATCCTTTTGGCCTATGAGACTGCTGGCCAGCAGCCTCCTGAAACAATTACTGCTCATTCTACCAGAGCAGTGGTTTCTACATGGGCTTTTAAAAATGAGGCTTCTGTTGAACAGATTTGTAAGGCAGCGACTTGGTCTTCGCTGCATACTTTTTCCAAATTTTACAAATTCAATACTTTTGCTTCTTCGGAGGCTATTTTTGGGAGAAAGGTTTTTCAAGCAGTGGTGCCTTCCGTTTAAGGTACCTGTCTTGCTCCCTCCCTTCATCCGTGTCCTAAAGCTTTGGTATTGGTATCCCACAAGTAAAGGATGAATCCGTGGACTGGATACACCTTACAAGAGAAAACAGAATTTATGCTTACCTGATAAATTACTTTATCTTGTGGTGTATCCAGTCCACGGCCCGCCCTGGCTATTAGTCAGGTAGATTTTTGGTTTAAACTACAGTCACCACTGCACCCTATGGTTTCTCCTTTTTCTTCCTAACCTTCGGTCAAATGACTGGGGGTTGGAGCTAGAGGGGGAGCTATATGGACAGCTCTGCTGTGTGCTCTCTTTGCCACTTCCTGTTGGGAAGGTGAATATCCCACAAGTAAAGGATGAATCCGTGGACTGGATACACCACAAGAGAAAGTAATTTATCAGGTAAGCATAAATTCTGTTTTTCTCTTGTTAAGTGTGTTCAGTCCACGGGTCATCCATTACTTATGGGATATATTCTCCTTCCCAACAGGAAGTTGCAAGAGGATCACCCAAGCAGAGCTGCTATATAGCTCCTCCCCTCACATGTCATACCCAGTCATTCTCTTGCAACCCTCAACAAAGAAGGAGGTCTCGAGAGGAGTTGGAGTTTTTACTTAATTATTCTTCAATCAAAAGTTTGTTATTTTAAATGGCACCGGAGTGTGCTGTTTTTCTATCTCAGGCAGTATTTGGAAGAAGAAACTGCCTGCGTTTTCTATGATCTTAGCAGGCGTAACTAAGATCCACTGGCTGTTCTCGACATTCTGAGGAGTGGGGTAACTTCAGAAAATGGGAATAGCATGCGGGGTCCCCCGCAAATGAGGTATGTGCAGTACAATATTTTCTGGGAATGGAATTGACTAAGAAAACACTGCTGTTACCCGTATGATGTAAGTACAGCCTTAAATGCAGTAGTAGTGACTGGTATCAGGCTGATAAATGTATGCACAGTAGAGTTATCTAGGGACTAGAATTTGACTGAGAAAATACTGTTAATACTGAAATAATGCTTAAGCCTTATCTGCAGTGGAAGCGACTGGTAGCAGGCTTAGTGATAACTTTGCATGACATTAAAAAAGTTTGTTTTTAAAACGTTTACTGGCATGTTATTCGTTTTGTGAGGTACTTTGGTGATAAATCTTTTTGGGCATAATTTTTTTCCACATGGCTAACGTATATTTCTGCATAGAAACCGTTATATCAGGTCTCCCACTGTTGTAAATAAGTGGGAGGGGACTTTTTTAGCGCCTTGTTGCGCAGTTAAAATTCTAGCACAGTCTTCCTGCTTCTTCCTCCTTGATCCAGGACGTCTCTAGAGAGCTCAGGGGTCTTCAAAATTCGTTTTTTGAGGGAGGTAATCAGTCACAGCAGACCTGTGACAGTGTGTTTGACTGTGATAAAGCGTTAAATCTTAATTTGATATCCGTTTTTGGGTATTGAGGGGTTAATCATCCTTTTGCTATTGGGTGCAATCCTCTGCTAATTAATACATTTAAAGAATTGTTGACTATAACTGAATTAGTTTTTTGTTATTCAACTGTGGTTTTTAAAAGCGCTGCAGCGTTTTTTATATTGCTTGTAAACTTATTGAAAGTAATTTCCAAGCTTGCTAGCTTCATTGCTAGTCTGTTTGAACATGTCTGATACAGAGGAATCTGCTTGTTAATTATGTTTAAAAGCCGATGTGGAGCCCAATAGAAATATGTGTACCAATTGTATTGATATTACTTTGAATAAAAGTCAATCTGTACCGATAAAGAAATTATCGCCAGACAACGAGGGGGAAGTTATGCCGTCTAACTCTCCTCACGTGTCAGTACCTTCGTCTCCCACTCGGGAGGTGCGTGAGATTGAGGCGCCAAGTACATCAAGGCCCTTACAAATCACTTTACATGATATGGCCAATGTTATGAAAGAAGTATTATACAATATGCCCGAGTTAAGAGGCAAGCGCGACAGCTCTGGGTTAAGGACAGAGCGCGCCGACGACACGAGAGCCATGTCTGATACTGCGTCACAATTTGCAGAACATGAGGACGGAGAGCTTCAATCTGTGGGGGACGGTTCTGATTCGGGGAGACCGGATTCAGAAATTTCAAATTTTAAATTTAAGCTTGAGAACCTCCGCGTGTTGCTAGGGGAGGTGTTAGCGGCTCTGAATGATTGTGACACGGTGGCAATCCCAGAGAAATTATGTAGGCTGGATAAATACTATGCGGTACCGGTGTGTACTGACGTTTTTCCTATACCAAAGAGGCTTACAGAGATTATTAGCAAGGAGTGGGATAGACCCGGTGTGCCTTTTTCCCCTCCTCCGATATTTAGAAAAATGTTCCCTATAGACGCCACCACACGAGACTTATGGCAGACGGTCCCTAAGGTGGAGGGAGCAGTTTCTACTTTAGCCAAGCGTACCACTATCCCGGTGGAGGATAGCTGTGCTTTCTCAGATCCAATGGATAAAAAATTAGAGGGTTACCTTAAGAGAATGTTTGTTCAACAAGGTTTTATATTACAGCCTCTTGCATGCATTGCGCCGGTCACTGCTGCAGCGGCATTCTGGTTTGAGTCTCTGGAAGAGGCGATTCGCACAGCACCATTGGATGAGTCTTTGAGCAAGATTAGAACCCTTAAGCTGGCTAATGCGTTTGTTTCGGATGCCGTAGTGCATTTAACCAAAGTTACGGCTAAGAATTCCGGATTCGCCATACAGGCGCGCAGAGCGCTATGGCTTAAATCCTGGTCAGCAGATGTAACTTCTAAGTCTAAACTACTGAACATTCCTTTCAAAGGGCAGACCTTATTCGGGCCCGGCTTGAAGGAAATTATTGCTGACATTACTGGAGGTAAGGGCCACACCCTTCCTCAGGACAGGGCCAAATCAAAGGCCAAACAGTCTAATTTTCGTGCCTTTCGTAATTTCAAGGCAGGAGCAGCATCAACTTCCTCCGCTCCAAAACAGGAAGGAACTACTGCTCGTTACAAACAGGGTTGGAAAGGCAACCAGTCATGGAACAAGGGCAAGCAGGCCAAAAAGCCTACTTCCGCCCCTAAGACAGCATGAAGACAGGGCCCCCTTTCCGGAGACGGATCTAGTGGGGGGCAGACTTTCTCTCTTCGCCCAGGCTTGGGCAAGAGATGTACAGGATCCCTGGACGTTGGAGATTATATCTCAGGGATACCTTCTGGATTTCAAAACTTCTCCTCCACAAGGGAGGTTTCATCTGTCAAGGTTATCAACAAACCTAGTAAAGAAAGAGGCATTTCTACAATGTGTACAAGACCTCTTGGTGATGGGAGTGATCCACCCAGTTCCGCGAACGGAACAGGGGCAAGGGTTTTATTCAAATCTGTTTGTGGTTCCCAAAAAAGAGGGAACGTTCAGACCAATCTTAGACTTAAAAATCTTAAACAAGTTCCTAAGGGTTCCATCGTTCAAGATGGAAACCATTCGGACCATCCTACCCATGATCCAAGAGGGTCAATATATGACCACAGTGGACTTAAAGGATGCCTACCTTCACATACCGATTCACAAAGATCATTATCGGTACCTAAGGTTTGCCTTCCTAGACAGGCATTACCAGTTTGTAGCTCTTCCCTTCGGGTTAGCTACGGCCCCGAGAATTTTTACAAAGGTTCTGGGCTCACTTCTGGCGGTACTAAGACCTCGAGGCATAGCGGTGGCTCCGTACCTAGACGACATTCTGATACAAGCGTCAAGTTTTCAAAATGCAAAGTCTCATACAGGGATAGTTCTAGCATGGGTGGAAAGTGAACGTGGAAAAGAGTTCTCTGTTACCACTCACAAGGGTCCCTTTTCTAGGGACTCTTATAGATTCTGTAGAGATGAAGATTTACCTGACGGAGTCCAGGTTATCAAAGATTCTCAATGCTTGCCGTGTCCTTTACTCCATTCCAAGCCCATCAGTAGCTCAGTGCATGGAAGTAATCGGCTTAATGGTCGCGGCAATGGACATAGTGCCATTTGCGCGCCTACATCTCAGACCGCTGCAACTATGCATGCTAAGTCAATGGAACGGGGATTACTCAGATCTGTCCCCTTTGCTAAATCTGGACCAGGAGACCAGAGATTCTCTTCTCTGGTGGTTGTCACGGGTTCATCTGTCCAAAGGAATGACTTTTCGCAGACCAGATTGGACGATTGTAACAACAGATGCCAGCCTACTAGGCTGGGGAGCAGTCTGGAACTCCCTGAAGGCTCAGGGATCGTGGACTCAGGAGGAGAAACTCCTCCCAATAAACATTCTAGAATTAAGAGCAATATTCAATGCTCTTCTAGCTTGGCCTCAGTTAGCAACACTGAGGTTCATCAGATTTCAGTCGGACAACATCACGACTGTGGCTTACATCAATCATCAAGGGGGAACCAGGAGTTCCCTAGCGATGTTGGAAGTCTCGAAGATAATTCGCTGGGCAGAGTCTCACTCTTGCCACCTGTCAGCGATCTACATCCCAGGCGTGGAGAACTGGGAGGCGGATTTTCTAAGTCGCCAGACTTTTCATCCGGGGGAGTGGGAACTTCACCCGGAGGTATTTGCTCAACTGATTCGTCGTTGGGGCAAACCGGATCTGGATCTCATGGCATCTCGCCAGAACGCCAAGCTTCCTTGTTACGGGTCCAGGGACCCGGGAGCGGTGCTGGTAGATGCACTAGCAGCCCCTTGGGTTTTCAACATAGCTTATGTCTTTCCACCTTTTCCGTTGCTACCTCGACTGATTGCCAGGATCAAACAGGAGAGAGCATTGGTGATTCTGATAGCGCCTGCGTGGCCACGCAGGACCTGGTATGCAGACCTAGTGGACATGTCGTCCTGTCCACCATGGTCTCTACCCCTGAGGCAGGACCTTCTAATTCAGGGTCCTTTCAACCATCCAAACCTAATTTCTCTGAGGCTGACTGCTTGGAAATTGAACGCTTGATTTTATCAAAGCGTGGGTTTTCGGATTCGGTTATTGATACATTAATACAGGCTCGGAAACCTGTTACCAGAAAAATTTACCACAAGATATGGCGTAAATATTTATATTGGTGTGAATCCAAGAGTTACTCATGGAGTAAGGTTAGGATTCCTAGGATATTGTCTTTTCTACAAGAGGGTTTAGAAAAGGGCTTATCAGCTAGTTCACTAAAGGGACAGATTTCTGCTCTGTCTATTCTTTTACACAAGCGTCTGGCAGAGAATCCAGACGTCCAGGCTTTTTGTCAGGCTTTGGCTAGGATTAAGCCTGTGTTTAAAGCTGTTGCTCCTCCGTGGAGCTTAAACTTGGTTCTTAAAGTTCTTCAGGGTGTTCCGTTTGAACCCCTTCATTCCATTGATATTAAGCTTTTATCTTGGAAAGTTCTGTTTTTGATGGCTATTTCCTCGGCTCGAAGAGTCTCTGAGTTATCTGCCTTACATTGTGATTCTCCTTATCTGATCTTTCATTCAGACAAGGTAGTCCTGCGTACTAAACCTGGGTTTTTACCTAAGGTTGTTTCTAACAGGAATATCAATCAAGAGATTGTTGTTCCATCATTATGTCCTAATCCTTCTTCAAAGAAGGAACGTCTTTTACATAATCTAGACGTGGTCCGTGCCCTGAAGTTCTACATACAGGCAACTAAAGATTTTCGACAAACTTCTTCTCTGTTTGTCGTTTACTCTGGACAGAGTAGAGGTCAAAAGGCATCGCCTACCTCTCTCTCCTTTCGGCTTCGTAGCATAATACGCTTAGCCTACGAGACTGCTGGACAGCAGCCCCCTGAAAGAATTACAGCTCATTCCACTAGAGCTGTGGCTTCCACCTGTGCCTTTAAGAATGAGGCCTCTGTTGAACAGATTTGCAAGGCTGCAACTTGGTCTTCACTTCATACTTTTTCCAAATTTTACAAATTTGACACTTTTGCTTCTTCGGAGGCTGTTATTGGGAGAAAGGTTCTACAGGCAGTGGTTCCTTCTGTTTAATGTTCCTGCCTTGTCCCTCCCATCATCCGTGTACTTTAGCTTTGGTATTGGTATCCCATAAGTAATGGATGACCCGTGGACTGAACACACTTAACAAGAGAAAACATAATTTATGCTTACCTGATAAATTTATTTCTCTTGTAGTGTGTTCAGTCCACGGCCCGCCCTGTCTTTTTGAGGCAGGTTCTAAATTTTAAAATTATAACTCCAGTCACCACTGCACCCTATAGTTTCTCCTTTCTCGTCTTGTTTCGGTCGAATGACTGGATATGACATGTGAGGGGAGGAGCTATATAGCAGCTCTGCTTGGGTGATCCTCTTGCAACTTCCTGTTGGGAAGGAGAATATATCCCATAAGTAATGGATGACCCGTGGACTGAACACACTACAAGAGAAATAAATTTATCAGGTAAGCATAAATTATGTTTTTTCCCCATTTTTTTTTTTTTTTTTATTTATTTTTTTTTTGCTCCATTGACTTCTTTGGGGGAATAGGTTATCGCGCGTTCAATATTGGAAGTTTGACTTTTTACACACATTGGGTTAGCACAAGAGCGATTACATTTTACTTCAACTCGTAATACCGGCGCTATGGCGCAACCCGATGCACGCAAAAGTTAATCTGTCCCTAAATGTAAACAGCAGATACAAGTGCGTTGAATGGTTCAGTAACACCTTTTAAATAAGGATTTGGCTTTCTGTCTTCCACCCTCACTTGAAGACTGATTTATTCTGATGGCTCTTGTTAGCATAGCTTTTCTGGATCCTTTACTGCAGTATTGACATGTTTAGTGTAAGTGGAGGCTTCAACAGAATTAGCAGGTGTTATCTGCCCCAGCAAATTATAGTGTACTTAGTTTAAAATTTTAAAAATTTAAAGTCACAATATTTTTTATCTTTATTGTTAAAAATAGTCAATTTTATCAGCAGTGTAAGACGCCCTCAAAATCTTATTCTTTTTTCCATTTTAACTTCTAATGACCAGTCAGGAAGTATATCCCTTTCAATGGCTGAGTGTGACCGTGAATGCATGCTGTTGCTGTGCACATGCCTATTAGCAGAATCCAGCCCTTTTTATGCCACGCAGCTGCATTAAAGGCTTCACTAGTTACAAAAGATTCACTAGTTGTATTCAACAAGCTGTCAATGCTATTCAGGTAAGAGTCAGGTAGGGATATAGTTATATGTAGAACCCCACTAACAAATCAAAATCTAGCGTAGAAACGAAATATCTCTATCAAGTGGTGGGGGGTGCTCAATGCCTAATGTATAATAGTAACAAGCAGACAGAGAAAAGTGGCACATACAGAGCACTCAAAATAGAGCAAATCAGGAGGGAGAGTCCTCTCCAGACTTTTCTCTGTCTGCTTGTTACTATTGTCAATGCTATTTAGCAGAGTGCATAGATGCAGTCCCGATCGTAATGTCAACAGTGGGCAGAGCTTGGCAGCCATTTCAAAGTGACAAGAAACAATATTCATTTTAAAATACCTTTTTTTACTGTTATTGCTGCATGATATAGAAATGGGTGCAGTAGGTTATTTGTAGCTTAATCTAATGTAAGACTTTAAAGGGACACTGAGCACAAATTTTTTTTGTGTGATTCAGATGGAGCATACATTTTTAAGCAACGTTCTAATTTACTCCTTTTATCAAATTTTCTTCATTCTCTTGGTATCTTTATTTGAATTGCAAGAATGTAAGTTTAGATGCCAGCCCATTTTTGGTGAACAACCTGGGTTGTCGTTGCTGATCCACCAATAAAAAGTGCTGTCCAGAATACTGAACCAAAAAAAAGTTTAGATTCCTTCTTTTTCAAATAAAGATAGCAAGAGAATAAAGAAAAATTGATAATTGGAGTAAATTAGAAAGTTGCTTAAAATTGCATGCTCTATCTGAATCACGAAAGAAAACAATTTGGTTCAGTGTCCTTTTAAGATGACTAAGGTGTAGACTGTCCCTTTAATGAAAGTTTAGTAAATCTGTGCCCATTATTTATTAAGCTTTTCTATTTATTTATAAAGGGCTGCAAAATGTCTATTTAACACAGATAAGTGACAATTATGTAAAAGCTTGCTTGTTGCCTATACAACAGATGAACAGTGCACTTTTCATAGCATGGCTTGGCTGTAAAATGATGTCTTGTACGCACACATTTAAGTGTTCACAGCTTATTATGTTCTTAAACGTTTATGACAGTTGCTGCAATATACACGACTGGCGGCTCTGCTAGTTTAAGGGTATATATATTTGTGTTGCTGCTTATTTGTGGACACAGATTATTTTGGAGGCACAGGAAAATTCAGTAAATTTAAAGAAAACAGCATAAAATGTTTAATGCTTGTACATTAACAAAAGTTCACTTATTTACCTTTGTGGAAAAGATTATTATATCTAATTTATTTTAATTGCAACCAAGAGACAGACAACATTTAATTATCTCAGGCCTACTCATAATATAGTACATCACTGAAATCAGCAGTACTAGGACAAACTAAGTATTGCAGAGAATTAGTCCACTCTCCCAGATTAAGCAGATGGCTGTGACAGAGGCTGTTTAAAGTATTTCTTTTACAAGACATGACGAGTCCACGGATTTCATCCTTACTTATGGGATATCGCCTCCTGGTCAGCAGGAGGAGGCAAAGAGCTCCACAGCAGAGCTACATAAATAGCTCCTCCCTTCCTCCCCAACCCAGTCATTCTCTTTGCCTGTGTTAGTGATAGGAGTGAGGTGTGAGTTTAGATTCTTCAATCAAGTGTTTATTATTTTTAAATGGTGCCAAAGTGTACTATAACCTTATGGTTGTGGGAACTGGTGAGGTTTTACCTGCACTGCTCCTCCCACATTTATGCTGCTCTTCTGTGATGGCTTTAGAGAAGTTTAACTAAGGCCCTTTTGACTGCACAGGACCTCAGGAGGAAGAGTGGACCCCCTGATACTGTGAGTTTTTCATGCTGTTCCTCAGCATGGAGGTAAGTGCAGTCTTTTTGTTTCTGGGGCCATGCAGCATATCTCAGAACTGACTGTACTCTAAGTTTTTGATACTTTGGGCTTATAGGCTTTTATGACAGTATGCATTTCTCTTACATGGTGTATCCAGTCCACGGATTCATCCTTGTGGGATATTCTCAATCCCTACAGGAAGTGGCAAAGAGAGCACACAGCAAAGCTGTCCATATAGCTCCCCTCAGGCTCCGCCCCCACCAGTCATTCTCTTTGCCACTCTAACAAGTAGCATCTCCACGGGAGGGTAAAGAGTTTGTGGTGTTAGATTTGTAGTTTTTATTTCTTCAATCAAGAGTTTGTTATTTTAAAATAGTGCCGGTTTGTACTATTTACTCTGAGACAGAAAGTGATGAAGATTTCTGCTGAGAGGAAAAAGATTTTAGCATGTTGTAACTAAAATCCATTGCTGTTCTCACACAGGACTGTTGAGTACCGGAGAACTTCAGTTGGGGGGAACAGTTTGCAGGCTTAACTGCTTCAGGTATGCTCAGTCATTTTTTTCTAACAAGACCTGGTAATGCTAGAACACTGACAGAAATCCCCATGGGGGAAGGTAGGCCATTTTCTGAGACTCAGTATAGAAGGATGGCTTAGGTTAAGGGCTTAAATACTGGTGGACACTGTTATGGGCTAAATCGATTACTTTATTAGTATAATCTCATATTTGTGCAAGTGTTTTAGACTTTTGGAACACTTTTTGGGGTTTTATTACGCCTGGCATATTTTAAGACACCTAATCTGTCTCAGGAAGGCCCCATAACTCCGGAGTGAAGAGGGAGGGGGCCTCATTTTCGCGCCTCAGTTGCGCAGTTGTTTTACAAGACAGCTTCATGCAGCTTCACGTGGGGAGCCCAGAGATTGCAGGGAGGACTCCAGGGAGGCTTATTTTCATCTACAAATAATCCCTAAGGAAGGTAAAGCCACAGCAGAGACTGTGGCACCGTGCTGTAGTGTTTTAAACCGGTAGACTGCTTCATTTAGCTCCGGTTTGGGCAATAAGGGGTTAATTGATTTGAAAATTTGTGTGCAACCATTTCAAAGCATTAGGATCATGTGGTGATTTTCATCAAGATCGGATGTTTTTTGGGGATTTGGTAAAAAAGTGTGTGCTTTTTATTATTTAAAGGCACAGTAACGTTTTTTTTTTCAAAAAGTGTTTTTTACTGTATTGTAGTGCTGTCTAAGTCTGTCAAACATGTCGGAGCTTTCAGATAGACCCTGTTTTTTGTGTTTAAAAGCCATGGCGGTACCCCCATTGCATTTGTGTTTAAAGGGCAGTGACACTTAAAAATGTAGCCCAAGATGATTCTTTAACGGAAGGTAACGAGGATAGTCCTTCTTCCTCTCCCCATGTGTCGACACCAGTTACGCCCGCGCAAGCGATGCCTAGTACCTCTAGCGCATTGGCCCCTATTACTTTACAACAATTAGCAGCAGTAATGGATAATTCCCTTGCAGCATTTTTATCCAAACTGCCAGTTTTTCCAAGAAAGCGCGATAGCTCAGTTTTAAATACAGAGGATGAGCAATCAGAAGCTTTGGATAATTTATCTGTAGTACCCTCACAACACTCTGAAGTGGCAGTGAGGGATGGTCTGTCCGAGGGAGAAATTTCTGACACAGGAAAAGTTTCTCAATGGGCAGAGTCAGATTCCTTAGCGTTTAAATTTAAGCTGGAACACCTCCGCGTCCTGCTTAAGGAGGTTTTAGCTACGCTGGATGATTGTGACCCCATGGTGGTCCCAGAAAAATTGTGTAAAATGGACAGGTTTTTAGAGGTCCCTGTACACACTGAGGCGTTTCCGATCCCAAAGAGGGTGGCGGATATTGTGACTAGGGAGTGGGAGAGACCAGGTGTACCCTTTGTTCCCCCCCCCCTATCTTTAAGAAAATGTTCCCCATAAATGACCCCAGGCGGGACGCGTGGCAGACAGTCCCTAAGGTAGAGGGAGCTGTTTCAACGCTTGCTAAGCATACAACTATGGATAAAAAATTGGAAGGTTTGCTGAAGAAAATGTATGTTCAGCAAGGTTTCCTGCTCCAGCCAATTGCCTGCATTATTCCTGTAACTACTGCAGCGGCTTTTTGGTTTGAGGCGCTGGAGGAGGCGCTGGAGGAGTCGCTCCAGAGGGAGACGTCATATGACGAAGTCATGGATAGAATTCACGCTTTAAAGCTGGCTAATTCTTTTATCACTGATGCCGCTTTCCAATTAGCTAAGTAAGCGGCGAAAAATTCAGGTTTTGCCATTATGGCGCGAAGAGCGCTTTGGCTCAAATCACGTGTCGTCCAAAACAAAACTACTAAACATTCCTTTCAAGGGAAAGAACCTTTTTGGTCCTGAGTTGAAAGAAATTATTGCGAATATCACTGGGGGGAAGGGTCATGCCCTCCCGCAGGATAGACCGTTCAAGGCCAAAAACAAGGCTAATTTTCGCTCCTTTCGCAACTTCAGGAGCGGACCTGCTTCAACCTCTGCTGCGGCTAAGCAAGAGGGTAACGCTTCCCAGCCTAAAGCCACCTGGAAACCCTTGCAGGGCTGGAATAAGGGTAAACAGGCCAAGAAGCCTGCGCCTGCTGCCAAGACAGCATGAAGGGGTAGCCCCCGATCCGGGACCGGATCTAGTTGGGGGCAGACTTTCTCTCTTTGCTCAGGCTTGGGCAAGAGACGTTCCAGATCCCTGGACATTAGAAATTGTTGCTCAGGAATATCTTCTAGAATTCAAGGACTCCCCCCCCAAGGGGAAGGTTCCACATTTCAGACCAGACAAGGAAACAGGCGTTCTTACGCTGTGTCGAAGATCTCCTAAAGATGGGAGTGATACACCCAGTCCCAATTGCAGATCAAGGACTGGGCTTTTTTCAAACCTGTTTGTAGTTCCCAAAAAGGAAGGAACTTTCAGGCCAATCCTGGATCTAAAAATTCTAAACAAATTCCTCAGAGTTCCATCTTTCAAAATGGAAACTATTCGGACAATCTTGCCGATGATCCAGGAAGGTCAATATATGACTACCGTGGATCTAAAGGATGCGTACCTACATATTCCTATCCACAAAGATCATCATCAGTTCCTAAGGTTTGCCTTTCTGGACACGGATTACCAGTTCGTGGCCCTTCCTTTCGGGTTGGCCACCGCTCTCAGAATTTTCACAAAGGTGCTAGGGTCCCTTCTAGCGGTACTAAGACTGCGGGGCATTGCAGTAGCACCTTACCTAGACGACATCTTAATACGGGCGTCGTCTTTTCACAGAGCAAAGGCTCATACGGACATTGTTCTGGCCTTTCTAAGGTCTCACGGGTGGAAGGTGAACGTAGAAAAAAGTTCTCTGTCCCCGCTCACAAGGGTTCCCTTCCTGGGAACACTAATAGACTCGGTAGAAATGAAAATCTTTCTGACAGAAGTCAGGAAGTCAAAACTTTTAAATACTTGCAGAGTTCTTCATTCCATTCCTCGGCCTTCTGTGGCTCAGTGCATGGAGGTAATCGGTCTAATGGTTGCGGCAATGAAAGTAGTCCCTTTTGTCCGAATTCATCTAAGACCACTGCAACTGTGCATGCTCAAACAGTGGAATGGGGATTATGCAGATTTGTCTCCTCAAATACAAATGGACCAGAAAACCAGAGATTCTGTTCTCTGGTGGTTGTCTCAGGATCACTTGTCTCAGGGAATGAGTTTCCGCAGACCGGTGTGGATCATTGTCACGACAGATGCCAGTCTGTTAGGCTGGGGTGCGGTCTGGGACTCCCTGAAAGCTCAGGGTCTATGGTCTCGGGAAGAATCTCTTCTCCCGATAAACATTTTGGAACTGAGAGCGATATTCAATACGCTCCAGGCCTGGCCTCAACTAGCGGAGGCCAAATTCATCAGATTTCAGACAACATCACGACTGTAGCGTACATCAATCATCAGGGAGGAACAAAGAGTTCCCTAGCGATGAAGGAAGTAACCAAGATCATCAAATGGGCGGAGGATCACTCCTGCCATCTCTCAGCAATTCACATCCCAGGAGTAGACAACTGGGAGGCGGATTATCTGAGTCGTCAGACTTTCCATCCGGGGGAGTGGGAACTCCACCCGGAGGTCTTTGCTCAGCTAACCCAGCTATGGGGCATTCCAGAATTGGATCTGATGGCGTCCCGTCAGAACACCAAACTTCCCCTTTATGGATCCAGGTCCAGGGATCCCAAGGCGGCATTGATAGATGCTTTAGTAGCGCCTTGGTCATTCAGTCTAGCTTATGTCTTTCCACCGTTTCCTCTTCTCCCTCGGCTAGTAGCCAGAATCAAACAGGAGAAGGCTTCGGTAATTCTGATAGCGCCTGCGTGGCCACGCAGGACTTGGTATGCAGACCTAGTGGACATGTCATCGGCTCCACCATGGAGACTGCCATTGAGGCAGGATCTTCTAATTCAAGGTCCATTCAAGCATCCAAATCTAGTTTCTCTGCAACTGACTGCTTGGAGATTGAACGCTTAATTCTAGCTAAGCGTGGGTTCTCTGAATCAGTTATAGATACTCTGATCCAGGCTAGAAAGCCTGTCACCAGGAAAATTTACCATAAGATATGGCGGAAATATCTTTGTTGGTGTGAATCCAAAGGTTACTCGTGGAGTAAGGTTAGGATTCCAAGGATATTGTCTTTTCTCCAAGAAGGATTGGAGAAAGGTTTGTCAGCTAGTTCCTTAAAGGGACAGATATCTGCTCTGTCTATCCTGTTACACAAGCGTCTGGCAGCTGTACCAGACGTTCAGGCGTTTGCACAGGCCCTAGTTAGAATCAAGCCTGTCTACAGACCTGTGGCTCCTCCATGGAGTCTAAATTTAGTTCTTTCAGTTCTTCAAGGGGTTCCGTTTGAACCTTTGCATTCCATAGATATTAAGTTATTATCTTGGAAAGTTTTGTTTTTGGTAGCTATTTCTTCTGCTCGAAGAGTTTCTGAATTGTCTGCTTTACAGTGTAATTCACCCTATCTGGTGTTCCATGCAGATAAGGTTGTTTTGCGTACCAAACCTGGTTTCCTTCCAAAAGTGGTTTCTAATAAGAATATTAACCAGGAAATCATTGTTCCTTCCCTGTGCCCTAATCCAGTATCTAAGACGGAACGACTGTTGCACAATCTTGATGTGGTTCGTGCTTTAAAATTCTATTTAAAAGAAACTAAAGATTTCAGACAAACATCATCCTTGTATGTTGTGTATTCTGGTAAGAGGAGAGGTCAGAAAGCGACTGCTGGACAGCAGCCTCCTGAACGAATTACGGCTCATTCCACTAGAGCTGTGGCTTCCACATGGGCTTTCAAGAATGAGGCTTCTGTTGAACAGATTTGTAAGGCAGCGACTTGGTCTTCACTGCATACATTTGCCAAATTTTACAAATTCGATACTTTTGCTTCTTCGGAGGCTATTTTTGGGAGAAAGGTTTTGCAAGCAGTGGTGCCTTCCGTTTAGGTTACCTGACTTGTTCCCTCCCTTCATCCGTGTCCTAAAGCTTTGGTATTGGAATCCCACAAGTAAGGATGAATCCGTGGACTGGATACACCATGTAAGAGAAAACAGAATTTATGCTTACCTGATAAATTACTTTCTCTTACGGTGTATCCAGTCCACGGCCCGCCCTGGCAATTAAGTCAGGTTCAAATTTATTTTAGTAAACTACAGTCACCACTGCACCCTATAGTTTCTCCTTTTTCTCCTAACCGTCGGTCGAATAACTGGGGGGGGCGGAGCCTGAGGGGAGCTATATGGACAGCTTTGCTGTGTGCTCTCTTTTGCAACTTCCTGTAGGGATTGAGAATATCCCACAAGTAAGGATGAATCCATGGACTGGATACACCGTAAGAGAAAGTAATTTATCAGGTAAGCATAAATTCTGTTATTCTCACTGAGGTCACAGAGAATGAGAACCGACATATTGGGGGGTAGTTATCAACGCATTTACTTTACCTGCCTTCGCCGGTTCAATACGCCCGCCTAAGGTCGCCTACCATTGCCGCCGCGGACCTGCAAAATTTCGCCTACGTTATCAAAAAAGCTGTCAAAAAGCAGCGGACTGTGATAGTTATCACTCATCCGATCTCGCTGCTCTTCTGCTTTTTGACAGCTTTATTGCTAGCCTGTCGCTAAGCACCCACACTAAACTACACTGTTCTACCCCCTATACCGGCGCCCCCACAACTCAATAAAGTTATTAACACCTAGACCCCGCCGCAATTCTTATAAATGTATTAACCCCTAAACCGCCGCTCCCGGACACCGCCGCCACCTACATTATACCTATTAACCCCTATCCTGCCCCCCTATACCGCCGCCCTCTATAATAAAGTTATTAACCCCTATCCTGCCGATCCCGGACCTCGCCGCAACTAAATAAATAGTTTAACCCCTAAACCGCCGCTCCCGGACCCCACCGCAACCTATATTAAACTTATTAACCCCTATCCTGCCCCCCCCTACACCGTCGCCACCTATAATAAATTTATTAACCCCTATCCTGCCCCCCCTACACCGCCGCCACTGTAATAAAATTATTAACCCCTAAACCTAAGTCTAACACTAACCCTAACACCCCTCTAACTTAAATATTAATTAAATAAATCTAAATAATATTTCTATTATTAACTAAATTAATCCTATTTAAAACTAAATACTTACCTTTAAAATAAACCCTAATATAGCTACAATATAAATCAGAATTATATTGTAGCTATTTTAGGATTTATTTTTATTTTACAGGCAAATTTCAATTTATTTTAACTAGGTACAATAGCTATTAAATAGTTATTAACTATTTAATAGCTTACATAGCTAAAATAAAGAGAAATTTACCTGTAAAATAAATCCTAACCTAAGTTACAATTACACCTAACACTACACTATACTTTAATAAATTATTTCTATTTAAAACTAAATACTTACCTGTAAAATAAACCCTAAGATAGCTACAATATAATTAATAATTACATTGTAGCTATTTTAGGATTTATATTTATTTTACAGGTAACTTTGTATTTATTTTAGCTAGTTAGAATAGGAATTAAGGTAGGAAAAATCTGATTGGCTGATTGAATCAGCCAATCAGATTGAGCTCGCATTCTATTGGCTGATCGGGAAAAGCCAATAGAATGCGAGCTCAATCTGATTGGATCAGCCAATTGGATTGAACTTCAATCTGATTGGCTGATTCAATCAGCCAATCAGATTTCTCCTACCATAATTCCGATTGGATGTTAGAATCCTATCAGCCAATCGGAATTGAAGGGACGCCATCTTGGATGACGTCCCTTAAAGGAGCCTTCATTCGTCGTTAGTCCGTCGGGGAAGAAGGATGTTCCGCGTCGGCGGGATGAAGATGGATCCTGAAGAAAGAAGATTGAAGATTGAAGACTTCTTCAGCGCCGCTTGGAAGATGACATCGCCCGGATGGAAGACTTCTTCAGCGCCGCCTGGATGATGACTTCATCGGATGGAAGACTTCTTCAGCGCCCCTTGGAGGATCACTTCTGCCGCTCCGGATCTCCTCTTCGGTTCCATCGGTGGGTCGGCTGGCTGTAGACAACTCAAGGTAGGAGGATCTTCAGGGGGGTAGTGTTAGGTTTATTTAAGGGGAGTTTGGGTTAGATTAGGGGTATGTGGGTGGTGGGTTTTAATGTTGGGGGGGTTGTATTTTTCTTTTACAGGCAAAAGAGCAGTTTCTTTGGGGCATGCCCCTCAAAAGGCCCTTTTAAGGGCTGGTAAGGTAAAAGAGCTTTGATCTTTTTTAATTTAGAATAGGGTAGGGAATTTTCTTATTTTGGGGGGCTTTGTTATTTTATTAGGGGGCTTAGATTAGGTGTAAGTAGCTTAAAATTGTTGTAATATTTTTTAAAATGTTTGTAACTTATTTTTTTTATTTTTTGTAACTTAGATTTTTTTATTTTTTGTACTTTAGTTAGTTTATGTAATTGTATTTAATTGTAGTTATTTGTAGGTAATTTATTTAATTAATTTAATGATAGTGTAGTGTTAGGTTTAATTGTAACTTAGGCTAGGATTTATTTTACAGGTAATTTTGTATTTCTTTTAGCTAGGTAGTTATTAAATAGTTAATAACTATTTAATAACTATTCTAACTAGCTAAAATAAATACAAAGTTACCTGTAAAATAAATATAAATCCTAAAATAGCTACAATGTAATTATTAATTACATTGTAGCTATCTTAGGGTTTATTTTACAGGTAAGTATTTAGTTTTAAATAGAAATAATTTATTAAAGTATAGTGGAGTGTTAGGTGTAATTGTAACTTAGGTTAGGATTTAATTTACAGGTAAATTTCTCTTTATTTTAGCTAGGTAAGCTATTAAATAGTTAATAACTATTTAATAGCTATTGTACCTAGTTAAAATAAATTGAAATTTGCCTGTAAAATAAAAATAAATCCTAAAATAGCTACAATATAATTATTTATATTGTAGCTATATTAGGGTTTATTTTAAAGGTAAGTATTTAGTTTTAAATAGGATTCATTTAGTTAATAATAGAAATATTATTTAGATTTATTTAATTAATATTTAAGTTGGGGGGTGTTAGGGTTAGACTTAGGTTTAGGGGTTAATAATTTTATTACATTGGCGGCGTGTAAGGGGGCAGGATAGGGGTTAATAAATGTATTATAGGTGTAGGGGGGAGATTGGGGTTAATAAGTTTAATATAGGTTGCGGCGGGGTCCGGGAGCGGCGTTTTAGGGGTTAATACATATATTATAGTTGCGGCAGGGTCATGGAGCGGCGGTTTAGGGGTTAATACATATATTATTGTTGCGGCGGGGTCAGGGAGCGGCGGTTTAGGGGTTAATACATATATTATAGTTGCGGCGGGGTCAAGGAGCGGCAGTTTAGGGGTTAACATGTTTATTATAGTGGCGGTGGGCTCCGGGAGCGGCGGTTTAGGGGGTAATACATTTATTTAGTTGCGATGGTGTGGGGGGGACAGATTAGGGGTGTTTAGACTCAGGGTACATGTTAGGGTGCTAGGTGCAGACATTTCCCATAGGAATCAATGGGATGTCTGGCAGCAGCGAACATGAACTTTCGCTATGGTCAGACTCCCATTGATTCCTATGGGATCCGCCGCCTCCATGGCGGCGGTAAGAAAACCAGGTACGCTGGGCCGGAAAAGTGCCGCCCGTACCTGCTAGTTTTTTGATAACTAGCAAAAGTAGTCAGATTGTGCCGCACTTGTGTGCGGAACATCTGGAGTGACGTAAGAATCGATCTGTGTCGGACTGAGTCCGGCGGATCGAAGCTTACGTCACAAAATTCTACTTTTGCCGGTCTCTAGCCTTTGATAACTAAGGCGAATCAGCCTCGCCACAAATACGCTGCGGAATTCCAGCGTATTTGAGCTTGACGGCTTGATAACTACCCCCCACAGTCTCCTTGTCCCAGACACTCTAACTTTTGCATAAAACACATATGGGTTCGAAGCGCTGGAATAGTATGGTGGTTTGACGCTAATAGGGGCAACTCTCTCTATTTCTTTATCTGCAGAGCGGGCTGACGCTGGGTTATTCAGGAGGGATAAGAAGGTTTTTTTATATCCCTTTTATAGGACTCCAGTTAATGGCGGTACTTGTGTATATATTCCATTCCCCAGGCGGATGTTATTTTTTCCCCCTCGATGGGCGGGGCTGGGTGTTGGCGCGCTTTTGCGCAGTTTCCTCTAACCGTGTTCTGATATAACAGCGCTTCCTATCAGTTCCTTGTCACATATCATCACAAGCGATCTTAGGTGCTCCGGACAAGAGATTTTAGTTGAGATCGTGGAGGCAGGTAGGAGCCGCAGCAGAACTGCGGCAGGGTTACTGTATTTTTCTTTTTTACATACAAAGGTCATAAACGGTTTCCCTGTGTCTAACTATCTTAAGGCTACGTTATAGAGTTAGCTATACTTAAGAAGAAGTCTATCTCTGTCTAGTTCCTCATATAAAATAAAAGAGAACGTTTTTTAAAAGTGGGTGGCTTTTAAAGACACAGTAAGTTAAATTGAATTAGCAAGATTTTAGAGACGTAATCCAAGTTTGCTATTGCCTTTCTGTATATCATGGAGGACATGGAGCACAGCACATGTCCTATGTGTTTGTGGAACCCCTAGTTACACTTTGTCCCGCATGTATTGAAAAAGCTTTACAGTACAAAGAAAATATTTTTTTTAATAACGATAGTTCTAAGGAATGTGTTCAATCTGAGGAAATTCAGGATATACTGCAACTTTCTTCCCCAGCGTCACCGCCTTTAACGCCCACTCAAGCGACGCAGTTTTCTTCCACTGCGTCTGCTTCATTTACTCTGCAAGATATGGCTGCAGTTATGTCATCCACTCTTTCAGAAGTTTTATCTAAATTACCAGTTTTTCAAGGTAAACGCAGTAGGGCAGAGTCCCTGCGACTTCTGATGCTCTGATGGCTATCTCCGATATACCCTCCCAGGGCTCTGATTTGGGGGGTAGGGAGACCCTGTCTGAGGGAGAACTGTCTGACTCAGGGAGTGCTTTACCTCAGACAGATTCGGAAGTAATGTCTTTCAGATTTAAACTTGAACACCTCTGCCTGTTACTACGGGAGGTTTTAATGACTCTGGACGACTGTGACTCTATTGTCCCTCCAGAGAAATTGTGTAAGATGGACAAGTATTTAGAGGTTCCATCTTATTCTGACGTTTTTCCAGTTCCTAAGAGAATTTCGGAAATTATTACTAGGGAATGGGAAAGACCGGGTATCCCGTTCTCACCTTCCCCTATGTTTAAGAAAATGTACCCTATACCTGACACTGTTCAGGACTCTTGGCAAACGATCCCTAAGGTGGAGGGAGCTATTTCTACCCTGGCTAAGCGTACGACTATCCCTATTGAGGACAGTTGTGCTTTCAAAGACCCTATGGATAAAAAGTTGGAGGATCTTCTAAAAAAGCCATTTGTTCATCAAGG